>NW_011889168.1:3351667-3668300 GCF_000151845.1 Pteropus vampyrus | reverse complement strand
TAAAAAGTATAATGACCTAGACTATAACCATCACAAGTTTCACCAATTTTCATGAAAACTATTTAAAACCTACATAAATCACATTGATATAACATCTTTATACTTTTGTGATTAACTTAATCTGTGTAGTTTTATGTTTTTATGTCTCTATTTAACTATATAACTAGGAAGAGAGATTTCTCCAAATTTACACTCTGAGCTGCAGTTCCAAAACCCCTAAAAAGTGCTCCCCATCCCAAGGCACAAGGACCAGCCACCTGAGAGGGCTCCTCTGCCTTGGGCTCGCTGGCAACGCTGGGCAGCGGGGTACCCCATTGTGCTCCAGCAGTCGAAGAACCCCCAGGAGCAAAATCCCTGCGGCCACAAAGGCACAGCGGTGGCCTTGTGGTGGGCAATTGACTTCACAGCTGCTAATCAGGAGGCGGGTCTGCTGCAAATAGGCGAGGCAGAAGGGGTCTTTGTCACAGCAACTCACCTAGACACTGGCTTTTATTAGGAATGACGATTTGGGGAGTGGGGGTTGGAGAAGCCAAGTTATGGAGATCTGTGGGGTCAGGAATGGAGAGTCTGTGGGGTGAGTGATGAGAAGTCTGTGGGATAAATGACTGGATGGTCACGTCACTTTGTTTATTATTTCCTTGGCTTCTTTCGACATATTATAAAGTACTTCTCGTGGAGATTTGGTTGTCTTTTCCTTTATAGAGAATAGCGTTGCAAGATCCCCTACCCCCACATTTATGTAACTATCATTCTAAATTTTCTTTCAACGTTTGATTTTTTTTTTTCACATTTTCCATCTTTATAGCAGCTGGAGTTTATTCTGCTTTTTGTTATGTGTGGGGACATCTGTCTTTTCAAAAAAGTTATATATTTATTTTTCCTCTCCATTATTTATTTGCTCCTCTGCTTTCTGTCTCTAATTTCTTAACTAGCAATGGTTAGTTCCTCTAAGACGTGTCAAGTCCTGACAGGGAACAATCTCATCTTCCCTGACTTTAATAATAGAATTACTTTTGTGGTTCCATCATTATTATGATGCTGGTTGCTGGTTTGAGATAAAGATATTTTATCACGTTAAAGAAATATCCAACTATTCCTAGTATATTAAGTGTTCTTATTCAGAATGCTCACATTTGTTTTTGATATTTGGAAGATAATCTGATTTTTCTCCTAACGTCAATCAATATCATGACTTAGAGTAATAGATTTTCTTCCATTGGACTCTCCTGGCATTCCTAGAAAAAAAAAACACTTTTTTATGCTGTATTATTCTTTTTTGGAGTAGCATGTTTCATGTTATTTCATGTATGATTTTTGTGTCACTATGCATAAATGAAATTTGTCTATAGTTACCCCCCAAAAAACACTTTTCCCTCCTACTTCTGGTAAGCTTGGTATCAGGGTTATATTCAATTCAAAAAGAATACAGAAGCTTTCTCTTTTCTTTCTAAGCTTTGGAAAACTTTAAGGAGACACAGGTAGAATTTCCTATAATTTCTCTGGGTCTGGGGCACTTTGGTAGGGTAACTTTGAATTTTCATTCTAATTCTTCTGTGGTAAGTGGTGTGATTGATTTTTCTCTCTATTCCAGGGTTAACTTTGTTCATTTATATTTTCCCCAAAACATCCATTTAGATTGCCAAATTTATTTGGACAGTATTGAACAAAGTAGTCTCCTATGATTATTTTAATAGCCTTTGTAATTCTTGTTATTATTTCTTACTCTCTGTATTTATTAAAATTATTAATGGCCTATCTATGTTTATTATCGAAAAGAAAAATTATTTGGAATTATATATTTAGTCTATCATTTTTTGAATTTTATATTTTCATCTCTGCTTTTATCTGTTTATTCCTTCTACTTTCTTTTCTCCTACCTTCTTGAATTGGATCATTAGTTCATTTATTATCATTTTTTTCTTGTTAAGGGAAGTTTTTAAGGCAATTATTTTTCCTCTCCACGTTGATTTAGCTATATCTTACAGAGTCCGCTGCATAGTTTATTTTTTTAATTAAAAATATGCCTGCAGATAATCTTTTTTGATGATTTAAAAATATTTTTTTTATTTTGGAACAATCTCAAACTTATAGAAGAGTTACAAGTGCAATACACAAAACTTTCTTTCTGGGCCATTTTCATTAAGTTGCTAACCCACCGACTGATCATCCTTGGGTACTTTAATGTGTATTTCCTACAAATGAGGACGTTCTCCTGTATAACCAAAACACAGTCATCAAAATTAGGAAATGACAAATATGTTACTACCATCTAATCCCCAGACTTCATTCAAATTTTACCACTTGTCTCAATAATGTCCTTTCTAGCAAAAGGGTCCAGATCAGAATCACATGTTGCATTTAGTTGTCCTATCTCTTTAGTCACCTTCAGTCTGGAACAATTTCCACAGCTTTTCCTTGACTTTCATGGCCTTGATACTTTTAAAAACTATAGGCCAGTTATTTTGTAGACTGTCCCTCAGTTTGAATTTGTCTGATGTTTCCTCATAGTTAGATTCAGATTCCACCCCTTGCATAGGAATATCACAGAGGTGATGCTGTGTCCTTTTCATTTCATCCTGTGAATATTGAGAATGTTCACTTTGATTCCCATGATTAAGATGGTTTCTGCCAGGTTTCCCTACTATAAAGATATTGTTTTTCCTTTTGTAATTAATGAGTATATAATGAGGAGGTACTTTGATACTATGTAAATAGCTCATTCCTCATCAAACTTTCAATGTAGTCATTTATTTGTATTTGTATGGACTCATGGTTTTCTGTTTTACTCAATAGGTTATAATTCATTACTTTCATTATTTGTTTTGATATTGTTTGAACTTTTTATTTTAAAATAATAATAGATTCACAAGAAGTGATAACAAAAATTGTACAGGGAGGTCTTCACTAGATTCTCTAAATGGTAACATCTTGCATAGCTATAGTACAATATCAAAAACAGGAAATCGACATTGGTACATTCCACAAATTTATTCAGATTTTACCAGTTTTAAGTGCACTCAGTTGTTTGTGTTCAGTTCTATTCGATTTTATCACATGTAACCACCACCACAATCAAGATACAGAACTGTTATGTCCTCACAAGGCTACCTCGTACTACCCCTTTATTGTCAGAATGGACATTCATCTTCCCCACTATTCAAATCCCTGGTGAAGCCTAATCTCTATTTTGTTATTTTCAGACTACTGTATAAATAGAATCATATAGTATATAAGTGTTTGAGATGGTATTTTTTTCATTCAGCATAATTCATTGAAATCCATCCATATTGTGTGTATCAATAGTTTGTTCCTTTTTATTGCTCAACAATATTCCATAGTATGGATGTACCAGAGTCTATTTAAACATTCATTCCGAATGTTGAAAGACATTTGGATTGTTTCCAGTTTGAGGCTATTATGAATAAAGTTGCTATGAATATTCATGTATAAGTTTTTATGTGAACATAAATTTTCACTTCTCTGGGATAAATGCCCAAGAATGCAACTGCTGGATTATGTTTAGTTTTATAAGAAACTTCCAATCTATTTTCCAGAAGTGCTGTACCATTTTACATTCCAGCAATGCATGAGTGATCCAGTTTCTGTATGTCCAGCTAGCATTTGGTGTTATCACTATACTTCATTTGTCATTCCGATAGATATGCACTGGTTTCTCCTTATAGTTTCAGTTTGCATTTCACTAATGGCTAATGATCATCTTTTCTTGTGGGTGTTTTCCAACTGTATATCCTTTTTGGTGAAATATCTCTTCATCTCTTATGAGGATTTTCTCATTGGATTATTTCCTTAGGTACTGTTGCATTTTGAGAGTTCTTCATATATTCCAAATACTACTCTTTTGTTGGATGTGTAGTTTGCAAATATTTTTCATCCTCTTTAGCAGGACAAAAGTGTTTAATTTAGATGATATCCAATTGATCAACTTTTTTTTTTTATTATTGATCATGCTTTTGGTGTCAAGTCTAAAAACTCTTTGCCTAACCTTCAGTCCTAGAGATTTTCTCCTAGATTTTTTTCAAAAGTGTATATTTTTTACATTTTACATGTAATCTGTTATTCACTTTAAGTTAATTTTTGTATGCAATGTAAGATTTAGGTCAGTTTTTTTTTGTTTGTTTGTTTGTTTGTTTGTTTGTTTGTTTGTTTGTTTTGGCCCATGGATGCCCAGTTGCTTCAGCTCCATTTATTGAAAAGGCTATCTTTCCTTCATTGAATTGCTTTTACATCTTTGTCAAAAATCACTTGGGCATATTTGTATGGATCTATTTCTGGGTTCTCTATTCCACTGATCTATATATTTGTTCCTCCACCAATACCACACCATCATGATTGATATAGCTGTATAGCGAGGCTTAACATCAAGTAGAGTAAGTCTTCTCACTTTATGCTGTCCCAAATTATTTTAGCCAGTTCTTTCGCTTTTCCATATACATTTTAGAATAAGCCTGTTTGTATCTACAAAAAAACTTGCTGGGATTTTGATAGGAATTGCATTAACCTTATAGATCAGTTTGAGAGAACTGACGTCTTTACTATATTGAGTCTCCTAAGCCATGGACACAGTGTGTATCCACATTTATTTAGATCTTCTTTGATTTCTTTCATCAGTATTTTGCAATTTTCAGTATAAAGATTTTGCATATGTTTTGTTGGGTGTATACTTAAATATTTGTTTTCTTTTGAATGATTGTAAAAGGTATTGTGTTTTTAATATTGGTTTCCACATACTCATTTCTTGTATATAGAAATGTGATTCATGTTTGTGTATTGATATGTATCCTGGGACCTTGATGTACTTAATAATGATTTTTGGGTTTTTTAATGTATTCTTTGATATTTTCTACACAATTATGTTATCTGTAGGAACAGTTTTCATTTGTTCCTTTCCAATCTGGATGCTTTAAATTTATCTTCCTGCATTATTGTGCTGGCTAGAACTTCCAATGATATGTTGAATTAGAGTGGTGAAAGCAGACATCCTTGCTTTGTTTTCAATTTTAAGAAGACATCATTTAGTTTTCACCATTAAATATGATGTCAGCTGTAGGGCTTTTCTTTTTACTGAGATGAGGAATTTCCCTTCTATTCCTAGTTTGCTGAGAGCTTTTGTCATTAAGGGTGTTGGATTTTGCCAAATGGTTTTTCTGTATTAATTGATACTTTTCTTCTTTAACTTTTTGATATGGTAAATTACATTGATAGGTTTTTGAATATTGAACCACCATTGTATATCTGGAATAAATCCCACTGGGTCATGGCATATAATTCCTTTTATACATTGCTAGATTCAATTTGCTAATATTCTGTTAAGGATTTTTGTGTCTCAGTTCATGAGAAATATTGGTCTTTTTTTTTATTATTTTACTGTCTTTGTCTGGTTTTGCTATCAGGGTAATATTGGTCTCATAAAATGGGTTGGGAAATGTTCTCTCCTTTTCCATGAGTTATTGTAATACCTCTGATTGTATACTAACACCACAGGGTTCATTTTAGTTTCTTCCCTATACATATTTGTTATTGCCTTCTCTGATAGTCAGGAATCTGGTTCCCAATGTCCTTAATATAGTTACTATGGAAGATAACAGATTCCTGGCACACTACTCTCCCCCACCTAACCTTGCTTAAGTTCAACACTCAGTGCTGGGAGGCTCCTCCCAACTCTGATACCTCAAACTGGCTACTACCACTCCAAGGATACTCTTCCCACTCTCCTCAGGCTCTTCTTATATCTTATGCCTCCATATCTCTCCCACCCCATCCCTACCATCCACCTCCATCCCCACTCCCCAACTCCCCACAGAAACACCTACCGTGCTAGGCCCTACTTAATGGCCCTTGGACTGAATTATTCAAGAAGGGAAAAAGAAAAGGAAGAAGAAACTGTAGTTTTCTTTTTTTCCCTAGATATTCTGTATCTGCATTTCTATTTTTATTTTCTAGATATTCTGCAGTTTGGGTTAGAATGACCTGTTTGAGCTAAAAAAAATTTTAAGAGAGAATTGTTTTATTTCTCAGAGCATAGGGTTTATTTTCTACTTTTGTTATTCATTTCTTATTTCATTACATTACATTATAATTAGATAATGCTTTCTGTACATTTTTGATATTTAAAAATATATTTAGGTTCTCCTTGGCTAATCATTGTGAATACTTTATAGTATCTGATAATAAGATGTATTCTCAGTTTTTAGATTATGGAATACAATATAGATATTAAATAAAACCACTTAAAAATTTTTGTTAGAACCTTTGTAATCTTTTATTTAAAGACTATAGTCTGGGGTTCTAAGGCTATTCCTCACTTCCAGATTGGTCGCTGTTTTCAGGATTTTTTGGTAGGCAAAGCAAGGAAATATATGTATTTGAGAAGAAAAATACATCAGAAATTCATATCATCATTTTACATTTAAACATAAGATCACAGAGTTTAATTTCTTTGATTTTGTATTTATAAATCTTTTTTTGTCTGAAAATCTTGGTTCCTATCAACATTCACATAATTACTTATTTGCTTTAACTATCTATGTGTGTATATCTACATATATTTATCTAAAAAATAATTGCCAAAAAGCAATTTGTGTTAAAATTTTAATAGAAAATAGTAAATAAAACATTCATTAATAATCATATTGTTCATTCTGGGTACCAGGATTTTTTCAATGTCATAAAATTGATTGACTAGATCAGCAAAGTAATGAAGTTCATGCACGGACTATTATTATTAATGTTATAGAATATAAAACATAATACAAATGTATGTCTTATATTTCTGAAAGTCTAAAACAGTTATAATAAACACCATTATTTCATGTATAATTTAAAAAGAAAAAATACTGCCAATTAAACAATGACATAATGTTTTTTTATTATGTGGATTTTTAATTTTTTATTTATTGAAACTGCTGATTTAGACTTAGTTATGGATTTTTACCTCACATCACTCTTGCATAGGACTTAGATCTGCAATTTTTTTCATTTTTTTCTTTTTCTTTTGGTTTCACATAGGTAATACATGCACGTGGTTCAAAAATTAAAACGATGAAAAGTAAATACTGGCAAATCTTCCTACTCCTGTCCCCATCCACCTCATCCACTCTAACCCTCTGCATATAACCATCTTTGTTATTTGTCTTGGTCCTTCCAGGGTTTCTCTATGCAAAAAATAAATAAGTTCAAATATACAGAGTAGTAAATGATATTACATAAGTGTAATTATATCATGACAGGAAGTTAATAGATATAAATATTACATTGATAACATATAAAAGATGATAGGTCAAGATGCTCATTCAATAGACTGGTTAAAATTAAAAGGACTGACAGTACCAAGCATTGGTAAGAATGTGAAACTGGATCTCTCATACACTGTCTGTGAGATTTTAAATTATTACAACCAATTTGAAAGGCTGAATATATGCCTACCCTTTGACCTAGCAATTTCACTTGTATTTACATACATTACAGAAATGGGTACACATGTTTACCAAAAGACATGTATTAGATTGATCATAGAAATGTTATTTGTAATAACCAAAAATCAGAATCAACCCAAATTGCCCATTAACAAGATAATGAATAAATAAATCACAGCATATTAACCCAGTGGAATACTAAGCAGTGATAAAAAGGATGAACTACTGCTACACACAACATTGGTGAATTTCACAAACATTGTTTTGAGCCAGACACAAAAGACTACATACTATAAGATTAGATATATACGAAGTGCCCAACAAGCAAAACAAATCTGTGATAATAGAGGTCAGAATAGTGGTTATGATCGAGGATGGGTATTGACTGGAAAGAATGTATAGGAAAAATAAGATTGGGTCTGGAAATGATTAAATTGCCTTGAAACTCTTTGAGATGCATTTTATCTAGATGTAGAAAGAACAGACATTGTTTTCTGTAATCACTGACCTTTAGTTTCAAAACTATAGGTTGTACCTATGACAATCTCCTAAGGTTTGCCTTAGGAGGAATTTAGATAGGCTTATCATTCTCTCCTGGTTACTGATTTAGTCAGAGGAGCTTAAGCCCCCTTTTCTTTCCTCAATGAGTTACCACCACACACTGCCAGAATGACTAAAATTAAAAAGACAGACAATACCACATATCTGTTCTGACTGTGCTTCACATACTGGGCCCTGGAGGATGAGAGTTTTCACTCTTAGACATGAACACACTCTTCTCATGGCCCATCCAGGTGATAATGGGTGGGCCTCTGCCAGAATGGCCAACATTCACCACCACCATCCAGGACCTTCGCAAACACCTTGAGGAAGAAATCGAAGTCTCAAGAGGTGGGGATCATAATCTTAGAGTCCTTGACACCTGCTCACTGATATTTGTCGTCCATGAGACTGTGGATACACACTCGGGGCACAGTGGGTGGGGGGACTTGAGAGTGTCTTCAGCGGCAAGAAGTTAACTCTGAGCTAGTGATCCATCCCAAACTCCCTGAGATTCTGCTAATACCCAGAAAAGACAAACTCTATCCTCCATACTTTATTTACTTATTTATTTGTTGTGCGCTAAACACTGGTGATACAGTGTGAAAAAGAAGACAAAAATTGCTGCTCACATAAAGCTTATATTTCAGTGGGGAAGACAAACAAACAATAAGTAGATAAACAAATAGGTAAACGAGAAGTAATTGAAGGGGAACTAATATGTATATTCACACACATACATATGAAAGGCTATAATTTTAAAATTCAGGATGGTAGTTTTCTGACTTTGGGAAAGAAGGTCAAGGAAGACCTCTCTGCAAAGGTGACCTTTGAGCAGAGCAGGAGGGACCAGCAAGCCATGTAGGTAACTGGAACAAGAGTGTACCAAGCAAAGGGAAAGGCAAACACAAAGGCTTGAAGTGAGAAATTACTGGGTGCCCCTAGGCAATAGGGACATCTGCTAAAGAGGCCAGCATGGCTTGAGGGTCATGAGTGGGGTAGAAAGTCGACTGGAAGGAGAGGATGTCAGTAAGGTGACAGAGAATCAGACCTCATGGGGTAGGACTCAATATGCCTTTTCTGCAGGCATCATCACACTCAAAGACCCTTGCAAGGTCTGGGCCTCTTTGCAAAGTTTGAAGGCCAATGAGGTTCAGGTTGCTGATTCTCTCCAGCAGTGTTAAGAGGAGCCTGGCTTGAGGTGTGTATCTTTTGGTTGAATGCTAAATTCAAAGTTAGAATAAAGGCTGCATACAAAATATTGGATCTTACAGAGAAAGACAAATACTATATAATCTCAATTATATGTGGAATCTAAAAAAGTTGAACTCAGAGAAAGAGTAGAGTAATGGTTACCAGGGGTTGGAGGGTAAGGGAAATGAGGAGATATTGGTCAAATGCAAACTTCCAGTTGTAAGATTACTAAATTCTGGAGATTTCATGTACAGCATGGTGATTATAGCCAATGATACTGTATTATATACCTGATTGTTGCCTAGGGAGTAGTTTTAAATGTTCTTAACAAAAAAAAGACTTGTTAGTTATATGATGGAATTAGAGGTGTAAGCCCACACTATGGTAATAATCATTTTACAACTTATAAATGTATCAAATCAACACACTGTATACCTTAAACTTACACAATGTTGCATGTCAACTATATTTCAATATAGCTTGGGGGGAAAAGAGGTAGCAACTATGAAAAGTAAAATGATACTGGCTTTCTATGTAAATTGAATAAAGATTGTTCAAAATTACTACTAAAAAATTGGGTGTTATAAATTTGTCACAGCGTTTTCTATCTATCTATCTATCTATCTATCTATCTATCTATCTATCTATCTATCTATTTTGCTAAGCCCTGAACCTATGATGATTCTCAATTTACAGATGAGGAAAATTAGGCTCATAGTGCTAAAGTACCTTGTGCAAGTTCACATAGGTTGAAAGTTGGAATTTGAACCCAGATCTAACTACTAATCTCCAAGAATGATAAAGAAATTCTAGGCAGAGGGAGTGGAGAGTGGGAAGTGATTTGCTGCCTTCTGTAATCTGTACATGGTGCAGGGGAAGTGAAGGCAGGTACCAGAAGCTGGGCATTGGCCAGTCACAGAGCACTTGTAGGCCCTGCTAAGAAATTGAAACTTTTCATTGAAACAAATGAAGAAATAATCCTTTATTTTAACTAGTGAGAATAACATAATCACTGTATATTTTTAGACAATCAGTCTGATGGCAGTGTGGGGTGTGGCTTTAAAGAAAGAGAAAGAATGGAATAAGAGAGACATTTAGGATACTACTGGAATAGTTCAGGTAAAAATGTAATAATAGCCTGAAGTAACAAATGTGAGGACTGGAGGTTGAGAGAGATTTTAAGAATATAATCCCTGAGATTTGATGACTGACTGCATGTAGGAACTGAAAGTTATAGAGATAACATGAGATCTGTTTTGAGCAAGATTAGTTGACATCCAGATAGAGACATCCACCAGGTAGTCGGATAAAGGAGTTAAAAGCAGCATTTTTCAAAGCAGTTGCCAAAAAATAATAGTTTTCTAGGGCATTAGCAAATGTTAAAGGAAAAATTAAGGAAGGGGGCTCCATGTAAAAGAACTTAGTAGAAAAGTTTGGTGACACAAAATTAAACAGGTACAGAGCATTTAATATGCTAATGTATATTGCAAATTTCCAAGAGTAAGGGCATTTCCTAAAATTCTTTCACTATGGACCTGTTTTTCTTCCCATAGAGTATCTTGGGGGTTTACGTTGCAAAGAACCCTTTCTGAAATGCTTCTTTTGAGCCTGATGGATAATAGTATGGAAAGCAACATGGGAGCACTCTGTATTAACATGGCAGCTGAAGGCATAGGAATGATGACATCAATGAAGAGCACGTAGAGTGAGAAGAAACGATGGCTGAGGATAAAGCCTGAAGGCAGAAGCATTATCCTCCCACTTCCTCAAAATAACCACTATCTTGACTTTCTACATCTTACATTCATTTTGTCTGTGCTGAACTTTAATTTTTAGAATCATATAGGATGTGCTATTTGATGTCTGGCTTCTTTCACTCAACATCATATTATAAAGATTCATCCACATGGTTGCAGATACGTGTAGTTTGGCTTTTAGTTGCTGTCTAGGATTTCATTGTGTGAATATATTACAATTTATCCATTCTGTTGTTGATAGACATTTGTGTTGTGTCCAGGTTCTTATTTTAATAAAGAACATTTATATGCATGACTTTTGGTGCATATATGAATGCCTTTCTGCTAGATATATGCCTAAGAGTAGAATAGCTGAGTCATAAGGTATGCATATGTTAAAATTTAGTAGATAATGCCAAACCATTTTCCTGAGCCATTGTACATTCACTAGCAGTGTATGAGTGTTCCCATTGCTCCATATTCTCACCAACACTTGGCATTGTTAAATGTATTTGTAAAGGCATGTGTTACATATCTCTAGTTATTGGCAATAAGTGAGCCTTTCTGAACTATCATGAGAAGTCATGGCTAGGGATGACACTTGAATGACACTGTGTTATTGTAAAAGTTGGAGATAAAAAGTGACCCTACCCAGATCTCTCTGATTCTGCAGGTTTATATGGGCTCAGTTTTTCATTACAGGCTTTCCTTAGTAATTGTGTTCATTATCCTCATAACTATCATAGACTCCTGTAACTACGGCAGGTCTGAGGAGTGGTGACTCCGCTTCTATTTTGGGCTTTATCTCACAATATGAGAGATTCACATGCATTAATTCATGTGCATTAATTTGCATGCATATAAAGGATATGATTCCCCCACTCTCCATTAATTGAAACTTTCATATACATGGTTCTATGAAACACTATTGCCTGAAATCATATCTTACTCTTAAATAGTTGACTACTTTGATTCCAAACATCATAGTTGCATATCTGATGGTCTTCCAAACACAAATAGTATCCTGGCTGACATAGAAAGAGCTTTGAACAACCATCTTCCTGGGGCAGCAGGAGGAAGGGCTCATGCTAAGAGGATTCCAGCCTCTCCAGGAGCATCAATGAGAGCCAAGGCTGTGGGGTATTGGGGTCTATAGCTGGTAGAGTGCAGTGCACCCTCTGTTGCCTCTGAGTTGGGCCAAACCCCAAATAAGCGCTGGCTCCCATCTGTTTCTCACCATTTCCCCTATAGTATTTTTTATTGAAACATATTTGACACATAACATTGTGTTCTCTATAGTTTTATACGTTGAGTTTAAATTTAATAAGTTAAACAGTATCGTTACTGTTTCCTCATATTATTCTCATAACTATTGCATGTGCAAGGTGTTATTTTAAAAAGTGTTTTGGAAGGATATATTAATAGCCTCTTACAACTAAAAGAAAAATGTCTATAATGAATTCACACTAAACATGATATCTAGAAAAGTCTCTAGCATTTGACAAGAATTTTTTACAGGAAATTTCATTAGCTGAGAATGAAAAATTCAATAAAGTAGTATGATTTTCCTTTTGAATCTTGTAACTTTTTTCCAATGGTAATTTCAATTATTGGAAATTACAAAGTTTAAGGTTCTTGGAGATTAGTTATCCTAACATTTTTCAGAAATAACAAAGTCTAGAAAATCGGCATATTCCTTCTGAAAATACAAAAAAATGAAACCTCTTTCTTCTTTCCTTATTTTATCTTACCTTTCTTTTCTGGTCTCATTCTTCCCATTTACTCCCATACCTTTTACCTTCCCTCTGTTTTCTAAGGTGTCCTTATAAGAAAATTTTGCTTTATGAAAATATTACCAGCAATACGGCTTCTTTTAATCTTGTTTAATTTAAAACCTGAGGAGAGTCTAGATTTATTCTGCAAAGAAGAACTAAATAAGTAACCATGTGTTAGAATTTTTATATGTTTGTATAGTAATATTGATTTAAATATGTCTTTGGCAACAGAAAGCTATTTTACTTATACCACTTGAAGTGTCACAAAAAGCGACTATGAATACATAGCAACTATACAAAGGATAAATACTGGAATGCAAAGGACCTTTAAGTTTAAATGTGTAAGTTTAGTCTATCTAAAAGCATAAAGAGTATACCTTACACTTATCCTTTTATTATAATACTGGAGCTAAATGTGGAGCCCTTATTTAGCATTTATTCTGATTTTACCTATTTGCTTCTACATTTTTATTAGGGGAATGCCAAAGTTGTAATAATGGCATGTGAATAATAAGAAAACATTTATTTTCATGTTCTAATATTTTAAATAAAATATTTTCTATTTGAGCCACATTAACTAAGATTTAATAAGACAAACATAACTAATGGTGCCATTTAAAATTCTCTTCACTAGTCATTCCTATCTAGGCTGCCATTTTCTGTAAAATGCTAATCAGTTTCTAAGCTACAAGGCCTGCATATTCATGTATAAACTGTAGGCAAATGACTCTGATGCAATGTCTTGGCCACATTGTTTTTCTCCATTTAGGTCACATAATAAAAGCTTGACCGCAGTCACCTGAGTCCCAGCAGAACTCCCTGTGATCCTTCCTGAAACATGGCTGTCTTGTGAGAAGCTGTCACAAGTCATTTCTCATCTGCTTCCCTATCTCCCAGAAGCCTTGCTACCTTGCTGGAGACTCTCGCAAAGCCATTTCTCATCTGCCTCCCCTGGTTCGAGTGAGGCATGGGACTTTCTGCTTCAATGCCTCCCTTAGGGTACAGTTGCAAGCATCTATGTTAGTCCATAAAACTGCTGGCTGTAGTTTAGAAGACAGTTCTCAATGACAACGTGACCCACCACACATGCTTTCTGTTGTTTGGCCCCTCTAATTCAGTGTCATCCTATAGGACTAGGCATATGGAGAGTGACACAGTACTGACCTTACTTTTACTGTCATTATAAATGATAAATCCGTATGGTTCATTGTCTCTTGCTGGTTTACTCTATAGAAATATGATAAGCCAACTTAACTGCATTAGTGCTTAGGAACTGTTTGAGCACTTGACAAATTGGCATCCAATGTGGGGCCAATAAAGTCACAATACCTTTTTGGAGAAAAGACATAGGGGCCATGCAGGCCAAGTTAGGGGATATGAGGAGACAACCCCCCTCCCACAATCTGACAATGTATGCCTTTTTTCTTTCAAGGCACTACCCCTTGTAAAAAGCACTCATGAGGAAAATCCCCTCCCCCTCAATTTGTCATCAATGGGTAAGTCAAGATTTAGTACAAGCACCTCTACCTTCTGATGTCTAAAGCTTTCACTGTATAGATGATATCCTGTTGGTTGGCAAGTCAGAAGCCTTAGTCTCAGCAGCCCTAACTATGGTATTGTGAGGAAGGAAAATAATTTTTCCTCCTACCGTTTTAAAGTTCTTCTGGCTGAACTAATAATCAAATTAACATGAGACAGATTAACAGGAGAAAATGACCAAATTCAATATGCATGTACACACAATAGTGCCATAAGAATATGGGATCTGAGGACAAATCAGGCTGTTAACGGTTATGTGTAACCTTGAGCTAAAGAGAAAGGGGGGTTGTGGTTTGGGATTTCAAAGGGCAGGAAGATAATTCACATGGAGATAGAAAAGCAAATGTTTGGTAAATAAATGTTTGCTGTGCCACCTTTAACAATGAGACACAGAGAGGACTTCGATCAAAGGGGCCTTGCTACCTTCCTCCCTGTCCATTACTCCTGGTTCATATAAAACTATAGTTATCTTTGATGATATATCCCTTTCTAGAGAAGATCCTCTAACTAAATTCCTTTTAGGCAGTTAGGGAGAAAAGGAAAGGTTTTTTTCCTGAGTCATTCGTTTCCAAAAAAATAAACAATCAATATCCCAAAAGGCACATTTTGGGGTAGCAAACTGTGTCATCTCACCTTCACTAGCAGGATCAACCCTAACAAAATCCAGAGTCCTAAGTGCTAAGTGAAGTTACTTGGATCTACATGGGTGGATTTACAGCACTTAGTCTCTCTGGAAGCCAAGGAACAAAACCTACTGTCTCTTACAAAGTACAGGACTCTGTGTTTCTGATACAGAAACCATCACTGCCAGACTGTAACTTCTGGCAAGGTCTTATGATTAAAGAGGTCCCATTACACCGGGCACTGGCCCCACCTGCTCCTAATAGATTGCTATCAGACCTGTGACATCCTCTCAGGTGTCTCACCACAGTTGATATTTGTTCCAATTTCGTCATGTTTTACTTGATGGACACACACCTGAATGATCATAACAGATATTGCTAAAAGTACTGAAATAACAGTTTTATGTGTCATACTTCTGCTGATTGTATGAGATGTTTCCAGTGGAGAAATTCTATAATTAAAATAGTAGCCATAGGATAAGACACACCAGGAGCCCACCTGGCTTTCCCAGCCCAACTATATGTTGTCACTAAAATAACACAAGACAGGAAGGGATGGCTGGTCATCGTATTAAACATCTACTAAAGATGGAAGTACATTTTTTAAAAAATCCAGCAGATTGCCCTCCCACTTAGGCCAATTAGGCCTAATGAGCTTTCTGAACTACAAGTGTCAGTGACTGACAATTATGTAGACTGGAGCCTGTGGCAATACGTTTTTTCTTTTTCTTTTTAAAAATATAAACAGAGAGCTATATCATGTTATGCATTGGAAGAGTAAAAAGAGTAAAAAAAAGAGTAAAAAAAAAGTCAATTCTTCAATTACTATGAAAATACAATTACTATGGAAAAGCAAAGATTAGCTAAAACCACTTTGGAAAAAGAAGAAACAAGCAGGAGGAACCATTCTATCGGATATTAAGTCTTATTACATAACTACAGGAATCAAGAGAGTGTGGTATTGGCAGGAGGATAGGCACATAGATCAATGAAACAGAATAGAAAACCTAGATATAGACCCACACAAATATGTCCAAATGAGTTTTGTCAGGGAGCAAAAGCAATTCAACAGAAGAAGCTCAGCCTACCCAAGAAATGGTGCTGGAACAAGAGAGTATCAATGGGGAAAAAAGTGAACCTGGACTGAACCTTACACCTTATACAAATGGATCACAGACTAAATGTAAAATGTAAAACTTTGAAACTTTAAAACAGGAGAAAATCTTCAGGACATTAGGATAGACAAAGAGTTCTTTCTTATTAATGACACCAAAAACACAATCTATAAAAGGGGAATGTGACTAACTGGACTTCATTAAAACTAAAAATATTTTCTCTGGGAGAGACTCTGTTAAGAGAATGAAAAGACAAGCTACAAACTGAGAGAAATTATTTGCAAAACATGTAACCAACCAAGGATGTATATTTGAAATATATAAAGAACTCTCAAAACTTAACAGTGAAAACCAAACAATCCAATTAGAAAATGGGCAAAAGACATGAAGAGACTTGTCATCGAAGAGGCTGCAAATAATGACATTAATATCTATTAGTTATCAGGGAAACGCAAATGAAAACCACAATGATATATCTTTACACACCTATCAAAATGGCTAAAATAAACAATAAATACTAAATACTAGACAACACGAAATACTAGAGAGGATGCCGAGAAACTGGATCACCTATACATTGTGTGTGAGAATGTAAAACGGTACAGTCACTCTACAAAATAGGCAGTTTCTTATAAAACTCAACATGCAACTACCATATGACTCCACATTGCATTTCTGGGCATTTATCTCAGAGAAATGAAAACTTACATTGACACAAAAACCTGTACATGAATGGTCTTAGCAGCTTTGTTCATAATGGTTAGAAACTGGAATCAGCCCAGATATCTTTCAGTGAGTGAATGATTAAACAAATGGTGGTACATCCATATGATGAAGTAAACTTGATGATAAAAAGAAACAAACTGTTGATAAATATCACAACTTAGTTGGATGTCAAAGAAATCATGCCACATGAAAAAAGCCAGTTTCGAAAGGTTTCATATTGTATGATTTCATCTACGTAACATTCTTTTTTTTGCATTATTACAAAATAAATTTATTTGAAGAGAAACTGTTTTATAAAAGGTCAGAGGCAATTTGAGATCCCATTATGTAACATTCTTGAAATAACAAATTACAGAGATGGAGAACGGATTAGTGGTTGCCAAGGGAACAGGGATGGGGGAGGGGGACTATAAAGGTATAGCACAGGGCTCTTTGTGCTCACGGAACAGTTCTGTATCTTGACTGCAGTGGTTGTTACATGAATCTACACATGTGATAGAATTGCACAGCACTACACGCACATACATACACATACATACGAGTGCATGCAAAGCTCATGAAATCTGAATAAAGTTGGCGGATTATAGCAATGTCAATTTCCTCATTTTGATATTGTACTATAGTTATGCAAAAGCTGGGTAAAGGATACGTGGAATCTCTTTATATATTATTTTTTGCAACTTTATGTGAAATTATTATTATTTCAAAATTAAAAGTTTAAAAAACTACATGGAGAGCAGAATTGTGCTCAATGGGCAGGGTTGCTGGCTGTGGTGCTTGCCCTGGACCCATGGACAATAGTCTGACAGCAAGGCCGATAGAGTATCAGCCTCCGTGGGGACAAGCAGTATGGCAGCAGGTTGCACAAAACCTAGTCCTCTGTTTGTGACTCATATGGACAGATGCCTATGAAACAGGACCATTTCAGGATGCCCATCAATGATCAACAAGCTGATTAAGCCCTATGCTGCTTGAAGAGGGACCATGGATGCCTGAACACAGTACTACATAGGGTATTATAACAACCCAGCTATGATTTAGGGCTGGGCCCCAGAACAAGGCCTAGTGATTCCAGCACACAAGGCCAAGGAAACCTGAGACTGCCACTTACACAGTCGGGTGACAAAGAAAGTTTCAGGGCACGTACTCCAGGGCACTGTACCTGGCCAATCCTGACAATAGACCCTCAAGCCCCCTTCCTTCCCTTCATCTTAATGTCAGCAGGTGTCTTTTTTTTCAGGTCATGGCACTGCCACCCTGTCTGCACAGCTGGTGGGGACATGCTGTTCAAGGACTCCTAGGTGGACTGGGCTACATTTTGGATTCCCCAAACACATCTAATCACCACCAAATGGTGCTGTCTTTTAGCAAAAATTACCAGGTAAGGGGCCATTCACTGGACACTTCATGTGCTGTATCACCTCCAAGTGCAAATGCTATTAAAAAATTAAATGCACTCATGAAAGAAAAAAAAAACCTAAGAAAAAGATAAGTGGTCCATTAGAGCTCAGCTCCTAGTAGGGCACACATTTAAAATAGGCAAAATGAACTCTAGATGGGGCAATTCTCCACATTTGGAGATAATGTTTAATTATGAAATTGAGGGGAAGGGGAAGAGGCCCTGACCACATAAGGAGGCCTTTTCACTCTATCTTTCCCCTTCCATGCCTACCTGCAGGAAGCTGGGTAACTGGACTTGGTGAGTGGCTGAGAAAAGATGGGAGGTAGGAGACGCTAATCTGGTGTTTCTTTTCCAGCCCAATTAGGCAGATGGTCTGGGTGGTTATGGAGACTGATGACAATGATCACAGGTATGATCATTGTCATCTAAATTGGTCATGGAGTGGTACACACCTCTGGGGGTGGGAGATGGTCTAAGAGGGCACAAGGTATACAAAAAAGAAACCACTGGGCCACCTCAGGATTAGCCTAGATACATGCTGTGGTTTAGTTATGGGAGAGATTAGACATGAGTACTTCTGAGGCTGGACATATGATCACGCGGCTTCAAAAGGAGAGTGACAATCTGGGCTGGTGTGAAAGAAACACCTTAAACCTGGGGGTTTAGTGCAGTGGGGTGTGTGGGGGACCATTAGGTTCTCTTGTCTATTGCTTTCAGGACAGCTAACCTGTCCTGTCATACCAGAATGCTATGGTAACCTTGTCCTAGACCCCAAGTCAACAAAATGCTGCTGCTGAGGTCACTGCAAACCTATTAGCAGAATCATTCCCCCAAGTAGGCAGTGGCAAGGAGCTGTGCTGGCTAGGTTAGCCTGATTGTTCTTTTCAGAACCACTTCAGCCTGCTTTGCAGGAACTGCTTAACTCCACTCAAAGACTTTGTCTATCATGAGAGATGCAAATTGGTTTATTCCTGTTGTAATAAATGATTCCACTTCTGCTGCCCTAAGGAGGGACCATTTCTAACATGGACATCAGGCTTGTATTTGCCTGCCACATACAAACCAACTTAAACTCTCTAGTATGGCTGATGATGGATAATCCCATTGGCCTGTCTCCTTGTCAGCCACTCAAGGCAGGATGTATGCAGTTGCCAACACCTGTTGTTGCACTTGGATTAATGACATATTTAGCTGGCTTGGCTCCAGACCAGGAACCCAGCTCTGGTCTGTCCTCCAGGTGGGTCTGATCATTCTACTGGGGGTTGTAGCCATGGTTACTCCCATGTGATGCCACTCAAGACAAATACAGACATACCTCGTTTTTTCACATTTTTGTTTTTACAAATTGAAGGCAAGATCCTCCACCAGCAAAAAAGATTACAACTCGCTTTATTGTCATACTCTATTGTGGTGGTCAAGAACTGAACCTGCAAAGTCTCCAAAGTATGCCTATAGAGAGAACTTCATCTAAGATCCTATCAGTACAATTACTTGGGACATCTAATGGTGTGACTGTGCTTCTAAAAACAATTCTCAGCTAGATACATGAAAGATCAGGCAGAAAAGTTGTAGGGGAACAGCTCTGCTATGGAACCATGGTGACCTTGCACATCTTCACTCAGACCACACAGACAAAGGTTTGACTGAAGTCTGATACGAATGTTGGCAGAGGTCCTGTAATTTTCCCTGGGACATAGCAAGACAAGTAGCCTGGTGAGGAGCCACCATGAGGCAATTTCTCAACCATCTCCTTGGCTCTGCTGTGGCTGGGACTTCCCACCTTGACCACATCGTAAGTCTACGGAACTGGCTGTAGTCGAGAGTTGGCTCTTCAATGACAAGGCAACCCACCATTTGTGCTGCCTGTCATCTGGCCCCTCTGGTTCTGTGTCATCCTGTGGGACTAGGAAAGTGAGAGCTGATACCATACTGATCTTACTTTCGCTGTCTCTGTAAGTAATACAATGTCTGGATGCATTTGAGCTCACTGTCTCTTTTCCAGCTGGATCCGTGGACATGTGACAAGCTGGCCTAGCAGCTGCCACCACACTGCTGCTTAAAAATTTCTTGCCTGAGTGACATATATGTGTGGAAATCTAAGGGAGGATATGCTTCTCACACTTTTGGCATTTTGATGAAACATCTTCCCAGTGTCACCTCATCTTACAATTGCCCACATTAGCTCACATTCCCCTGACTAATGGCTAACTGTGAGGAGTGCAGAACTCTGCAGAGCATTAGCCATTGTGAACCCACAAGCTCAAATGTGGGGTGTTACTTAAGAAATTCTAAAAGGGAAGACATGAAACCATAACTGTAATTTTCTAGAAAAAAAAAATCCCAGTGAAAAGAAATGAGTTCATCTGTGCAATCTTAAAACGCAGATCACAGACCTTTTACAATGAAAAGGGTATCTGGAGATTAGTTAGGTCAACAACAGCCAACATCAGATAAATACAAATTATTGTACCTGTCTTATAGGTCAGGAAATGGAGACACTGAACTGGAAGGTGGCTTGTCCAAAAATCTCAGGTGTGGAGTTGGGACTGGCAATGTCCCTTTCTTCCACAAGCTATATAGAAGCTGGAGTAAACATTGACAACTACAACTCAGAATACGTTCTTACTCTTTAGTTTACAATCCTTTTCCTTTTTCAAAAGTTAAAGCATAGTGTTACATTTAAAAAAATCTTAAAGCAGGAAAATAGATGAAAATGTTTACGCTTATGGAAAATCCATGCTGTACAAATGAGACTGGATGAAATTCTCTGGCAATGTCACCAACATTAATCAATAGCACTGTTAGTTGTTTTAGTGCAAGAAGTGGTGTGCAAACCACAGTCTTCTCACAGTGCACATACATAAAGAGCACCCTTTGCCTGCACACTGGTGTTCCTGCATTTGGAATGACTTCTTTGTATCTAGCTGCTCTCTCACTCCCGATGTCTGTTCTGAGGCTGTCCACCCCATCCTACCTATTGTGTATTCAGATGTATATTTGGGTTTGTGGAAGGGGATTAGTAAGAGAACCAAAAGCTTATTTTATTTGCAATTTTTGATTACACACATGAATCAAGCTTATAATTGCACCATAGTTACATTGCAACCTATGGGTGGTTATATAAGAAGCAAAATGCTAGAAAGATCTGGATTCTTCACCTGGCATTACTATTTCTTTTCTGAGTTCCAGTGTGGCTATTTAAAAATTCCCTACAATCATTGTGAAGTGCTTTGATTAAATTAAAGTAGTAGTACCATGCCGACTTCTAACATGTTCACTTGTGTCTTTTTTTTTTTACAGCTTTTTTCTCTGTTTACATTTTTTATTTATTTTAATTAATTTCCAGTATACAGTACATTGGTTAGACATCTATATAGTGTGTAAAACGGTCCACCCCCATCTGCTCCCTCCCTCCCCTTACCCTCCGCCTAGATAATATATTAATGCTAACTGCACTCCCTATCCCCATGTCCATCCATCAGCTACTAATTGTACTTCTTTAACCTTCACTCGATTCTCTCAGCCCCTCAAACTCCTCTCCCCTCTATCGCCAAATTGTCTGCTATATTTGTGAGTCTGTTTTTGATTAATTTGTTCCTTTTGTTCCTTAGATTCCGCATATAAGTGAAATCATATAGTGTTTATCTTTCTCTGTCTGACTTAAATACCTTCTAGGTCAATCAACGCAATGTTTTCCCATCTCCTTCCTTTTAGTCCATGTGTGTCTTTTAATCTGAAGTGAGTCTCCTATAGGCAACATGTAGGGGTCTTTATTTCCTTTCCATTCATCTACTCTTTTGGTTGTTGCATTTAATTCTTTTCCATTTGAGGTACTTATTGATAGGAATGTAGTTGTTACCATTCTTTATTCTTGTTTTTGATACATGTTTTTTCTTCTTAAAGAAGTCCCTGCAAGATTTCCCGTAATATTGGCTTGGTGATAATAAATTCCTTTAGGTTATTTTTGTCCGGGAAGCTCTTTATCTGTCCTTCAACTCTAAATGATAGCTTTGCTGGATAAAGTATCCTTGGTTGTATATCCTGGGGCTTCATCCTGTCAAATATGTTGTGCCAAGCCCTTGTGTCCTGCATAGTTTCTTTTGAGAAATCAGCTGCCAGTCTTATGGGTGGTCCCTTGTATGTAATTATTTGTTCCCCCTCCTACCCCCACTTCCACCCCTGACCTATGAATGTTGCCATTTCCTCTTAAGAACTGGATCTCTGAGTGCGGGGCATTTCCTCCCACACACTCGTGGCATGCACCTGGGGCCTGGCGCCCCCGGCACACTTGGGGGGCCTAGTGCACCCGGGGCATGGTCCATGGCTCCACCTGGGGCACGAACCCAGGACTTTCTGCGTGTAAAGCAGACATGCTAACTACTACACTATGGAGCCGCCCTCTCTTGCTGCTTTTAATATTCTTTCTTCGTATTTAACCTTTGACATTTTAATTATGAAGCGTCTTGGTGTGGGCCTCTTTGGATTCCTGATTTTTGGAATTCTCTTAGCTTCCTGGGGTTTTATGTCCATTTCCTTCACCAGGTAAGGGAAGTTTTCCATCATTATTTCTTCAAACAGATGTTCAAAATCTTGATTTTCTTCAGTTACACTGATCAGACGAATATTTGGAGCCTTAATAGTGTCCTATATTCTCCTTAAATTATTTTTATAGTCTTGGCATCTTTTTTCTTGCCATTCTGATTGAGTGTCCTGATTGGCTTTCCTGTCCTCTAGATAGGGTATTTGATCTTCTTTATTGACTTTGTTTATTCCTTTGTTTATTGCATTTAATATATTTCTCATCTCAAATAATGTGTTCTTCTATTCAGACTGGTTCCCTTTTATAATTTCCATTTCCGTTTTTATGTTTTTTATCTCTTTGTTGAAGTTCTCACTGAATTTATCTACACTTCCCAAAAGTTCACTGAACATCTTTATAACCCGTGTTTTGAACTCTGGATCTCTTTGATTACTTGAATCCATTATATCTGGATCTCTGTTCTGTTCTCTAATATGGTTTCTGTTTCTTTGCCTTCCCATTTTTGCTGCCTTTCCATGTCTGTTTCTGTGTATTAAGCAAAGCACCTAAGTCTCCCGATCTTATTAGTGTGGATTTGTAAAGTCAGTGTCCAGTGGCAGTCCTCAGAGGGGTTCAGCGGCAGGCCAAACTTAGCCCAAGCCTTTACTCCTCCAGGATTCAGCAAGCAATTCACAGATGCTGTGCTTATAGTTGCCTCAAAAGGCCACACCAGAAACTGAGGCCAGTTGCCTCCAGTGTGAGTCTAGGCAATGCTCAGCAAGGAGCATCTGACTCTCTGAGGCTGTACCAGGATGTGGCTTGGGTGGGGCCTTGGGTAGGGGAGGCGGGGTTTCAAGGAATCCTTTGGGTGGAGCGATCTCTGTTATCCAGTTTGATGACATCACGGCTATGGGGGCACTGTGTCCCATGAACTGGGAGCAGGGAGGGCTTAACAGGGAACAATGGATACTGCTGGCACTTCTGTACAGAGTAAGTCTCACCAAGGCGCTCAGTCAGACCATGTCTCCCTGTAAGTCCCTGGTGCCCCCTGAACACAGCTGAATCGAGACTGGTGCTCAGAGCGAGCAGATCCGTCACCGCGAAAATCCACTCGCAGATGCAGCCCCTGTAAGAGATTTTTGCTGCTGCCGCTGCCGCTGCCGCTGCCACAGCCTCCATCTCAGTCGCTCGAGACTGGGCAGCCCCTCATCCTCACCCCGTCCTACCTTCTGTCATTGCTGAGTGCTTTCTTGGATTCCTCCCTAGTTGTATGGCTTGTTCATCAAGATCCCAGGCGATTTTTCCTTGCTGCTGCTCCTCGTTTCCGTCACAACTTTGATCACCCCCCAGAGGGATGAACAGAGCCTCTATCATCTACACCATTTTGGTTCGCCCCACTTATGTCTTTTTAAATCAAATTAACTTTATTTAACAATTTATGTTCTTAAAAGAGAATGTTTATGTGATCACAAAATTTTTTTTCTAAGTTATTGCTTTTCCCCTTTACATACTAGGATCAGCACAACAAAAACAAAATAGTGTTACTGAATTTTACCTTAATCTTATCATTTGGTGGAGACTCTGGGCCTGAGACCTGATCTTCTGTTCTCAAAAGTTCCAACCTAAGACCTAACTGTGATACCCACAGAGGCTGAAAGAGCCTGGGAAAGGGGCCACCTCTCTGCCTTGTGATTCACTCTTATTTAGCTCTGTGTCCACCATTGCCACCAGTGGTAAATGTACCCTACACTTAAGACTGAGCACCATTTTATTTATTTATTTTGAAATGTGTATTAATTTAAACATATTAAGTAAATAACATCCATTTGGTATATGGATATGGTAAAAGTATGAGAGTTATAAATGAATTACTGAAGTCTTCATATGTTTTATATGTGTGTCATATGTATGTCATATGTTTCATGTAATGTATACAATATGAAATCCAAATATTATTTATTTATATATGTATATACCCTGCCTGTTAAAACTCTAGAAATTATGAAGATAGTATCGCAGTCTCTGGATTTCTTTTTTTCTTCAAAGATTTCCAATTACAGTTAAAATCTTTATGACACAGTGAATTGAGGAGAAGTCAACAGGAGAATTAGGCTATAAATTAATACATTGCACACTAGCTTCAGAGAATTAAATTCCATGGCCCTTTACCCACTGCTCTTTTAAGCACCACCTGGATAGTAAGCTGAGATTCAAACCAATTCTCTTGACTCCAGTGCTTGAGTGGTTTACACTATACTATGTGCGTAGTAACTGGAAAAACCATCAATGATAATAAAAACATATGGTGATGGCAACCAAAATCAATTTATTCCATAGTGTTCACACAATATAAACATGTAAAAGAAAAGACTTATATCTGAACCCATTTTCACTGTTACATAATTATACGCTGTTATTGGTGAGTAAAAAGAAGGGCCATTATGAGACTTTTCAATTAAGAATATTGCCCTGTAGTGTCAAAAATGAGGTGGGGGTGGTGGGGGTGAATACTAACACCCTGAAGTTTAACATAGATCAATCATGTGTAATCAAACCATGTTAGTATAGTCTATTAAATCCAAATGTTCACCACCCTGAACGTGCCCAATCTTGTCTGATCTTGGAAGCTAAGCAGGGTTGGGCTTGGTTAGTATTTGGATGGGAGACCACCTAGGAATACCAGTTGCTGTAGGCATTAAAAATAATAATAATAATAAATCCAAATGTTCAAAAGACCAACCTTAAAATTTATAAAAATGTTTCAACTGTCCTTTAGCATCCATTAAATAAAAATATTCACTGAATGTTTGCTCAAAACGCAGCAAATGAGGGCTGTAACCCAATAGGTAGCCCTCTGCCTCCTTTCTCGTGCCACCTCTCAGAGCAGCCAAGTCACTCTATGTTTCTATGAGGCAAGTAGTCATTAAGAAACAAAAAGTATGTTCACAAAATCCTCCAACTCATCTTTTAACTTTTTACTTGACGAAAACAAACATGCTGCAATTCACATATTTAGACAATTTTATCATTATCACTCAGAGGAAAGGCCTGTTTTGGTCTAGCAGAACTCTACAGAAAGCTCTTGTATTTGATAAAGTGGGGAATATTGGGAGCTAGCAGGCCACTAATCTGATTAATAAAATGCTACCCTTCATACCACACTTGGATGACTAATTTTTCAAAGAATGTGAATGCAAAAATAACACTAAATCTGAATATAATTTAAACTTTATTTCACAATTAAGAAAGTATGTTACAATCCTGTTGAGCCGCAGGTGTCAATGTTCCATCACTTTGCTAATAAACAAAGATCCTTTCTGTACCACAAACTGTTCCCAGGCCGTTTCACAATCTTTGTTGAATGCATTAGGACTTTTTGAGTGATAAAAAACAGTTTTAGTCTTTTTTAATCACTATGGTCTTTAAGAGTAGCAAGTTATTGCGCTGTGCTTGCAAAACAGTAGTTGGGAATAACAATATAGCACAACAAAAACTAAATTATTTTCAAGGACTAAGGAAAGGAATGCGTGGTACATGCTACACATTATCTGTTAAAGTAGCCAACAGCGGTGAAATATCTTTTTTGGGGGTGGGGAGGTAGACATCCTTACAAACAAAGAAGAAAATTTTATTTTTCTGAGTCTAAGTACAATAACAAGAACAAGGAAAAATATGTCAGAACAAGCAGAAAAAATGGGTTATATGTCTTGTGAATCAAACCTCCTGTTGATTCTCACTAAGAGAATTACCGTGAACAAGAAGCTGAGTTTGACAGAAGCATGAAAAACAGGGAATAAAAAAAGCAGGAAGCATATTTGAAAAGCCACAGAGTGGCTTTACCATGGCATGGTGTCAGAATTTTAGGAGTGACAGAAAAAGCAGGCAGACAGATGGCAGAGATATTTGCTGGAACCCTCAAGCCATAAGGAAGAGTCTCAAATATGTTATCTTTGTTTTTGAATACTTTTGTGGCCATAGTTCTCTGTCTGTGAGGAAAAGCTCTGCTAGCCTTTCAGTCTGATGAAGTCTGGTTTTCCTGCTTAGGAAAGTATGGGAGGATTAAAATGGAAATGCCTAGGATTTCTTTTATTTTCTTTCTTTTTTCTTTTTTCTTTTCTTTTTTTTTTTTTAGGGGAGGCAACCCTTGGTTGACCTCACAGATTGCAAGGACTTTGTCAGCTTACAATCCCTTATTTTTTTTATTTTTTACGCCTACAGCACCTGGTCTTCCTAGGTGGTCTCCCATCCAAGTACTAACCAGGCCTGACCCTGCTTAGCTTCCGAGATCAGATGGGATCGGGCTTGTTCAGGGTGGTATGGCCGTAGACTTAGGATTTTTTGATGAGAGGAGATCTCTGCTGGGACATTCAAACCCAAAGCATCACTTTTTCAAAATATTTTTGGAGAGCAGCTAATTAGCATTTTCTACATGATTATTCAGATGTTAGAAGAAAAGAGCCTCTAAGAAACATCAGCTACTGTGACATTTCAGGCCACTCAACTTTCAACCCAACCCCTGGTCCTTAGGAAGACACAAACAAAATCACGCTCCCTGGGATCAACATGGATCACAGAGGGATTCCTGCCTTCTGTGGATTATTCTTCCTTTTTCTAAAAATTTATTTTTTCAATTACAGTTGACATATAATATTATATTAGTTTCAGTGATTAGACATTTATATACCTTACAAAGTGATCACCCTCATGAGTCTAGTACCCATCTGACACCTACATGGTTACTTCAGTGTTATTGACCCTATGCTGTGCTTTACGTCCCCTTGATTATTTTTATAACTGGTAAATTTGTACTTCTTAATCCCTTCTCTTTTTTCAACCATCCCCCTTAACCCCCTCCCATTTGGCAGCCACTTATTTATTCTCTATATGAGTTTGTTTCTGTTTTGTTTGTTCGTTTTTTTCTTTAGATTCCATATATAAGTGAAATCATATGGTATTTGTCTTGTGGAGCCTTCTTTTAACATGTATTTTCACAGCTCATGAGGGATATGACAGTAAAGCTGGCTAATTCACCAGGAAATATTGGTACATTTCTAATACCACAATAAAAACTGTCAGAAGGTCATGGAGAGAAGTGATTTATGCATATGTCTTGAAGATGTCATGGCCTGAATATATAACTGGCTGTCTTAGTAACTGACCCCAAGAAACCTCAGGTTTGCCATGTTAGTTTGTTCAACCATCTCATTTAATAAGGTTAATGAAGATGGTCTGTAGCAGTTCTTAAATTCTCATGATGAGACTTTAGCAAGTGAGGACCTCAGAGTTGTCCTCAACATGCATAAGACAACTAAGTATCTCTGCCAAAAAGATTCCCCCAGACTCACTTAAATGCAAAGTGCTCTCAGGTCTACATAGCACTTGAAAAGAAGCCCCAGCCAGTCTGACAGCAATGGTTGAAGGACAGGTCAATGCAGAAAGACATTTGTATATCACTGGGAAAGGTGTTCGGGAGTGGGAGTGGGGGTGGAATAGATACTAGCATCATCTTTTTCTAAAGTAATCATCTGTTTGTTCCAGAAAAGATTAAAATGAGTCATCTCTCACCCCATGTCTCCTCTACCCATCTCCTCCACAGCTCTTAAGATTCCCCAGTGGAAACAATAGCCAATACTCACTGATGTCACAAGTAACTGATGGTTACAAATGTATGATGGTGAACATAAAATCATGTATATTTTAAAATATGAATTCCTGAAATTAGCAAAATATGCATACACATAGTTAATGGAGGTTACTATAGAGATGGTCAGCCATATTGTTCTCAGTTTTATTATCATTGCTCAGGAATGCACTCACCATAATTATATTCTTCCTAGAATAATACACACACACACACACACACACACACACACACACACACACTAAACACAGTCAAGCAATGCATTCCTATAAAATTCAGGTTTTGCTATTATTTCATCTGTGCTCTTGGAACCATGGAAAACTCAGAATAGTAAGAGTTGTGTTCAGAACATCATCCAACGCACTACATTTGCAGATGTAGAGAACAAGGTCAAAGCCCGAGATGAGAGTTAGGAGCAGGCTTCTGACTAGACCCTGAGTGGACTCTTCTAGAGTAAGATGGCATGGGCGAGGCCCCTGGAAAATGCTAATTGCCAGTGAAAAAGGTACCCCTAGACATTGAAGGATGATGTCTGTTACACACAAAGCACTATTTTGAGGACATTACAAGCTCTGGAATGTGAATTATTCCTTTAGCTCTAAGTTTATCATCCAATTACACTTTAAAAGTGTAAAACTTTTGATGCTATATTTTCAGTGAAATTAATGTGATTGCTGCAGTTTTAACAATGGTACTTACAAAATAGACACATAGCTCTTGATTTCTTGGGAATACTATCACACAGAGGGGTTGGCTCATGGAATTCCAACTTTAAAAAAAAAAGGTTTTCCCCAAATTCTACTTTAGGAAACTGTTGAGGAAACATAGGGGAGGGTTTAAGGAGGGGTGTTAGAAGGATACTGTGGGGAAAATAAGAAACATCACAGCATTCCAATATGAAATTAATCTCTATTCTTTTTCCAAAAAGATCTCGGTACGTGAGGTGGTAGATGTTAGTTAATTAAACTTATTTCTCAATATATACATAAATCATCATGCTCTACACTTAAAGTCAATACAATGTTATATGTCAATTATATCATAATAAAACTGAAAAAAATAAAAAATAATAAAGATCTCAGGAGAATACACAGCAACTGTGGATTCAGCACTCACTTTCCCTGCATGCTCAGACCTCTTCACTAAGAGATTTGGGGCTGCAGATGTAGTCAACAACACGTAATACATGCACTTTATACTTTTCCTTGTCGTCTATTTAATTCCATAAATCTAATAAAAGTAGCCTAGTTGATGTGTTTAACTCTACTGGGTGTTTCCCTGGCCTATCTTCAATAAAACAATTTCTGTTAGAGTTTTCTGCTGAGTTTTCTTTTTTTAATTTTAATTTTATTTTTTTTCAATTACAGTTGACATTCAATATTTATTATATTAGTTTCAGGTGTACAACATAGTGGTCGGACATTTGTATAACTTACAAAGTGATCCTGCCAATAAATCTAGTACCCTCTACTGAGTTTTAACATCAGTAAAGATTTAAGCTTTGGACTATGATTATTATAAACTATTTTCACTTTTCAAAAACACAAAATTATCTTCTTTAACTTGTTTTCTTGTAAATAAAACTACTTCACCTTCATTTAAAAATCATACAACAGCAAATCTGAAGCTTCTGGTATTTCTTTGTCCTGTAAAAATGAAGAGTCAGCCCTGTGCCATTCCAGTACGGGAGTCCTCAGAATATGCCAAAGATAGGGATGGAGACATGGAATTACATTGTCACAGTCAAAGCAGGTTATGTTCCATCTCTGCTTGGGCAACAAAATAACCTCTTTTTTTAATTTAAATTTTTTTTTATTCTGGGTTAAAACAAAGAGCTACCACAAAGCTGAAATTTGGGGGTTGGGGGGAATTCCTAGAGAAAGCCAGCTTTGTTAAATTGCTTACTTTCAAGCCTCATGCCAGAATCACTAAGAAAGTAGCAATCTCAATGAACCTATCATCCCTCCCTTGCCCATCCTATGATGAAGAGCCCCTCACAAACTAGAACAGCATTAACCCACTGTGACAAGGTGCAGAAAGTTAAAGTTAAAGAATGAGATAATGTAAATTAACTGACCTCTAGAGTTGGTCCTACCGACATGGCTCACTCCTTCAAATTACAGGGATAGATCCCCCTCCCCCCCTTTTTTTTTTTTTAAAGAAAAGCTTACATGTGGTCAAATTCATTAGGACTGGAAAGTAGTTTTCTTTAAACAAATAAAATTGATTTTCAGCACGAGTTAGAAGAAATAGAGCAGTAGAAAGGGTGGGGTTTTAGAGACAAGGGCTGGCTAAAAGATACCACTTATTTGCTACATGACCTTGGGCAAGGACAAAAATGCCTAACTTCCTGAGCAGCTCCATCATCTGCAACATGGCAACAATAACACCACAGTCCACAGTGTTATCACAGAGGGCAAATGAGAATGTATTTGTATTGTAATTCCTGAAATCCCATACACATGATTGTTTTTAGGACATTAGTGCACTACACAGTTTTTAATAATTATTGAAGGGTTTTTTGTTTCCAAGATAGATTCGAAAACAGATTTTATTTTAAAATGCATATTTTGCCTTCACTGAAACTCACAGCCCTGTTCATACATCACAAAAAGAAAGAGTTGGCTGAAAGCTGGAGACAGGGACAAGAGCTTGGGAAGACGCAGCAGTGTTACCAAAGGGACACAATCTGTTGCTGTCAGCACAGTCTTCTTTTGACCAGTGGAAGGGTCTTCTCCACCCCTGGCCCATTTCCAACTGGGCACAGAAAAGCCTGCTGAGGGAGGGAGGGCGGGGGGCGCGGCGCGGAATCCTCAGTGAGTGTAACTGCTAGAGCAAACTCAAACCAAGCTTTTATTAGGTTCCAGAATAGAAAGAAGCAAGATTCTAGAGCTGCTCAGAGATGGATCTGCTAGGACGTGGATCTTTCTTGGCAATGGGGGGAAAAAAAGAAAAAAAAAGATGGTCCCTTGGAACTCTGGTTTCAGACATTGTTCGTTCTTAACAACACTAAAAAGTTATATTCACAATTAAGTTTTCTTCTATAGTGTTTTTCCATTTCATAGAGCAGTTAACACAGGCAGTGATAGGCTGAATGGGGTGGCTGGGGAATGCGTGTGGACCTTGACCAGCCGTGCATTGCATTCTATGGAAACTGTAACTGTAAACCTCGTCCATGTGCTGCTCATTTTTCCTACTTTCTGTTCCCCCTTCTCCTTGCTTTCTTATGCCTTCCATATTTCTTTTTAACTTCTAGATTGCTCTCTCTCCTATCTCCTTACTACACTGAAAGAATGTACAATTTTTTTAAAGTACTATAAGAAAAAGTTTTTAAAATATATAGATACCCATGTTTATATACATTTTTGTCCAGTTGTTAAGGAAACTTTTTTCAAGATGAGGACTATGATAGCACAAAAAACTGTAAGCATATCACAAATGTATTACTGTTTAAAAAAATCCAACAGTGTTAAAAGTAATAAAAGTAATAAATCTGTGTATATGGGGTTTTTATAATTCATATTTCTATCTTTTAGTACCTAATATTACAAATATATCAAGGCAAACATTGGAATAATTAACGAGTTAAGCCTCCATCTCAAGAAATGAGAAAAAGAACAGCTAAGTAAATTTTACAAAGTTGAGGAAAAGCACTTCTGCTTCTAGCCAAGATGGAGCAACAAGGACAAGACTTACCTTCCTGCCTGAAACAACAATAGAAGCAAACAAAATACATGAAACAAGAGTTTTCAAAAACAATGGACATTGGAAAAAGGGACAGTCATCCCCAAGAGACAGGAAAGAAAAAAAGTGAGCCATTTGAATTCCCCAGCTTACTGCCTGAAGGGATTGTGCAGGCCATGGCTTAGGGAGGGAAACCCAGGCAGAGTCGGACAGATCCCTCAACTTGAGGAGGCAGAGCTAAAACTGCATGGAGACCAGGACAGCTAGTGTCCATAGGACACAGCGCCCAGAGAAGAGAGAGCTGCAGAGGACCCTGGAGATCTGCAGAAGGTACTCCTTGAACCAGTATGTGTGTGTGAGGAAACTGCCCAAGACTGGGGAGTCATCCAAAAGGGTTATAGGAAATGATGCCTGGTGCTCACACAGGGTGGGGGAACAGTGACTAATCCAACAAGCAAGACTGGAAACACTCATAATTCACAGGTCATTGGTTAGAGAACTCAGTAGTGGGGAATAATTAGCCCTAGAATAAACGTTTCTTTGAAACTGCCTAACAAACCGTAAAAGCAAGACCTGAAAGGATTTAACTGTTTCTAAGAAAATTAAATGCATTCCAGAACAAATCTCCAGGAGATTTATAAGAAGACAAAAACATTCAGCAATCAGTAAGGTAAAATTCACGATGTCTGGGATCCAATCAAAGAATGACAGAAATGCTTTCACGGGGAAACACAACCCATAATAAGAACAATCAATCAATCAAAACACTTAGAACTGATGCTGAAGTTTAGAATTAGCAGAGAAGGACATTAACACACAGTTGTTAGTATGACTGTATGCCGTATGTTCAAAAAGTTAAGTAGAGACATCGAGAATATAAAAAAAAAAAAGACCCAAACTGAACAGCAACAATGTCCTGGTTGAAAAATACACTAGACGGGATGAACAGCACCATTAGACATCGCAGAAGAAAAGATTAGTCAACTTAAAGGCACAGAATAGAAATCATTGAAAATGAAACACATAGAGTAAAAAGAATCTCCCCCAAAAAAGAAGTATAAGAAGAGTATCAGTGAGCTGTGGGACAACTCTAAGCAGTCTAATATATGAGTAATTGGAATCCATGAAGGAGGAGAGAGTAGGGAGCTTCAGAAAAAAAAAATTTTTGAAGAAATACTGGCCATCAAATTTTTCCAAATTTGATGAACATTAGAAATCCAAAGATTCAAGAAGCTCAAGGAAACATGAAGAAAATCATGAAGAGCACTGGAAATGCTAACTACATAGGTAAACATACACAAGTCCTTTCTTACTATTTAAGTGTCTTTAAAGTAATTGACTGTGTAAAAAAAAAGTGCATTTGGGGGGTTCTAACATCTGTAAAAGTAAAATGCACAATAACAATAGCATAAGGCTGAGCAGGGAGAAATGGAAGCATGCTATTGTAAATGTTTATAGCAACCAAGTAAGCACCCGGTCAAGAAAAAGTCCTGTTCAAAGTCATAGGAACATTTTGTGGCATTCTTGTCCTCACCCTGTCACCCTCTCCCTGGCACTGTGGCAGTTGTGGTCTTGGTCACAGTTGAGGTCTTGAATCGGCAACAAGGTTCCCAGTTTCCTCCCTTGAACTGGAAAGGACAGAGCAGACCTTATTTGCAAATGATTGCATATGTGTGTGCATCTTGTTCCATGTTCCTTTCTCCTTGCCTTCTTCTGGATTGATTGCTCATCTATTTCCTTCCCTCTATTTGTTCGAGATGTATTTTTTCTATTCTTTAGTTTGATTCTCTTGATTTATCAAAATATATTAGTCTAACTGAAAATCTATTAAAAGATTGTATTGCATTGTATTCTTTAGTACTTTCACCTATGTCCAATCACTCCTCAGCTACGTCTGTGTTGTTAAACTCATCCACTGACTTCTTAAATTTTATTATCTCAGATCTATCACTTTTTTTGAACTCATTTTTAATTTCTTGTTCATTTGTAATCATCTTTATTTCTATGACCAGCTTTTACACACCAATGTCTGAGAAGTCCGAGGCATCTGTGTGACTGTTCTCTTATTTCTCCTGATTTCTATGCATGTTGTCTTTTCAAGATGTCTTTGGTTAAATCAGGGAAGTTACTTTAAATGGCTTCACTTTAAGAGGACTTTGTCCAGGATCGATTATCCATAGGTAATAGTTTTCCTGTCTTTACAGCCCATTCTGAAGCTCTTTATGCCTGCTTCATCTGCAAAGTGGGGTAACAGTGCTCCAATCAGTCTACCTGAGGATTAAATGGCAGCTTTGAGTTCCTGGATCCAGTCAGACCTGAAACTAGTGTTTCCGTTATTTTTGCTTGTTGGAGCTGGGTTCCTCACAGCAACTACCTTGATTTTTGCCTATCAATAGCGTAATTGGGAGGTTTGTGTGTGGTAATCCTGAACTGAATGACTCTGAGTGGGTCTTACCGGGTCTAGTGCAGACAGAAGGCTGGGGGGAATGCTGAGACCCTGACTGTGGGAATGGTCCCTTAATAGCCACTGAGGATTCCCTTCTTCAGTGTGAAGAATTAGGGGCTTATTTCCAGACACCACCCATTTGTCTCCTCCACTCCACCCCACAGCTATTCCCAGGAACCCTTTCTGAGGTGATAGTTGGCACCTGCAGGAGGGGTCAGGTGAGCAATGTTCAGTGCTTAAATGGCATCTTATGCTCACACTATGTGGGAGCTATTCTGTAGTAGGTGCTCCAGCTTACTCTTCTCTGTGATAAGGCTGGAGGGATCCTGCCTGGTGAGGTAGCTGGGGTCATGGTGGGATGGGGGAAGTGGGGCTAAATACAGGGGTAACAGACATAGTACTTTTACCCTGTCAGGTTGGCTGGTTTGAGCCGGATATACCCTCTGTAGTTCTCAAGAGGACACAACAGGAGGCACCTGAGGTGGTCTGGATAGTTAGCTTTATGCCCAGAAACCACACATTTGCCCACGTGATGCCTGTCTGTTCCAGACACACCTTTTCTCCATCAGCTATAGTGCAGGTCATGTCCACAGAAAGATTTGTCCTGGGCCCAGAGGTCAGACGCCCCCTTGATACCAACACCAGTGTAACTGATGAGTTGTGCTGACCTCCTGACACAACTTGAGCAATGGCTTGACCTGTGTACCTCGGTTTCCCCATCTGAAAGTGGAGATGACAACTCGGGTGTGGGACTGTTGTGAGGATTCCGAGTCAACATGTATAAAACACTCTGGAAAACACTGGGCATGCACTTAGTGCTGTGAATCGTGCCTGGCACGTAGATGGTGCTTCAAAAGCACTTAGAATAGCACCTGGCACACTACACACTCAGAGCAGCATCCATCACACACCTAGCATTCAATAAGCATATCTAACCACACAGGCACACAATTGGTACTTAGTATGTGAAATAAAAACCCCACACTGCCAAGAAATACACTGGCACTTTATGTATACACAGAGGAAGGTACAGGGTCTTGATAAGAAAATACACTCTTGTGTTCAGGTGTACCCCACCACCACCCCCTCAGAACACCCCAGGTTGAGAACAGTGGAAAGGGAACAACCATAAATAGAGAATAGAAGGAAAAGTTAATGATCTAAGGGGCAAACACAGGCAGGGACACACTGCTGGGAGGAGACACAACCTCTTCTTCCCCAGGAAAGAGCAATAAGGCGGCACAGGAGAACAGTAGCCACAACTAAGCCTGCAATGCCTGGCATAGGGCACCTAACACCTAACACGGTTAAGAGGACAGGAGGGAGAAGGAAAGGAAGAGAGCAGAGATAGCTTCTGTCCTTGTGGCAGGGCCAGGGCCTGCTCAGTTTAGATCCATAACCTCAGAGTTGGGTGGGGGTCCACAGGCAGGAGGTGCTGGGGGGTCAGATAAGCTGGGCTGGGGTTGCAGGCGACGAGCTACGTCCTGGCGTTGGTAGAAGAGGACGTAGGCTGCCTTGGACTGTGGGGAGAAGACAGGAGTCAGTGTGGATTGGGGAGGAGGGAGGGCCGGGAGAAGGCGAGGAGAGGACGGAAGTCACACCTCAATCTGATTCTCAGTCACAGGCGAGACGCTGTTGTCATCAAAGTAGTGCCACTGGCCACTGTCCTTGTTGCAGGCAAATGTCGTGTCTGGAAAAAAGGGAGAGCTGTCCTTACCCATTCTCTGGCCCCTAAGAGGTGTCCACCAGGTTCACTCTCTCACTCCTCCCACCCTGATGACCTCACCACTAGCTCACACCCTAGTCATCCCCCGGGGATATACTACACCCCCCACCAAGGCATGCCCCTGCCACATACAGTGTCCATCACGCAGGCCCCCATAATGGTTGGACACCGCGATGAGATCATATTTGTACAGCTCTGGGGCTGACTCATTCTGAGGCTTGATGACAAACTCGGAGAAGTCCAGGTCCCTGTGGGTGGGGGAAGATTAATACCAGCATGCCCCCTCCCCATTCCCTGCCTTCCCCTCAGCCAGCCCCATGGCTCCGGACCGGATAGGAAATTCCACAAGGGTGTCCAGCTTCTCGCGGGAGAACTTGGTGTAGGAAAAGCGCTTCAGGTGGATAATGAGTGTCTCAGGCAGCTTCCACAGGTCCAGCTTCTTGGTAGCCAGCTGGTGCTGCTTGCAGGAAGGGCAGTACCTGTAGACAGAGCCTAAGTCAGTACACAAACACTTTCTGGGCAGGCTTTGCACTAGATGGCCTTAGTGAGTCCTGTCTGGTACAGAGATTTCTAATTCGCCTGTCACTCTAATTTGCTCTTCACATGTTAAAATCCTGTCATTCATTCATTCATTCATTCAAGTGCTCACTGATTGTCTTCTGTATATGCTTTTATACTAGTGTATACTTTTGTTTGGTTTCTGGTCTATGAGAGACTAGTCTAATTTTAGAGTATGCCTCTGACCCTCCCGTTTCCTCTTCCTATTTCACTCACTCACTCACTCACGCGCCCACCCACCAGGTATTTACTAACTGTACTGCTAAATCCTTTGGCACTACTTTGTATTTCTGTTCCCTTTCTGTTTCATGGAAATGTTGGTCTTATTTTTGAAACTGGCTGTATCTTTTTGGTTCTCTCTTTATATTTTATATTTTGTTTATTCTACAAAAATCTATTGAGTTCCTAATGCATACCCCACACTATTATAATCAGTGAGAAGAGACACACAAAAAGTCTTCACCCTTAAAGGGTTTACTCTAACAGTAAACAGGCAAAAGGGGATCTAGGATGTGACATCAAGTGATGTTACTGAGTTAGAAACAAAGTAATGCTTGGCCAGAAAAGAGCACTGGGAGGCAATGTAGCAGAAGTGATGGCTGGGGGAGAAGTGGCTCTTAATCTCGTAATAAGAGAACATCTCTCTCTGATAAGGTGACATTTGATCAGACACCTGAGCAAAATAAAGGAGTCCTTTTGAGATCTGAAGAGCATTCCTGTGAGAAGGAACACCCAAAGGCTCTGAGGTGGGAATACGATTGGGTAGTCAAGTGACAGGAGGGTTTGAGTGAGGGAGAGCGGGGAAGAAGGTAGATTTAGAGGGAACAGAAACCTGGGTAGGTGATCCCATCCAACTTTAGCCCCAGAAACCTTGGCCTTGACTCACCAGGGGTTTTCCTTCTCCAGGGTCTCCATAGTGGTAAAGAGCTCAATGCATTCCTGCAGCCGCACTGGAGCCTTCTTCAGCACATACCCCACGCAGTCATGCTTCACGTAGCCCTAGGGCAGGGAAGTAATGGCCCATCAGCTTGAGGACAGGACAGAATGTGTAGACAAAAAGGAGTGGAGGTGGAAGACAAATGCCAAGTGGTTAAGAACATGGACTTTGAAGATAGGATTCTGAAGCCCTTGGAGCTCTGTGATCATGGCTTGGAGAACTTAGGAGTGTGTGACGTGCGGCATATGTGAAGGGGTGCAAACTGCAAGTGCCCCCCCCCATTCCTGGGACCTCGTTTACCTCAGCCTCCACCTCGTCATAGTAACGCTTCTTCATCTCTGGCTCCCAGTCGATGGCAATGTATGGCTGGGCTGGAGGTGAGGGAGGTGGTCATGGGCCCTGCTTCCAAGGAAACCTCCCTCCCACCTCCCCAACCCTGGCTCACAGCTAAGGGAGACACCATGAGTATCCTCGTTAAAATTCGAGCGGTCGCTGGTCCCGTTGGAGTTCACTGTCTGCAGGGTGAACAAGTGCTTGCGCCGTGCTCGCTGGGGCCAGTGAGATGGTCCAGGAGAGTTGTCCACAGGGGCCCGGCTCCCACCTGCAACTCTAGAGCTGGGCCCAGCCTGCTCTGGCCCAGGGTCTTGGGAGCTGCCCCTAGCCACATGTCCAGGCTTGGGGATGCTGTCCTTATCCTCCAAGTCTGCTAAGATTGGGGAGGATGTCAGAGATGGGCCTGTGTAAGCCCCAGGGTCTGAGTGGCAGTGACCATCCAGGTGGATCCTGCAGGGGTCAGACCTACCCCAGACACCCCACCCACCCATGGACCCTCCCTCCGGCCATGGGATCACTTGTACAAACCCTCATCCCTGTCTATTCTTTCACCTTTTTCTTCCTCACCTTTCTCATCGCCATCGTCCTCGTCATCTGAGCTGGGTCTGGTCACATAGCGTCTGTGGAGAGAACAGAGGAGACTCTCGTGGAGAAGCAGCTCAGAGAGGGCAGAGCCTGGGATTCACTTTGCTCACAACAGATGGGAAGCTACTGGTAAACCTCACACAAATGGTTCTTAATGAGGAGCCCAGAAAGTCTCAGGAGATGACACAGAAACGTATGAAGAAGAAACTTGACAATGGAGGATCTGGCATGCCACAGTTAAGTGTGGACCTTAAGTGGGATAAGCCTCTGGCACACAGACACACGATGTGCTGTAAATTTCAGTCAGAGAAGGCGTCTGAGGAGTGATTTGTAAGTGTGACATAAGGAAAAGGTTAAGCCAGACAGCCCAGTGCTCTGTGGGCTTCAGTAAGAATTCTGGATTTTAAGCCCAATGAAAATCTATCAGTAAACACAGAAATAAGCGAGCCTCTCTGAGAGGGAGACAATTAAGTACAAGATTAACTTGTCTGTATTTCATCCATTTTGTTCACCTCTGTATCCCCAGCATGCAGGAGAGACAGTGACGAAGCCAGAGGTTTAGAGAAAGAAAAAAAACCTACAGGTTCCTCTCTGGCCATATGAAACTTGAGCTGTCTTCTGGCCATGGAAGGGAGGTAGCAGCCAAGTAGCTAAACACCCAGGTCTGAGCTTAGACCCCACCTCCCTGCCCCGTAGACAGCAGACTCACGAGAGGCGGTACAACAGGATGTGGTACAGGGAGTCCCAGGAGAGCCGGTCCCGGGGCACTGACACCAGCAGTGGGTGCCCAAAGAGCATCAGGCCATAGTAGGAGTTGTTATAGTCTCGGGCTGGGGTGCGTTCCCGCAGGTAGATAGGGAGCACCACATCCTCCCTGGAGTTCTCACAGATAGCAGACCTGCCTGACACCTCATATCTGCAAGGGGTAGACATCAGATCATGCTTCATCAGGACACCCAAGAGGGACTCTTGGACTCTGCCCCAGTTTCTCTACCCATTTAGCCCTCATAACCCCAAAATTATTTTTAAAAGGGTCTGAAGAGTCATTCGGTGTTTTGTGCTTTGCAAACTGTTAGATGATTTACACAGTGCGTTGTTTATGTGATGTTTTATAAAGTACTTAGGTGTTATCAAAGCAGTGAGGGGGTGACAAAAGGATTTAAAACTATTTTTTGGCGGGGGGAACACTGCTTGGTTTACAAAGAACATTTCTACTCGTGAAGCACTTTCTATTTTAGTTACTACCCAAAGATTTCAAAGTTGTTTTGAATGCTCTCATGTTCAGAGAGCCTCTTAGTGTTCCCTATTTCGAAAATTGCTTTTGGTTTTTGAGGACTGCAATGTGAAGGAGTACAAGTCAATGTCTGGTACATAGGAGGTGCTCAGTAAGGGCTGAATAAAATAAACAAGAAAATGGAGCCCTGCCCCACACATAAGGAAGAGGATGCCCTGTATATGGATCTGTCACTCCACCCCACTGACAGCCCCAAGCCCCTGCCCCACTAAGGAATATGGCCTAAGCCCTATGCAGGGCAAGTGCCCTGTCAATGAAACAGAGAGGGGAGAGGAAAAGTGGTTAAGCAAAGGAGGTTTCTGAAGAACCCCGACCTCCCCAATCCCTCCACTCACATGAAGATATCATCTCGGTCCAAGATGCTGCTCAGAGACTCCTCCAGCTGGTAGATCTTATAGAAGCGGTGACTGAAGACATCGGCCACCATCATCTGTAAACGGGATGTCAAGAGGGGGATGGCTGGTCAGTCTGCAAGGTCTCCCCAGGCCCTTCAGCCTCCCTGCCCTTGAATCTCACCCTCCCTCCATCCATGGAGACTCACCCTTTCTGGGGAGACACCAGTGTGTTTGGCCAGGGCCACACACAGATCCGAGATCTTGCCTTTCTTGGGGACTACAAGCCGGTGCTGAGGGAAAAAAGTGTCCACAAGAGAGCAGAAGAACATGCAGTGAGTTAGTACAAGAACCTTGAGGTATGGCAGAGTAATCAAACTGGCTCTTGACTATATGTTATGTCCCCAGATCCCCATTTCCCCCCATACCTGCTCTGGCTTGCGGCGGGGGTCCATGGAGACAAAGAAGACCTCCATGACTCTCTTGTGGCTGACAGGCAGTGGGACACTGAGGTAGCAGAAGGGATCGAAGGTCACAGACACGTTGCCACAATCAGGGCACACCAGTGTGGACTTGAAGAGGCCATGGAAAGTGTCCACGATCACAGAATCGTTCCGCCGTTTGTGGTTCTGCCAGGCCTCCTGAGCGACCTCCTGTTGACAGTGTCATGGTGGGTGGCTGGGCTTGCCCAGGGCAGAGGGAACCATGGTTTGGGGTGGATGTACACGAGGTTAAAGTTAAGGTTAGGGCCACTTTCAAGTTCAGATGTAAAGTTACAGGTAGGGCTGTCTGGAGACTGTGTTCACTGACAGGGTTGGGGTTTATTCTGGGTTGTAGACTGAATGGAGGTTAACTCTGGGGTAGGTGTGGCGGCATATGTGGTACTGGAGCCAAGGTTGGGAATGAGGCTGGCACTGAAGTCAGGGGTGGGGTGGGGTGTGGGATACCCTAGGGAGGCCATAGAATCCCTGAGGCAGAGGTCCCAGTGGCTTTAATGGGGTCCTCAGGTTGGGGTTCTTTCAGGAGTGCCTACCTGATCTGGACGCCCAGCAGCATCGCACAGCTCCACATATTCCTTCTTCTTGACACGATTGAGGTCCTCATGCAGCCCATCCAGGAGGAATGACAGCAGCTCCTGTGAGTCGTGCTGCTGATAGCCCAGAAACTGGGACGCAAAGTGGCCGACCTTGGTCTGAGAAAATGGGCAGGGCCATCAGAGTAAGAGGGTTAGGAGAGTTAACAGACAGGGGTGGGTAGGGGGTAGCCCAAGGCTGAGTCACACACCTTGAACACTTGTGGTACAATGGAACGGTGGCGGCCAGACCAGGCCTGCTTCACCAGGTCCGCATAGGCCTCTGCGATCTCACCCTTCATGCCCAGTGGGTTGCAGAAGTTGAGCTCCTCAAGGTAGCGATTTTTGAGAAAGTACTCAGTGAGCTGTGGCACGTTGCTGAGGCACTGCAGGGGCAGGGCCACGGGAATGAGGTGAACAAGGTAGAGACAGAGAAGAAGGGGAAAGAGGAAAAAAAGAAGGCACAAAGGGATAGGGGAAAGAAAGGCGCAGGAGCGGGAGAGAGAAGAGAGTAGTATTTCAGGAGAAGAAAGAATGTGGTGACCAGAGGGAGAAGAGGAAAAGTGGGGGGCCAGCAGAGAAGGTATTGATGTTTCAGGAAGGAACATGGGCATGTGAAGTCAGACTTGCGGGGCCTTAGCTTCCAACCCAACCCCTTGCCCTGCAGACCCCTTAACTCTGTCTCTAATCTCCACTGCTTGAAGCCCACCTCTGTGGCTATGCCAGACATAGCCCTAATGGCCCCACCTGCAGGGCCGAATTCATGAAGCACGTGTTGCCCAGGTTGGTGAGACCACAGATGCCTGGCTGGCCCTGGAAGTCCTCATCCTCCTTCGACGCTCTATTCCTGGGGTAGATAAGAAACTATCAGCTAAGGGCTTACTACATGCAGGTAAAAAGTGCTCACAGGCTCTGTCATTCTGCCTACTATGGGACCCCCCAATCTGGACCAGATACCCCAAGGGCTTACACAGCATGTGTCTGTGCACTGGGCCAAGTGCCATCCTTGCTTCGGGTCTCCATGATGATCAACTGGTTGGAGGAAGAAAAAGAAAAGCAGAAAAGGAATTCATAGAGGGCTCATGGGCACCCAGTCCTCATCTCCCCCACCGTAGGCACCGCTAGGGAGCAGAAAAGCCTTCCCCACCCTTACCTGCCCAGACTTGAGAGCAGCGTCAAACAGTGTGACACGTGTGTTACACAACCTTTCAAAAGAGCCCTGTGCTTTCTCGACCCACAGCCGTGTCTCTTCCTGGGGGCTCACCAGAAACTGCTCTCGAGCAATGCACGAAACTAGGTCTGTGGAGGGTGAAGGAACACATTTGAGGTCGTCCTAAGCCCCTGAATGATTGACCCATCTCAGCACCAGACCTCACCTCATCCCCACAGACCTTGTACACCCACCCAGTCAATACCTTGTATCTCCAATAAATCTCCCAATGGCTGATCCACTTGAGACTTTCAGCAAATATCCTCCACCACACCAACTAAGCCACTGGAATGCAGCTCACATACCCTCAAGACACTAGGGGACTCCTCAGGGCCTCTACTGAACTTGACCAAGGCCTTCTCAGTCCTCCAAAGTCTGCCCAGTGCCTTCTCGGTCTGCCACAGCTGAACCCCATGCAGTCTGAGATAACTGAGCTGTGACCCGTGGCTGGGAACACCAACTCATTTGTGACTCTTAGACTCACCAATAGAATCTGTTTGGCTGAATTCAGCAGTGTAACGTGTGCCCATATCACTGTGCTGGACAAGCAGCAGTTCTACTGGGTACACTTCGACCTTACAGAAGCCGCGTAGCTCCACGACCTGGTAGGGTAGAAGGGTACACAGAGGTGTACCCACACAGCATATACACACAGGCACAGCACAATGACCTCTGAGACCAGAGGAACACACATACAAGTGAACACAAATAGGAGATACACCAAGATAGCTTATAATGACCTGAGGGGAGAGGACTGAAGACACCGATGGATCTACACAGCCTATGTGGAGACACATGTACACTTGGGTCTGGACCCATCCTGGGCCTATGAGGCCTTCCTCCTACCCTACACCCCACAGAATGTATTCCCGAGCACTCTCCCCACCCATTATACCTTGCGTTCAATGGGTGGTTGGCCATGCTCTAGACCATACCAGCTGACCAGGTAATGCCAAGCAGCTGCTGGGAGCAGCACATAGTCTTCACCTTCTACCAGTCCCTTCTTGAGGCACCAGTTTACCTGATCTGTGGGGGGCGGTGGCAGAAGAAGAATCAGAGAAGGAAAGTAATGAGTCATCTGGCCATCTTACCAATGACCTAGCACAAAGAAGGGGCTTATGATCGTTTGTAGGGACAGAAGGGACAAGAACTCCAGGGCTAGGCTGATGTGGGGAGGCAGAGGTGTGGTACCTTCAAAAAGCTTAGCATTGTTGATGCAGCCGGGGAAGGTGCTGGAGTCCTGGTCTCCTCCCTGCACGTACACTTCCCACTGTTTGTACCAGTGCTGCTCCACAAGGAACCTGGACCAGACAGGTAACGGGTGTCACATGGTTATTTGGGGTTAATTTTACCACTTCTCAAGATTATTAGACTAAAAGCATCAACACATTATAAGTCAAGATGATGAGTTTCATGTACACCTAAACTGACAATGTTATATCAATTATACCTCAATTAAAAAAAATTCCTCCCTGAATTCCACGCGCGCACACACACACACACACACATTTCAGCATCATATAAAAATAAATTAGAAGCAAAACTTATTCACTGAAACTTAGATTTAGACAGATTACCTAACTTCTTAGGACACTAAAAGATTTGATTAAGAGCAGAAAATGTGCTCAATAAAGGGTAAAAAACCCACACCCACCGTGTAAGGAAACATGAGGTTTTAATATAGACTAACCAATAATTCACTTGTATTAGTCTGTGGTCTAACACAGTTATATTAGGCTCAAAATATCAATTATTTGTGGCTAATGTTATAAGGCTTTAGCCACTTGTTAAGTGTGTAGTGTTTCTAACAAGGACACATTAGTGGAGGCAAAAATCTTCAGCAAAGAAATGGATTATTAAATTCTGAAAATCTAGTCAGAAACTGAAAAGAATTTAAAATGCTAAAAGAATCAAAAGGTTTCCCTTCAAAGACTGCATATTGCCATTTTTTCACTTAGGATTTATTTTGGCTTTATAAGACATTTCTGAACTTATGGTGACTAGCTCACTTTTTAAAAAATTGTGGTAAAAAACATACAACATAAAATTTACCATCTGATTCATTTTTTAAATGTACAGCTCGACCAGCTCTTTTAAAGGAGGAACTTTTATATGCACTACTAGGATAAATGTTTAGGACTGTTGAAATCTGCCTTTGTAAAATGTCAAGAGAAATTCTCAAGTCTAGAAAATACTTGACATATATTAAATGCTAAATGAATGTTAGCCGTTCCTGTTTGATTCCAGGTATTTGAAATAAAAGCTCACAAACACAAATACACAATCCCTGTCCCACACATACAAACCTGCCCTGCTATGGAATTTATGACAAACAAAAAAGGCAATCCCAAATATTTAACAGCCTCGAATAAACATTTTTTTAAAATTATAAAACTGATTTTAAAATTTGGATTATTATATTGGTTTTCTAGCAATTTAACCCTATAAAAGGGATTCTTTAAAATGGCCACTTTCCTTTCTTTATAGTTAATAAAAGGATTAGAGATGGTGGGAGGTGGAGGAATAGAAAAACCTTGGAATAATCACAAGTCAAGTGGATAGGCAAACAACTGTGGGGGTTGTTTTTGTATTTTTGGCTGCACTGATCCCCCACAGACCCTGCACTTCACTCAAGTCAGGGACACAGCCCCGCCCCCACCCGGGTGGCTCGAGCCAAAGACCTCCCATCACTCATCTAAAAGATCCTAACACCAACCCTTTACACCTCCTTCATGGTTTTCATGGCCACTGATAGTCTGAGGTTAATTTATTCAGTTAAGCTAATTTATTGTTAATAGGACTTTTAATGCAAAAGAAGGCACCGCTCAACTTTTTTATTAAGCTTATTGGGGTAACATTGGTTAATACAATTATATAATTTTCAATTTTTTTTAAAAGCAGGTTTTTAAGGAAAATTAACATTAAAAACACTATAGGGGTAAGCAAAACCACCAGACCTGGCTACAACCTAAATTTCTAAAAGCTTCATAGAATATTGAAGTTTTACACAAATTTTCACAAGTTACTACCATGTTTAATTCAAAGACACCTGAAACATTTTTAACCTCTCTGAAATTGGTATGTCTAACAATCTGTCAGCCCAGATGGCAATCATAATAGAGTTGTCATTGCCTGACTGCAAAACACCTACACTGTTATATTTACTCCTAGGTATTTGATTTTTTTTTTTTTTGGATGCTGTAGTAAAGGGTATCTTTTACATTTTGATTTTCTAAGTTCTTGTTACTAGTATATAGAAATACAACGGATCTTGCTGAAGTCACTTATGTTTATTTGCGCTTCTTCAAATTTGTTAAAATGCTATGAAATATGTGCTTATGGAAATAAATTACTAAACAACATTTCTGTCTTCTAGTTTTCACTTGTGTCTGGAGAAAGAAAACTGATTTTGGTTAAGATGATAATTTACATAATTGGTTAACTATATAAAGTACATTACAGAAATATAGAAATATGGATATAAAGAGATGATTTCCTACTTGTTTATTAAAAGGTTGTTAGCATGTTCAGATGGCAAATGTAATACTACATTGTTCTAAATTTATTATTTACCTATCTGCATGAGCCTAAATACATATAAAGGCATATAAACAAATCCTTTCCTGTAATTTGTTAAATGAATAATGTACCAAAGAAGAAAAATTAGAATTTGGGCCTTTTCCTGTAAAATGACTGCATTAATTTATGCCTAGATTAGATGCTTTTTTAGTCACCAAATTATTAACTCTTGGTGCTTTCTGACATTCTCTTAACTCATTTTAAAAAATACCTTAACTCATTTTAAAAAGAGATTCCTTGCTTTAAAAATAAAAGTTAAGCTCCTAATAATCTTTGCAGTTTATCACTGTTTTTACAAAGTTGACCGACTATAGTATTTCTTGTCTTTACTTCAACTTACATCTTGTCTTTTCTAACAACTATTCTTGATTTGTCTTTCCAAAATTCAGGCTCCAAATTCAGAATAACAACACTATTAAAATGGTCTTTTATATTTAAACTATCTCTAGGAGATTGAAAAAAGATTTGCGCTATAAAAGGAATAATAGGCATAATTAGGTTTATCTAAAATTCTCCAAATTTTAATTAACTTAAATGTTTTATAAAAGCGTTTATTTTCAAACTTAATATTTAAAAAAATGACAAAACAAAAGTTTATCTTCCTAGGTGAATAATGGTTACATATATATAATTAGATATGCTAATATATTTTTCAATAACTGCATATTTTTTCAAGATAAAAATCATACTTGTGTTCAAGCAACAAAGACTGGTACAGTAGCTGTCTACCAAAAGAGTCCCCTCTCCAAGACTCTAGATTCACGAACCCTTTTCCCTTTTGGTTCATGAAAAGTCTGAACAAACACTAGGAATACTAACTCAATTACCAGAGAATTGTCAGAGGTCTACTGTTTATTTCAGTCTTTCATTAGATTCAGTCGCCAAAGCATCTCCTACCTCGTGTAAGAGGTACAGCAGCAATCACCAAGCAAATGTGAAAATTTCAGTTGATTTAGTTCTGGGGTCTTCATTAAATTAATTGTTCCCCGTGCTGTGCAGCTTTTTCCAGTAACAAAAATCCTGCAACATCTCTAGGCTAGTCCCTAACCTTCAATGAAATGTTATTGCTTTCCCTTTACACATCAGTATCCATTCTTCAACACTGAACCCAACCACCCTTTCTTCCTTTACCTGAACAAAGAACCTCATGCTTGCTTACTTCTGTTAGGAAACTACTCACACCCTACACAGACCTTCTAGAGACTCCCTCTACTTTTCCTAATTATGTTTGTAGATGAATCACCCTCAAAAACAAAAACTACAATTTGCCAAGGAATACTATCATAGATTTGAATTTACTCTTAAAATATAAGCTTCTCTTAGAAATTAAATAAGTTCAGATGGAAAAAATACTTAATTGCCCTTGCCCAGACCTACCAGCTGACAAAAGATAGAAGGTACAAATATTAATACTGATATGAAATATATGATTTGGGGGTTAGTCAGTGACTTCAAAATGCTTTATAAACACAAATTTCCAGACCACTGCAAACACCTAGAAAATAGACAGCAAATTAAAGAAGCTTGAGATGCTTTGCTCTTACCTAAATAAACACAAAAAAATGGAATCAAGGAAAAATGCTTCATGATAGCCACAACAGCGGAGATAACTGGCTTTCATACTGAACCAACATTGATGGGGTAAATTTTTTTTATTGACAGAACATAACTTTTTTTCACATAGCATAAAATTAACCATTTTAAAAGCAAACAATTCAACAGCATTTAGAACATTCACAATGTCGTGCAACCACAACCTCCATCTAGTTCCAAAACATTTTCAACACCCCCAAAAGGAAACCCTGAATGCCTCTAAAAGAGATATAAAAAATATTCCAGTTATTGTTTATTCTCAGGATGGACTGAGACTTTTCCTTGCTGGATAACTATAGCGTAATAGAATATACATACATATATATGTGTGTACACACACACACACACAGACACACACACACACACACAGAGCTTGGTTTCCTAGTCCAAATTTAGAGAATCTCAACCTTTTAACAGGAGTATATATTTCACCAGTGCCTTGATTAAAAAACTCTGTAAGGTGGACAGACTTCTCTGTAAAGACCCTCAGGTGAGAGCCCGCTTGAGGCGTTAGAGAACAGCAAGAGTCCAATATGGCCGGATGGAGAAAATGAGGGGGAGGGTAATCAGAAGAGAGATCAGAGAAGAAATCAGCCGGGGACAAGCCTCGCAATCATAAAGCCTTGAAAAATCATTATAAGAATTTTACCATATACACTGCATGAGAAGCTGTTAAAATGTTCTGAGGTATGGGCATAAATTATGTTTTTAAAGGAATTACTGTGAATATAAAGAGGAAAACAGTACCTTTACAGTGGAGAAACCGAGCAGATACAACCTTCACTAAATGATCAAGGCTAACGTCACCAATGACGTCATGTGAATACCATGTACCACCTGATATCGATACACACAGTATGCATCCAATATAATTTCATATATATCCTCCATGAAATGAAAGCTTAGACCACAAATACTATTTGGGGATGCATACAGTGGTGGAAAAACATTAACGAAGTTAAAAATTCAGGATAACAGTTTCCTGTGGAGCAGAGAGGGGGCTTTTCATCTGGGAGGGGCACAGAAGGATTTCCTAAAGTAACGGTCTGAATTTTAATCCGAGTGGTGAATTCACAAATTTTTGTTTTATTGTTAAGTTTTTTACTTTAAAATAGACTCAGAATAATTGTAAAAATAATACAAAGACTTTTCGTATGCCTTTCATCCAGATACCCCAAATTGAACATTTTACCCATTTGCTCGATCATTATTTCTTCAAATATTTTTATATATTCTATTTTTCCAACCATTTGGGAGTAAGCTGCTTACACGATGGTTCTTTAACCCTAAATATTTCGGCATGTTCTTTCAAAGATATTCTTTCCTAACCACAATAATATTATCAAAATCTAGAAATTAGCAGTACTAATATCTAATCTACAGACCTAATCAAATTTCATCTATTTTTCCATTAACATCTTTTACAGTAAAAGAGAAAATTAATTTTATGAGAAACAAAGCCTGATTTTTAAATTATTTATTTATTTCCGCTCCGGGATCCAATCCAGGATCGCACGTTGCATTTAGTTATCATCACTCGTTAGATCCCATTAATTCCTTAAATCTGGAAAAGTACTTCATCTTTTGTCTTTCACGACCTTGAAATTTTTTAATAGCACAGGCCGTTTATTTTTATGGACTGTCCATTAATTTGGGCTACGTAAATGTTTTCCATAATCTGTTTAGAGTTTACGTATTTCACAATTTCAAAAAGGAGAAGCAACTCAGCAAGAAACAAAATGAACACAGAAACAGTACATTACAAGCACTGGTTAGCAATGAAATCGATATAACAAGACGATTTATCAAGATACTCATTGACATTTTTTTTTAAATAGCTCTTTTTTCCTGACAAAAACGAAACAGCACAAAACAGAAAACAAATGTAACATCGAAGGCCCCTCCCGCGCCAATCACCTGAACTTTCTCCCGTCCTGTGAAGAAAGCCTCGGCCAGAGGTAAAAACCTCGCCGCGTCACAAACTTTGCTCAATCGCAGGCGCCATTTTCTGCTTCACTAGCACCACCTCCCCTCTGCTGCAGTCTTTCCTCAGCCTCAGAACATGCCCCTCGGCCCACGTCACGAGCCTCGTTCCCAGGCGCCGGCTCCCTCCCCCCGCCCACAGCCATTCGGCTTCCGATTTCGCTCTTCAGCCTGACGTAACCGCCTTGCCTTGTTCTCAGGCACCGCTGACCAACCAACCGCCCCCGCCCCGAGATTTACCTGACGCCATGCAAATCACACCACCCCCCGCCGGGTTCCGTCGCCGTGACCGCCTCCCTCCCAGGTTCCAAGTACCACCACGCAGGCCCGGGCCCACCCCTACGGCCGTTTCTTCTCAGGCTCCGCCCCCCGTCTCTTCACAACAAACCCCATCTTGTTCTCAAGCATCCGGCGCCGCCATCCAGGCCCCGCCTCTTTCCCAGACCAGACGATCCACTCACAAGCACTTCCCCGCCCTTGTCGTCCTCCATCCTCGAGGCCACTCCCCTGCCTCTACAGGAGTTATCCTGCGGACTTCGGCGTTCCGTCCCCCACCATCGCCAACACCCCCCTGTACCCTCAGCCGAGGCTCTGTTCACAGCCCTGCCTCACCAGCTTTCGCCAGCCCGCAGTGGACGGTCTCGCCCACTTTCGCCATTCTCGATCTGGCGCCGCTGGTTCTCCAGACCCGGCACCGCTTCGCACTGTGGCTCTTGGTCCTCGGCCGCAGCCGGCAGATTCTCTGCGACCGCCGCCATCGCTACTCGCCCTCCCCTCACAACTCCCGCAGTGGGAGATAGGAAGAGGCCCCTAAATTGCCACTTCCGGATTCTGGCCCCGGAAACGGAAGTGGAGCCCCCCAAACAGCCCGAGGGCTTCTACCATCTTAGAAGTGGACCCCACGGTAGGACGCCTCCAAGCGTTAGGCGGGCATTGGGCGGTGGGCGGTGATCTCTGCAACTAATAGGCGGGGTACAACTTCCAGTTGAGAGCTAAGAAAGACAAAGGTGCGTTGTGGGATTCTAACGCCATGTTGAGTCCGGGCAAACGGTTGTGTGGAAGGTGGAGGCAGAAGTCTCGAGGTGGACGAAGACATACTGGGGCGTGCTCAAGGGCACACCAAAGTTCCGGGTCTTCTCGGTCGGTGCTCTGCTGAGGATCACGGATCACTACCCTGCGAACGGCTTGTTAGCCTGAGTAGAATGCCCTTCCTTCAATGCACTACCTTTCTTGTCCATCAAAACCCAGTGCGAAAGGTCACCTCCAGAGTGCTACCTAGGCCTGCGGGCCGCTTACCTGCCTGAACTAGATTCTCTCGACAAATGTGTTGAAGGGAAGTCAGCCCCAGGCCCTCTGCATTTGTCGGAGTCACGGGAATGATAACTAGTAATAGCCCCGTTTAAGTGCTTTTTAAAAAAATAGCAGATAATAACACTAGCCCATGGGCATGAGGCAAGCTGAGGAGCAGAAACGTTGTCATTTTGCACCAGCTAGTAAGTGACTAAACTGTGGTTGGAACTCAGGAATTCCAGTTCCAGAGCTATGACGGTAAACACCAGGCCAGAGATTCTCAAACTGTGGTCCTAGGCTTTCCACCGGTTCAGGAGGCCCTCTCAGGGGGTTCACAAAGTCAAAACTATTTTCACAATACTTTTTCATTGTGATTCTCCCTTGCATGTGAGGTGGCATTTTCCAGAGGCTACATGATATAAACGAAAGCTTTCTGGATGTCCTCAACTTTAAAAGTATAAAAGGATCCTGAGACGAAAAGTTTGAGAACCATTGTACTAAGTCAGGGTTTCTCAGCCGCCTAGGCACTGTTGGCATTTCTCTGTTGTGGGAAACATCGTAGGTTGTTTCACTGCATCCCTGGCCTCTGCCCACTATAGGTACCAGTAGCATCTCTCCCCCTCCCCACCCAATTGGGACAAACAAAAATGTCTCCAGACATGGCCATAAGTCCCTTGGGGCAGGGCAGGATTATCTGAGTCAGAACCACTGCGCTAGGCTGTGCCAATCTTTTCTCTGCTAGGGCTCCCAGCCCTATCTGTTGGTAATTTCCCTCTGCCCCCCTGCACCTACCTATCTATTGGCTATCCCCACCTGACATCCCACAAACTACCCAAGACAGGCTCATGATTCTGGGTCTGTTTCAGTGAGTTCTTTCACTTCACCACCCGTTACGAGGCAGGATCCCACCCTGCCTTTCCACATCTCTAGGCCCCATGCACACAGGCCCCTAGGCCCGGAGTGTCCAGAATACTCTCTCCCTGCACAATTTCACCCCCACCCCCACATCCATGATCTCAAAATTTACCTCTATGTTCAGTTAACTTCTGCAGGGCAGGGATTGTCTTTATTACTGATTCCAGCCCCCAGCCCAGACCTGGCACAGATGAGGCATCACAGCTCAATTGTGTAAACTGAGGGAGAAAGGGAGCAATCCTCTCACCTGGGGCTCCCCATAGTGGCATTTGAATTGGGTTTGGCACATGGCACATTGCTCTTCAAGCCCAGCTCTTGGAGTCTGAATTGACTTTCCTCATTGCCCCTTTGCAGACTCCACCTCCCTACTTACCTGAACAGCCTGTCCTCCCTACCATCCAGGAGGCCTCCCTCCTCAGGCCTGGACTCGTTCTCTCCACCTTCCAGAGGTCAACTTTTACCCACACCAATGATCTCTTATCACTTCCCACAGCAGTTGTGTGAATTCTAGACCTAAGTCTGGCCTGGCAATCTTGTCCCCCTTTGCAAGGTCACTTTCCCAGCCTCCTTTGCTCTCAGAGGTAGCCATATCATCTTGTTCTAGCCAAAGGATGGCACAGGAAGTCTGTGGAGAAGCTCGTGTAAGTTGCAGTCCTGTTTATTACAAGGAAACAGGGAGAGAGGGTGCCATTTTCCCTGCTTGCTTTCCCGTCTTTGAGGATGTTAACAACCATCATGGAACCATAAGGCTGCAAGCTGAGGTGTCACTGAAGTGCTTATAGGGACATAGTGGAATGATAAGAGACCCTTGGGCCCCTGCCAATGGACTTCTGTAACCAGCCACTTAGTTAGGCTTGCTATTTTACCTACAGCATTTACATGGTCTTGCCCGCTCCACCTCTTCTGCCTCGAAGTCTATTCTTGGCTTTGCCCAAAATGGTGGGGCAGGGACTAGAAGTCTCAGGACAAAGGGAATCAAAACCTTGACTATACTCACACTTGAGGTCAAGTCCCAGGCTGTGCCAATTGACCCGTGGCCTCTCACAAAACCACTGCATCCCTCCCAGGGTTGTCTCAGCAATATCACGGTTTCCATTACTTTCTAGACACCAATAATCCAAACTTTCAGTTCCATTGATGACCCACTACTAATTTTAATCCATGTATTATAAGATTCCCCTACTCACTCAGTGGTCCAAAAACCATCCTCATGTTCCCCCTCCAACTGGCCTGCCTCATGGTGTCCCAGTCAGACATGTGGTGGTCATACTGCGCCTTGCTGCCTCATCTCCCCACCTCCTGGTTTTGGGGGCCTTCCAGGTGTCTGAATTTTGAACAGCCTCTCTACACCTTCTTGTCCCTACCGTATAGCTAACTTCTTCATATTCTTGGGTAAATCTAATACCTCTCTCTCTGCTTCCTAGCCCATCCTCCATTCAGCCTGCTCTGCTTCAGTTCAGTGTTCCACCATTGTGTGTGCAACCCCACAGATGCCTTTTTCACAGCCGTGACATGTCCCTGGCCCACTCCCAGTGCTCCCCTAGACTATGGGGACACGGTATGAATTCATCATGGTACGAGTACTCACCCTGGGTCAAGCCCACCCTCACCCTTGTATGGATTTGCAATCACATTTTTCTCTTTAGACTTTTTAATATTTCATACAGTGATTATGGTGCATTCAGGAACCAACCCCCCAAACCCCACCAGGAGGGCACCCACCCCTGCCCTCCCACCCCATTTAAGGGACCCAGGGTTTAGAGTGGAGGAAGGGGAGGTAATCACCCATCTGGGACTGAGCCCAGAGACTGTCCCTGCCCTGCCTCACCCTCCCCAGGGGTTAGGGGATAACTCCTGGGCACACACACCCCATCCCCCCGCCAGCCCCTCTGTCCCTGCCTGTGCACATAGACATACTATGGCTCCTCACTGAGTTGGTCAGTTCCTGGCAGGGCCCCTACTCAACAGCACCGAGTGGGGTGGGGGCAAGAGGGCTGGGCTAGGGAGACCCTGAGAAGGAAGGAGGCCCCAGCTATGGGACTGTAAGAGGGAAAGACTGGGGCCCCAACCTTGTCCATCTCCCAGAGTCTCCAGTAGTCCCCAGGTACCCCTGCGGCTGGGGATGGCAGGTGGGGGGTAGGAAGGCGAGTGGTTGAGGCATGCTTTCCCTTAGCCGATCCCAGGGTCTGGTGATGGTCAGGGTTCTGAATAGGGGCTGTGTCCCTGCCTTGGAAAGGCTGGGAGCGGGGCTTCATTGCACAAAATACTGTGGGAGGGCCACACGCAGGGGGTGGGGCCCAGCCAGTCTGTATAGAGATATTGCATTTAAAAAATGAAAACCTCATTTAAAATAATTAAAAAACAATGAATGAAATGAACAACAACAAAAAAGCCCACACAACATGAGGCAGGTGGGACAGGCAGGAAAGCAAGCAGGGGAAACCTCAGACTCAAGGCATCCCCATCTTGTCTGAGTCGAGATCCCCAGCCTGGGCTAGCTCCAGACCCCTGGCTGGCCATGGGGTAGTGGTCCTGGGGGAGGGTATGATGGGGAGGGGTATAGGCCTGGCCTCAGTGTGGGAGGCTGGCACGGCCATGCTGTCCGCCGGCAACTACTGAGACAGAGAGAGACAAACAGACCAGGCAAGGAGCATTGAGAGCTTTGTTAGCACCCAGCAGACAGGCCAATGGGTGGGTTGACAGGCCAATGATCATGTGTTTTTGGACAGGCAGCAGGGGACATGTGGGCAGGCGAGCATGAGTCAGGCAGGTAGCAAGCAGGGAGGATGCAGTTGGGGTCTGCCCTGTGAGGGGTGTGGCATCCCTCCAGCTGCTGCCTGCTGGGGCCTGGGTCTGTGGCTTAGAACTCGGTGTCCACCACACGGAAAGCTGGCCTGCCTGTGGGCAAAAGCAAAGCGGATGGCTGTTGGTGGACAAGCAGGTAGGTGGATGGGGCAAGGAAGAGGGTAAGGGCCGCATCTACCTGAGTCAGGCATTGACGAAGAGCGAAGGCTGGCCTCCTTTTGTAGCTGGATCTCCTTTAGTGCAAATATGGAAGTAGCTGTGGGTGGAAGAGAGACAGAAGTAGGGAATGACCCATGGGGCCATCCAGGACCACTCACCATATGGCCCTATTGGGGGAATTAGAAAAAGCTGCCTTTCTTTGAGAGGCTTGACCTTTATCCACCAAATAATCCCACATATAAACCAGCTACAACTAGGAAAAATGAAATATGAGCAATTATATGACACCAAATCCTTATTAATTTCATCAAGTGTAATAATGGTATTGCATTTTGATGGATGGTGTTTAGGATATGATTTAGATTAGTTCAGTGGGGAGATACGTGAAGTGTGCCAAATCTTTTTTAGATGTTATGTTTAAAAAATATTCTATAGATACATGCTGAAATTATTTATAGGTAAATGGTATGTCTGGAATTTGAAAATAATCAGTGGGGATACAGATAAGACCAGATTGGCCATGAGTTGATGACCTGTTGGAGTACTTGAGAACTCATTATTTGGTCTAATATATAAACATTTAATTTTAAAATGTCCAAGTTAATAAGTTTCAAAGTCAGATATAAAAAGAGAACACCCTGTATGATTCAATTTCTGCAGAGTACAAGGACAGGGAAAGTTTATTTAGGCTGTTATAAGTCAAACTAGTGGTAACCCTTGGTGGCGGGGGTGGGACAACTGAAGGAAATGAGAAGGTGCTTTGGGGAAGCTTCTCAAGTCCCGTTTCTTGACCTGTATGCCAGTTACACGGGTGTGTGTTTAGTTTGTGAAAACTCATGCAGTACAGTTATGATCTGTGCATTTCTCAGTATATACTTTACAAGGAAATGTTTACTTAAAAAAAAAGTAAAGTGATATTGTATTTTTTATGTATATTTGAAAATTTCCATGAAAGGTAAAAAGAACTGAAAACCTACATAACTTTTTTATAATAACACATCACATGTGTGAACAAGGGTGTGCCCCCTTACAGGTGGCATAGCCAGAGCCCTACACAACCTGCCCAGCTGTCCGCAGCAGTCCCCACAGTCCTCTACCAGCTGGTCCATTTCCCAGCTTCACTCACTGTCAGGAAGTTTGTGGATCCGCTCCCCCAGACCGAGGAAGAATGGGTGTTTCATGGAGTCCTCTGCGGAGATCCGATTGCGACCTTCAAACTAGGGGGGCGGAGGACACGGAGTATTGACATTTTCACAGAGTAAGTCTCTCTTCTTCCCCACCCCTACAGCTCCCTGCTTCCCCACCCCTGGAATCCCCTAGCCCCCAAGGCTGGCCCAGGAAAGTGGTCTCACCTGCAGCAGCTTGGTAAGGAGGTCAGCCCCATCGCTGTCAAGTCTACCGCAAAGACAAGGAAACCCGCTTTAAATTGAGCTTGGGCACTCTTGCCCCTAACACCCACCTACCCACCAGCCTCACCGGGGTGCATGGCTCAAAAGGGTCTCAGAGCGGTACTTGGGGTAGTTGTATGTCTTGAATTCTTCGTTGGACAGGATGCCCGGCCATGTCTCCTCAGTTGGGGTTCCTGGCAGGAAGAGGCATTACCCTAAGCATCTCACTGGGCCTCCTTCAATGTCCCCACAGCTCCTGGGGTTCGTGCCTCCTCACCCAAGATGCGGAAGATGAAGTGTAGCTGTTCCTCCACTGTGGAGCCTGGGAAGAGGGGCCGGCCCGTGGCCATCTCATAGAAGATGCAGCCCACACCCCTGGGCAGGGAGGGCACAGTAAATAAATAGAGAAGGCAGTTGGCTGATTGGCCATTGTTATCAAGCCACCCCCTTTACCGCATAGCCTCTGCCACACTTCCACCTGTCCTCACCACATGTCAATCTGGGTGGAGTAGTCTGTAGACCCAAGCAGGATGTCAGGGGGCCGGTACCATAGTGTCACCACCTCATTGGAGTAGGTCTTTGTTGGAATTGACTTGGCCCGAGCCAGGCCTGGTAAGTGGAAAGAAGGGGCAGCTGGAATTGAAGTGGTCCTGGACAGTCTAGGGGAGAATACAGTTGGGACTGAGGGCGTCCTAAGCAAAGCCTGGAAAGGCTGAAGGGGACTGAGACTAGGTGGTCATGGGGAAGGGAAAGGCTGGGAGATTAAGGCTGGGGGATTACTGGGAAGAAGGGGGAGACTGGGGGTACCAAAATCAGCCAGCTTAAGCTCTCCTCTCTCATTGATGAGCAAGTTCTGGGGCTTGAGGTCACGGTGTAGCACCTTCTGCCGATGGCAGTAGGCCAGACCACGGAGCAGCTGGAACAGGAACAGCTAGGGACCCAAAATGGCAAGCAGAGGTCAGTGAGTATCCAGCAGCCTAACCCCAGCAGGCACTGCTCCCCATCCCCAACACAGACACTGAGCACAGAGACTTGTCTCACAAAAGAGGACAGGGTTCCAGTGCCCTCCCAGGGCTCCCAGAAAAAAAGCCAAACAGGAAAATCATTTCTAGGAAATTTGTGTGATGAAGTGGGTGAGTAGAGTCCCCCTTGTGCCCCTGCATCCTGCCCCACACCCACTTTCACATTATGCATGTTGATGATGTTCCCACAGTCATCCAGGTACTGCTTCAGGTCTTTGTCCTGAGGAGAGAAAAGCAGATAGAAGAATGAGGGTCATGTCCTGTGGCTCCTGGCTATCTTCCCACCTCCCCCCAGGACCCACTGCCACATAACCTTACCAGGTACTCAAAGACAAGAGTGAGGGACTTCTCAGTGTGGATAATGTCATGTAGCGTGACGATGTTGGCATGTTTGAGGTCCTTGAGCAGGGACACTGCAGGAAGCATGGGGGTGGGATGGAGAAGGAGTCACAGCCCCATCCTCAGAATAAAGACAAGCACTAGACAGGGACGAGCCCAAGGTTTCCTTCTTTCCCTGTGCAGTTTGGGGTGGTACCTCACAGCCACAGGCTCTAACCCACCCAATGACAGGAAGGTGTGTCCCCATGTCCCAGATGTGGAAACGAAGGCTCAGAGAAGTATATGGAACAAGAACCTGGGACTGCAGCATCAGGATTATGTGACACTAGATTTTCACAACCCATTTTTGGTTTCTGGAAAGAGTCCTTGCTCTAACCCTTAATACACAGGCCTGGAGCTTCATGTGAAATTGACACTCGATTTCTATACAATTTGAATTCACTGCATGTGATGTTCTGACTCTGCTGTATCAAGTAAATTGGTGAGCACTTTCAGGGGGGCTCTCAGAACCAAAGCAGGTACCTTCTTTTCCAATTCATCTGCCTCTTCTCCAAACAGGAACAGATTACTGGTTATCTTGATTATTACCTAGATATGTGGGTTATGAGCACTTTTTCACGAAGCCCAGAGTGTCAGGAAGGAAGTCTCATAACCCCCAGCCTCTGATCTCACTATGGGATGTGTGTGTGCACCATGGGGAGTGCTCGGGAAGCCTGGGGCAAATCTTCCGGGATGTCTGTACCTTCCCGGATGGCCGTACAGGGTGCCCCCTCTTCGTGTTCCAGTCTGATCTCCTTGAGTGCCACAAGGTTGTCTGTGAGCTTGCTTTTGCCTTTGTAGACGGTGGCATAGGTACCCTGGGGAGTGAGTAAGAGTGACAGGAGAGGAGCTTAAGGCTGCAAGGAGTTCCCACTAACCCCATTCCCATCATGGTCCTTCTTGCTCTCCCTCACCTCGCCCAGCTTGTCCAGCTTGATATATGTCTCCAGTTTCCCAAAGCCAATCTCGGACTGTGGGGTGAAGGAGGCAAATTGAAACAGGCTCAGGAGTGGGGACTAGTCGGGGAGAGAAGGGTGGTTAAGAGGAGAAGACAGGAACAGAAGATGCTCACCAAGCTGACACGACGGAGGCGGCGGCTGAGGGGCTTATCGAAGATGGGGCTATTGAGGGTCAGCTTCTCAAGGTAGCCCTCGGGCAACCGGATGTCAGCTGGTAGTGATAGGCGCTTATTGATGTCCTAGAAGGCAAGACAGGAGAAATAGGACCACGAACTCCACCTCTCCAGGTCCAACACTCTTTTCCAGCCCCACAACCCAGACAAGGGGTTAAGCACCTCAGTGGAGATCTTGCGTGGGGGATGGTTGCGCATGCGCACCCTCACTGGCGACTGCACCTCATCTGAGGATGTGGCTGAAGCCTGGTCACTTTCCCCGTCAGACCCCATCTTCAAGTCCTCGTGTACAATCTCTGGTGGTGGTGACAGAGGGAGAGCAGGCCAGGTAGAGTCAGGAGCCCCAGGACACCCCCTCCCCCATGGAATATATTCCCTCATCATACAGGTATGTGCAGGGACCCCCAGAGCAGCCTGGAGTCCCTCAGGGAAAGGGTGGCAAGGCCCAGGGAGGTTCAGACAGGTCAGGATAGGTTGAATGGGATAGGGGGAAATAGTCACCTAGTGAAGAACCTGGTTCCAGGGGTGAGCTGAGACTGCGGCTGGCCCAGGGGGCAGGGAGAGGTAGCCAAAGGCCCTGGGAAAGCAGGCCCCGGGCAGGCAGGCACCAAGCCTGAGGGGGCCATCACAAAGTGCACGAGAAGGGCAAAGGGAGACTAAGGACAGCTTTGGCAGGCAAGGCACCCTTCTTCCCCCTAAGGCCTGGGCACAAAGCCAATGGAAGGGGCACAGGTGGACAGATAAAGCGTGTTGAGAGAAGATGGAAGGGAAGAGAAAGAAAATGGAGAAAGGAAAATGAAAAGAACATAAGTCTAAGAGAAACTGAGACTGGGAGGCAGCATTTGAGGACCAGTCTGGGGGTGGGAGTAGTTAGTAGATCTACCTGGTGCAGAGCTGAGTGGTCCCCGTCCAGAGCGAGGTTCTCCAGGGGCTGCACGAGTAGGGGCCTCTCCAAGGTCACTGCCGCCGCCACCGCCACTCTCATCCAGGCCTATCTGTTCAGGGGCACCATTGGTCTTGTCTACACCTCGGCCCCCTCGGAGTGTCATTGACAGCTGCCGTTTGATCTTCTTCATCCGATCCATGGCAACCTGAGCAGAGGGTATGGATGGGAATAGGTCCCACATTAACATCTATCTGACCACCATGGGCCCCCTAAAACCCATGACAACCTAGTGAGGCACGTAGACATGAACTGTGTCAATGCCTACCCAACCACTGTTGGAGCCCTGGAACCACTCAAGATTTCTGGAAACCTGGCATGGATGGGAACCCTTGCCGGTGCCTGCCCACCTATGGCCAGCCCCTGGGCACCCTGCTCCCAAGTAGCCCACCTGGGTACTGAGGCGTGGGTGGCTGGCTGAGGACAAGGGCCCAACCGGTGGACTGTTGGTCTCTATGGAGGCAGCCTCAGTGTGGGAGCAGAGGGCTCTACAGCAGGCGTTCTCAGGTGCAGCGGAAGTGATAGATCTGGCCATGGGTGGGGCGGGGGGCTCGCCCATGACCTTGGGACCACTGACATGGCCCCGGGCACGCCCATAGAATGCCACATTCCGCTGGCACCAGCCCCACATCACCCCCTACTCCCAAGGCAGACTGCTCCCTGTGGCCACAAGGCCCTCCCACCTCCCCTCAGCAACCATCGTCATGGTGACTAGTGGACTATTCCACTGGTCTGCCGAAGTAAAGGGTACAGGGGCGAGGTCCTGCCCAGACTCAACCACTGGTTGGGGTTGTGGGGGGGGGGATCTCAGTGCACACCAGCTGTCCTGAGGACTGCTGAAAGGTTCAATCGAGTTGGGACCCATAGGTCCCACCCAGATTTTTACAATCCAGATCACATTTCTCCTTTGAGAATGCACTACATCTCTCTTATCACCCAAAATAAACCTCCCAGTCCTCAGTATTGCCCACAAAGTCTTACCCCATTCAACCCTACTACCTCTGGCCTCACCTCCCCCTCAGTCATTGCTAGTTGCTGTTCTGCAACCATACGTAGCAGTTCTACCTCAGGGCCTTTGCAGTGGCTGTTCCCAGTACCTGGAATACCCTTCCTCCAGATTCCAAAAACAGCTCACTCCCTTACCCCCTTTCAGGCCCCTGTTCAAATACTACCTTTTCCCATGGATAACCCTCCACAAATTACCTTATTTAAAATCTCAACCATCCAGAGCTCCCTCACCTTGCCAATTATCCCCCAGCACTCATCACCTCCTCAGAAATGACACCATCTACTTATTGATTTCTTTATTCCTTACTGTCTGTCTCCTCACCACCGTAACTAGAAGATCAGCTCTGCCAGGGTAGATTTGTCTGTTTAGGTCACAGCTATATCCTGAGGACCTGGAATAGTGACTGACAGAGTAGTTGCTCAAAAAATGCTTATGGCAGAAATAAATGAATCAGGGGGCTGAAGGCCTAGGATCAACCTTTACCAGGGTGAGTCCCTGCTACTCATGAACAATCCCAGACAAGGTGGCCCAGTGACATTGGCATCAGCAGGAAGATGACCTACCTAGATGGGGTTGCTGGAGGGAACGGGGCCACCGAAAGGCTTAGGCTGGCCTTCTTCTGCTTCCTCCTGGGCTCTGGGCCGGCAAGGAGGGGGAAAGAACTGGCCCAGGAACCATCTGGACTCACAGCATGGCCTAAGATGGCCCTGGGCCCAAGGGAAGTGAAGCTAGATAGGAAGTTGAGGATGAGGCTGGGGCTAGATTCAAGGAGAAAAGTGGGTCATCTGTTACCCAGAAATCAGGTGCTTAGCCCAGCAGTCCCCCATACCCCACTTCTGTCTCCCTGACTTCACCACCCTCAGGAGGGGTAGAAGGGCCAGCCTAATAGAAAGACCTCAATAAAGAGGATGAGGTTCATCCAGAGAACCCAGGATAACAACAGGATAACAACAAAATCCTGACCCAAGAGGCTGAACACTGGACCTGAGGCTGAGGAAGGTGAAGCATGACCAGCCCCCAAAGACTCTTGTGTCAATATGGCATGGATACTCAATTTGTTGTGACAGGGAATGGGGGAGTTGGTTGGGGGAAGACTGTAAGTAGAGCTGGATGGACAGTGGGGAGGGAGCCAGAAGAAGCCAAGGGTCCATGACCTCTAACTAGAAACTCCAAGGACTGGACATATTCCAGAGTTCAGTTTTTTGGAGATTTTAGGAAAATGGGTACAAAATCTTTGACTCATGCAGCACCCCCAGCAGGGGGGCCCTGGGTGGGCCGTTGTGAACAGAGACACTTGAACATTAAACATGTAGTAAAACTTGAATACTCTTATATAACTGAGGACACTCACCACCTCACGCTAACCAACGAGGTCATCATACTCTACTAACTCCCAGAAGAACATACCATCCTTATCCTGTCCAGACCCCTATAAGCACACAATGAACCTTCAGTGTCTTGTTCCTTCAGTATACACTGGACTGAAGGCCTCTCTGCATTTTAACTGCTATCGGCACCTGCAATTTTTCTTTATCTCTAATTCCCATCAACACACAAAGCCCCACCAGAGCACAGAACCTTCTAAGTTGACTCTTATCACCACATTCTTGGTCCCCTCCCAGGCCCAGCTGCCTGTTAGCTTCTCCACAGCACTCACCCTCCACAAACACAGTTCCCTCTACATGATTCTGACCCCTATTAACATGCACTTGGGACCCTCTATAGCTGACCCACATTAGCATTCACTAGACGTTCACACTGCCCTAAATCCCATTAACACAAAGTGAACCTTGCAGATCCCTGACCTGACTGTTTTCGCCCACACTCAGACCCCTCCACAGCTATGACTATCATTAACACATAATCTGGTCCTCCCACTATCCTGCCCCCGCCACCTCCCATCAGCACAAGCTGGACCTTCACTTCGCCCTGACCTCTATTAGCCCGCACTGGGCCTCAAACAGTGCCTCCCCATTAGCATACCCTGAACCCTTACTCAGCCTTATCTCCAGAGACAAACACACTGTTCTATGATGGTCTGACCCTCATTAGCACACAGAGGTCTTCATTCAGCCCAAACCCCTATTAGCACACACTTCAGCCATCCACGGTTGTAATCCACTTTAGCACACCCAGACCTTCACACGTTCCTGTCCCTTATTTCTCTGTTTCAACTTCTCCACAGCTATAATATAACCCTTGTTGGTTCACACTTGGATTCCTTCACAGCCCTGATCCTCCTTATTGCATACTAGAAACCCTCCACAGTTCTACCGCCCATTAGCACTCCCTCAAACCTCAACACATCTCAGTCCCCTGTGGACACAAGCACACAGTCTTCACAATGTTCTGATATCCATTAGCATATTCCAGATCTCATACTGCTCTGACTCTCCCCCCACTGGCACACATTTAAGCACAAGCACCTCCATGGCTCTCAACTCACATTAGCAGTCACTAGAACTTCATCAATCACCCTACTCCTTAGTATATCCTAGAACCTCACATGCCCTGTCCTCATGGACACACATTAATCTTGCACCATCTTGATCCTGAATACACTGAACTTCTTACAGTGCTAAGCCACTCCCCTTATTGCCCCCCACGTCCATATAGCCACATCCCAACTCTGATAGTCATTAGCACAGGTTCAGGTCTTCCACCACGCTGCCCCCATTAACATAGACTGGGCCTCATATTATCCGGACTTTAATTACCACATGCAAATACCCTCTACAGCTATGACCCCCCCCCCATTAACACTCTCAACGCTCGAGTTCTTCCACTACCCTGCCCTCCATGAGCACACTCTGGACCCTCACACACTGCAATCCCTCATGAACAAATATACGTATTAACACCATCCTGGCCCTCATCACCACACACAGAGCCTCAGAGCCTTGACCCTATTAGCACGCCTTTTGGTACGTCTACCACCTTATCCCTCATTAACACACTGAGGACTCTTCTACAGCTACAACTCCATTTGCATATCTCAGCACTTCTGACATCCTCTCCCCTATTATACACGCTAGGGTCCCTCCACCGCCCCCGCATGAGCACACACTGGGCCCCAAACCTTACACAGCGCTAAGACTTATACCACATGCTCCGACTCCTCCATAGCTCAGGCCCCCATTAGCAAACCTCAACTCTTTCACCACTCTGCTACCCATTTCCATTCCCTCTGGTTCTTCGATCACCCCGCTCCCAATTACAACCCACAGTACTTCCCACTCTTAGCTCCGAGACCCGACCCAGGGCGGGGCCAAGGTCAGGGAGGCACTGAATGACCCCCTGTCTCGGTGCATTCTGGGCAATTCGCTGGGGGGAGGAGACCCAAGCCAGCGGGGCAGCCCAGAGCCCTGGGCAAGGCCGGGAGTCTGGGTTGGTTCTGTAGGAGGAAGGGCAGCCCCCACCCCACGTCTCGGGGACGCGCTCACCGGCGGGGGCGCGCGAGCAACCTCAGCGCCGCGGGGTCGGCGCGGAGGCGCCTGGGGCGGCGGCCTGGGCTGAGGCCGCGCGACCTCCTTCTCCTCCTGTTCGCCGCAGGGGCCCGTCCCAGTAGTCTTCGGCCATGGCTGCTGGGCCCGGGCCGCCGCCGGCTGAGGAGGGGGAGGCGGCGGCGGCGGCGGCTGAGGCGGAGGCGGCGTCCCGCTCAGTCGGCCATGAGCTTGGCCGCTGCGGGCGATGCCCCCGGGCTCGTCAGCGCCGGCTCGAATCCGAGAGCTCACGGCGGCTCGCGGCTCAGAGCTGACTGCCTGGGGAGACGCGGCGGATCCCAGGGCCGACCAGCCAACCACCCAACCGCTGCGCGCGCCGCGCTCCACGCATGCGCACGCACGCGCTGGACAGGGTGAAGTGCTAAGGAGGGGACTCACCTCGGACTGCACGTACCAAAAGACCCGTCCGCCGCTGGAGGGGGCGCGGCCATTGCGTGCCCACCAGGGAATGTGGCGCCAGCCCTGGAATGGCGCCAGGGGGAAGTGTAGAGGTTGTTTAGTACTCAGTTCCGATCTTACAGAAGTGTGCTAGCGCTGAAGTGGGCAGCAGCCAGTAAGCCCAGCGTACCAGTCACCATTCGCTCCCCCTACTTGGTCTCACTTGGTACATCCCCATGGTGGCAAACGGGACTTTTGCAAGGGAGAAAAAGATGAGGCAGTCAGCCCTAGTCCTTTAAGGTTGCCTCGGGAGGCAGAAATTTTAAAGGTTCGTGAGAAGATGACTTTTCTAGGAGAGGCAGCCTGGAGAATCATTGGCCTTTATCACCTTAGGCAGGGGAGAGTCTAGCCCCGCCCAGCCGATCTCCCCCCCAACCCTCCCACTCTCACACCGCTAGCTCATTCCCACTGTGAACGTGTGCGGCCCCGCCCTTTGAGGTTGTCACCCAGCCAATCGGATTTGCTCCCTGGGGTGAGGCAGTGCAAGAATGAAGGGCGTGGCTGGGTTGAAGAGGCGTGACTTCGCTGCCCTACCACGCCTCTTCCCAATTTTCATTGGCTTTGGGGGGCGGGACCTCCTTTTTGTTCTGAGCTCTTCTCACCATAGGTCAAATATCCCGTAAGGTGATTGGTCAAAAGAGTGCCCAATGGGCTTTCGCCTCTTAACCCCTCCCATCTCCCTCAGCGATGCTGACGGGGTGGAGCATGGGCTGAGAAGAAAGGCAGATTTGGGAGGCGAGTGCATTACTGCGCATGCTTGGGACTTTGGGCTAGGTGGGAGGGGTCTCTTTTCCGTTTCACATATGCACTCTAAATTGAGTTTCCTGCCATCTCTCAACTACTTTCGCCCGCCAGAGCCCTGCCTGTGGTTCCCCCGGCTCTGTGGTTTTATTTATTGGGTGCCTGTTGCGTATCAAGTACTGCCAGACCGACCTAATCCCCCACCCTTCTCTGCCTGGAAAACCCCTACACTTATCACCAACCCAGCTCAAATGGCTGCAGCCTTCAGTAGACCTTCTGGGACATCTTTAAAGTGCACCCCAGTCTAAAGCCAGCTTCCCTGTCTCTTCTGGGCTTCCCTGTATGGCAGCTTTAGTCACACCAGTTAAGTTTTTCAGTAAGGTTTATACTAGTGACGACTTACCACACCACCATGGGACTGGAAATACTACATTTGACAAAAACAAAAGTCCACCGCGGGCTAGACAATCAGGTCAATCACTTCTCTGACCTCATCTCTGACCTCCCCTTCTTCCTCTCCGCTCCAGCCATACTAGTCTCCTAGCTGTTCATGAACAAGCAGGCACAATCCAGCCTCAGGGACTTTGCACTTGTTACCTTTGCCTGGAATGCTCTTCCCCCAGATATCCACATGCCTCATCTCCTCACTTCTACCAAGTCCTTGCCTTCAATATCACCTTCATAAAGCCTTTCCTGACTATCCTATTTAAAAATGCCAACCTGCACCGCCATCATCCCAGATCCCCAGACTTAGCTCTATAGACCTTTTGAATAGCACCAATCAACTTCTAACATATACTTTTAGTCTATCCTGCGTCTCATCCTAGCAGAACATAAGCCACCCAACTCCCACCCAGGACAGGTATCTTTTTGATTTATTGTGGTTTGCAAGGCCTAGGATAGTGCCTGGAACACAGTAAGCATTCAACGAATGTTTATTGAATGCCATGATGGCCAATAATTGTAGGCAGAGACAAGAGGACACGACCTTGTCCCACCTGTATTTTGTACCTGCTGGGTGCAGGGGGCTCTCAGCGCAGTCACCCAACCCCTGCCCACTGAACCCTAGTCCATCTTGCTGGTGTTATAAGGTAGACAAACATGAAAAGTAAAATGGCACGTATTGGGGAAATAAGATGCAAGCAGGATTCATGAGTTCTTGATGAAATGTGTCAGGTACAAATAAAGTAGCAAGGGGAATCAAGAGCTGTGGTGCTGAAACAAGGGACAGAAGCGTCTGGAGAATCAGGAGCTGTAATGAGGAAGATCCAGTGAACAAAGTATCTAGAATATCCAAGAAGGAGCTGGGATAGTGGAGAAAGGGGACAGAAGAAATAAATTTGTGCAGCCTCAGATGCTGCAACAGTGGAGACAGTAGACAGAGGTGTGGAGTGTTTGGAGTACTCCAAAACAGCAATATGGAAAAAGTGCTTGTGGTAGGAAAATCTCCACTTGACCTAGACAGCTAGCATCACCACTAACTAGATGCCAGAGGTAAAGTACCTCAGTCCCCAGTATCCTGGTGGGGAGTAAAAAGAAGTGTGAAAGCATGAGGTCACCCAAGAAAAAAAGTAATCATGAGAGGGAGATGGGCAAGGGCATACATGGTACCTGGGGTCTGAAGCTGGCCCAGGAGGCAGAGGATGTGGGAACACACTGTGATGGATGTCAGGCTAGGTTCAGGGACAGGTTGTGCTATTCCCAATACCCAGGTTTGAGCAAAGGGATAAGGAATCTGTTCCTAAGTGGCTGGGTGAGGGATAGAGGTATGAGTGCAATCCTTAGGTACCAGGTGGCCAGACTGGTGCTTTCAAATGTCTGGAGTGCCCAGCCAAGACCACAGATGGAGCGTACAGTCCTGGTGGGGCCTCAAGTGAAGCTCCTACTGCCTGCTCTGACCAATCGACAACCCTCAGGCTCCACAGCTACCTCTCTTCTCAAATGTATGAGGCCTTGGGACAGGCAGATCAGGCCCTAGGCGGGCAGAGTGGGGTGGGAAAGGGGCTTTTCCTCTACAGATGCTCTCAGCCAAATATTTTTAAAAACTAAGTATACACAGGCACTGGCATTCCTCAGTCCAACAGAGCCATTGAGGTCTCTCCTGCAGCAGGGAAGTTGAACTAAGGGCATTACAAGCATTCCTGGCACTGGGAACCATGATAGTAAAGGCTTGTGCAGCGTCTGAGTGCTTTGAGCCAGGCGAAAAGGGATCTGCCCCAAGAACATAAGCCACACTGACCCAACATCAACATGGCAGAGAGTTAGGCAATGGAGAAGGTAGAACTGAAACCCAGCTCATATAAATTGGACCCAGGTACCTGCTCCCTATGGCCTCACTGGTGCCTCCACTTCTTCCTAGGCAGGGAGGAAAGGAGGAAGAAGGTAGCCATTTCCACATTTTCTCTGCCCAGGAAACTGGCAGTTGGGGTAGGGCTGAGCCCTTTGGGTTACCATCTGAACCATACAGCTCCAGGAAGTCCCTTTCTTCCCTGGAACCAGCTGGGCATGCCACATCTGGGTTAATAACTCTTTATTAGGATTCAGGTTCTGAACAAGGTAGGAAGCAGCGGCAAGAGGGGTTCAAGTAGGGGGATGAAGAGGGAACACCAGGCTTGGCTAGCTGGGCCACTGCCAGAGGTCAACTGGGAGCCCTGGGCTGGAAGGGGTTTGGAGAGGGGGCCTGGGGCCAGTCTACAGGAGGGGCTGGGGGTCAGCGGATGGTGTATCGTACGTAGGGGACCTCGACGTCCTCGCCGCTCTCGTCGTTGCAGCACAGCTCAAGCACCAGCGCCCGCACATGGCGGCCCAGCTTTCGCTTCGACACACGGCTTACGATCTCTGTCATCCTGGGGGCAGAGGCGCAGAGGGTCAAAGAGGCAGAAGGCAGAGAGGAAGGGCAGGTGGGTGGAGGCCAAGGCAGTGAGGCCGGTGAACAGGAGTGGGATAGCTGCAAGCTGAGACTCCCCACCACTCAACTCACGGCTGATCCAATCGTTCCTTGAGCTTGGCAGCTGGCATGAAAAAGGAGTAAAGCATGGACACACCCTGGGACAGCATGGTGATCTCCAATTTATGCTCTGTCTGGAGGAGGAGGAAGAGGGAATGGCAGTGTCAAGGGGATGGACAGGCCAGTCACCTGCACACTCCGCCCCCAGGTGGGGTGAGAGTGAGGAAGGGGCCTCACCTTAAAGTAGTCAAGGAACTGTTTGAGGGTCATCTCCTCACCGTTAGGCTGCAGCCCCTGTACCTCAAAGCGATCCCACAACGTCCACTCTTGGTTATAGTACTGCAGGACAAGGAACAGGCCAGTGGGATGGGGGCCACCAGAGGGTCCAGCTCCGTCACTCTCCCCCCTCCACTCATGCAGAGACATGCAAAGTGAGATCACAAGCCTCTTTTGTCCAAAATTCTCTCGTGGCTTCTGCCAGGCCCCAAGCAAGCACTGAAACCTTACAATGACTAACAAGGGCCTATATCACTACAGTCCTATTCTCTACGTCTCACCTCCTACCTTCTCATCCTGTTACTCTGTTCTAGAAGCATCTTCTTCCTCAAACATGCCAGGCACACTCCTACCCTTGCAGAGGCTGGTCCCTCTGTCTGAAATGCCCTTCCCACAGAAGCCTGCATGGCCTGTTTCTTCCCCTCTTCCAAGTCTGGACTGAAATGTCGTCTTTTCAGTAAGGCCTTTTCTAACCATCCCATGTTTAAAAATCCCAAACCCATCCCCTCACTACCAGGTACTCTCAAGTCCTCCTTATCCTGCTCTTTTACAGGGGGTTCCAAAATCTTTTATTTCATAAATATAACTGTAGCACCTAAGAGTACCTGGCACACAGTAAGTGCTCAATAAATATTTGAATAAATTAATAAATGAAGTAAAAGAACTTAACATAGTAAGCACCCAGTAAATATTGGTTACTATTGTCTACGGCCATGCCACCCTGAACAAGTCTGATCCCGTCTGATCTCAGAAGCTAAGAAGGGTCGAGCCTGGTTAGTACTTGGATGGGAGACCACCTAGGAAGACCAGGTGTTGTAGGCATAAAAATATAAAAAATAAAAGGGATTGTAAGCCAAAAAGGTCCTTGCAATCTGTGAGGTCAACCAAGGGTTGCCTCGCCTAAAAAATAATTTTAAAAATATACTGGTTACTATTATTGTGTAGTCACTAATAATTTCCTAGGGCACAATTCAAATATCCCATTTGTTTTGAGGGCTTACAGAGGCAGAATCAGACCAGTGCTCAGCACATAGAAAGTACTCAATATATACATGAGTGAGTAAGTGAACAAGGGGTCACAAAATGAGTAGGTACACAATGACGGAACCCCTCACCTAGTGAAAGCCTATGAAGCAAACTAGAGCCAATTAATTCTACAGAGAAACACTCCACCCACAAGTCTATCTTCCCTGATACAGGCCCTCACCTGGTGACGGGGTGCGGCAAGGGGTTCAGAGAAGCCGAAAAAGGGTAGGGCTAAGTTGAGGAAACCATTCTTGTAGGAGTCAAGCCGTCGGTGTCCCTGCACCACCTTGTAGAGCTCCAGACACACAAGGCCAACCACAGCTGCTGTGCTCGTGGCTATGGCTGGGATGATCTTCCCTGCAATCAGCTTGCTCTGTGAGACAGGAGAAATCAAGGAAGGTGGAAGAGGCTCTAAGTCTACAAAAGGGATGAAACGTGGGGAACTAAAGCCTGGGAGGGGGTGGAACGTCAGGTATAGATTCCCCTCACCTTGTGCCGGTCTGCAGGGGGAATGTCATAGTTCTCTGCCCGAAGGTTGGATGCAGCCACAATGAAATCCATATGGAAGTTGCTGTCATCATCCTTTTATGAGTAAGGGGGTAGGGGGAGGGTGGAGAGATAATAAGAGGATCAGAGGAGGAAGAGGATTCCTGGCCTCTGGGGACACTGCAATTACCTGCTCTCTCAGATCACAAAGGCATGGCTGGGAACATCTATTCGTTCAGGGCCACATGGCAGACCCGTGATCCAATCCCCACAAAGGCCCGGGGGTGCCTCCAGATCCCCAGAGATCTGTTCTGCCTAGCCCATCCATGCTCAGCCCACAACCCTGCCTGTCCAGGGCCCCCACTCAGCACCTTCTCAAAGTCGATGGGGTACATCTTGAATCCAGGGAGCTTTTCTGGACTAGGCAGTGTGGCCTTGAGCTCCTCTAGACGGCTGTCATCTGCAGGAAGAAAGGGACACCATCAGCCCTTTAAATCCTAGGCCAGGGTCTAAAACATGAGCCTGGGGTGGGGCAAGAGGTGTTCAGGTAGATAAAAGATTAGAAAAGGAAAGCCCATCCTGGGAGGAAGGGCAAGGGGAAGAGGTAGGGCAAAGGAATAGGGGCGGGGGGAAGGTGCAGATATCAAAAGTTATCTCTAAAGACACTATGGAACCAAAATGATGACATTAGGAGAAAGTAAAGATGGAGAGATCCAGAGGAGAGAGCTGGAGATCTTGGGGAGAATGACAGAGAAGTGAGGAGACATGGAGGAGGATATGGGGGAAGGGGGAATAAAAATGACATATAGAGAAGTTGGGGGAAATATACAGAAGTGGATATAGAGGAAACACGGAGGAGAAGAGAGAAAAAATGAAAAGGGGAGAATGGGGGCATATAAAAGGGTGAGACAGGTGGGAGATGTTATTACAGAAACATTTTATGTACACCTTACATACATTAGGTACATTTTATATATATTTTACATGTTATATATATGTACATATTTGAGAAAATAGTATATGGATAGAAAGAGAGAAGTGAAGGAAAGATGAGAAGAAATATACAGAGAGAAACATGAGTAGATATTTAGGAAGGAAGACGGGGAGATGACAAGGAAGATGAGAAAAGATATATGGAGAGGAAAAGGGAAACGAAAGGGAAATGCAGGGGGAGTTACATAGCTACAGATGCATTACCTATGGAGGGAGAGATGGAAGGGAAAGTAGGTAGATAAACATACAGACCAGCAAACTGGTCAGCAAACTAAGGCCCATGCGCCATATTCAGCCTGCGACTTCTTTTATGAGCAAAATGTTATGGGAACACAGCTACACTTGTCCATTTACATGTTGTGTATTACTGCTTTTGTGCTTCAATTGCAGAGGTGATAGCTGTAGACACTACATGGCCTGCAAAGCCTAAAAGAGTTACTATTTGGCTCTACCCCTGAAATACAGCATGAACTGGGGGAAAGAAATGGGGGAGCTAGAGGAGGATATGGAGAGGGATATGGGGGAGGGAATATTGAAACGGAGAGCAAGAAAGCTATATGGAGGGCAATACTAGGGTGAAGACGCACAAGGAGGAACATGGGGGTGGGAAGATGGAGGCGGATATCAAGGGAGACACCACTGGTGGAGATCATCTTTCCTCCTCCACCATAAACAGATCAAGAGGAAACAGGAAAGTTTTCCTTTCAAGGCAGATACACACAGAGCAAGAAAAACAAACAGCTCTCCTGAGGACTACAAAGTAGGAAAGGAGGGGGAATGAGGGAGAGAATTTGCTCAAACTGACCCTCTTCATTTCAGAGGAAAGGAATCTCAAAGGAAGGTATGGGGAAGCCTCAGGCCTGGGTCACAGAGCGGAGCCAGGAGCAGAATGCTGGTGGCGAGGCTGAGCTGGGCAGGGGTCAAGTGGGGTGGTGACTACTGGCCAACTGGCCAAACACCCTCACCAACAGAGGCATTGGCACTCTGCAGCTCCTGGTCAGAGACGTGGATCTTGACGCCAGACTTAGGGGTGAACTCGGGGACCTGAACAGCCTGTAGGAGGGCGGCCACCGCAGCTCGGTCCTGAGAGCCCGTCAGCCCGTAGGTTTGGGCAAACAGGTTAGCGGCAGCCATCACGTAGTCCAGATGCAGGGGCTGGGAAAAGGCAGGGAAGGACCAGAGGGGGAGCATATCAGCCCTCATCTGAGGAGCCTCAGCCCCCCACCCACTCACCAACCCTAGGAGAACCCAGGGAGGAGACTTACATTGCTGACATCAAAGGTGAGCGGATGCGGACAGCGTTTGGGCCCAGACCAAAACGGAGCTCCTGAGCTCGTGAGCTAAGGGAGGGAAGAGATTTTTGAGGAGCAGGACCTGAGGGTGGCAGCCTCTCTAACAATCCTAACTCCTCGCCTTGGCCCCGCCGGGCCCTAACTCACTATAGCTGGGCACACACAGAGGGCTGGAGTCAGTCATGAAAGACTCAGACTATAGCGTCCTGTAGATGGAAGTTTCAATGTCTGGTTGAAGCAGGGATCTCACTGAGAAAACTACCACCAATTCCTGGGCACTTGCTTTGTGCTAGACACACAGCCACTTAATAAACTCTCATGAATTGCCAGGCGCTGTACAAACTTAATATTAGTAAATACCAATAAATCTTCACAAAAATCCCCACGAAGTAGAAACTATTATCTCTACTTCATTGATGAGGAAACTGAGGTACAAAAACAAATTATGTGATACCCAAGTGCAAATGGAGCTGGGATTTGAACCCACACTGATTCCTGTGCTCTTAACTCCAAAATTTCTCTCCCATAATCCCTGCAGCCCTGGGAGTCAGTATGACTCAGCCCACAGCACAAGTAAGTGAAAGGAAGTCTCTTGTACGAAGGAAAGGGGATGGGAAGAACAAGTCAGGCTTAATCATTCTCCTGAGATCCCTACGTCTTGGGGCACCTGCCACAGCTAGACTAATGACTGGAAGGACACGTGGAGTGCCCACAGCACATTCCTGTTTTGGATTCCACCAAATGGACCTGGCAAGTGGGTGTTACCTGGTCAGGAGGGAAGTTGTGCAGCAGCTGCCGGATGTTGTTAGAGTACTGAGTGTGCCAGTGGTGACAAGCCCAGGTCACACAGTCAGCCCAGGTCTGTGGCCGCTGCAGCACCAGGCTGCGCTGCACGGCCTCCAGCACCTCCAGAGGTTGGGTGCCCGCCAGCCGCAGGGTCCGCTCCACAAACTTGGGGTCTCTATCAGGAATTGGAAGGGTCAAAGGGGCAGGATTACACAACGGCCCCAGATGCAACCCCATTTTCTCCATGGAAAGCTAGTCCTGACCCCCAGTGGCATGAGGCCCTAGCTTTCACCGAGTCATCTGAAGTGTGCCTGGTGCTGGGTGTTACAGTGGTGAGGAAAGCAGAAAGGATGCCTTAGCAGGCAGGGGATGTGACGAGGGGGCACTTAATTACTTACGTGAGGTACTGGTTGACGTTTTCTGCTGGCTGCTTGAAAAGGCCTTCAAACTCATCCCGAGCCCACTGCAGACAGAGCAAACAAATTACATGGGGGTGATGGCTGACAAAGTGGATTTCCAGAGACATTACAAAGACCCTCAGCAAATAAATCAAATAGGAAGAACACAGCTACTGAGAGAAGGGAAGCCCCCTAATCACTGCTCCTAACTTACCCAACTCCTCTACCCCTGGCAACTCAATTTAAATCAATGAACTTGATTTGGGCAGTGGTTACACTAGTGAATGTGTGAAAAAAAATTCTTACATTTGTGTACCTTACTTGAGGTTATGGCTCCATAAAAAAAAAAAAGAAAAAAAAAAATTCAGGCCAAAATCAAAAATGATCTCTATATAGGGATCTGAGAATTCTTAGGACAGTAAATGCAGCCATTGGTGAGGGAACTTGAAGGATACTGATGTTAGAGGTGTCGGTTCAAATCCCAGCTGCTACATAGTATCTAGTTTTGTGACTTTAGGAACACCTAAAACAAATACTGTTAACAGTCACATCTACCCTCATGGGATTGCAAAGCAGCAATGAGCAAGTATGCATATATTTAAAGTTTATTTAAAACAGCACTAGATACATAGCAAATGCTAAATAATTTACAACAGCCCTGTAAGGCAAAGATTACTGTCATCCCCATTTTGGAAAAAGAATCATGAGCATGGAGAGGCTGAGTCCAAGGTCACACATGGCCCAGTGAGACTATGCTGGGTGTACAAGTATAAAACACCCACTCTGGAACTGCAGGGTTGGAAGGGGAAGTGACAAAGGGAACTGTTTTTTTTCCCTCCTCATTTTGTTCCCACCCCAATACTCCTACTAAACATTCTGAATGGTTTGCTCTCAAACACTGCGCTAGGATCATTCTGATAGCATGGTGGTTATCCTTGGGTTATCCTTAGGTTCTGATTAATGGCCGGGAGCTGGATACCTACCTACGTTATGTTCACTTTGTAAAAATTCAGCCAGATGATATGTGTACTGTCCTGTATTTTCTCTACATATGCATCATACAATCATTCTGAAAAACTAGCTGTTGAACTCATTTTGAGCAACAGCTGAGGAAACTGGACTATGGACTGAGTATTAATTAGAGACAAATAACTGGAAAAGATGTTAAGAAATTACCGTTTATGCTCAGCATGAAAGTGGTCTATTGGTTAGGCAGCGGCAGTTCTCACAGGGAAGCAATTCTGACCCCAGGGGACATTTGGCAATGTCTGGAGACATTCTTAGTTGCCACAATTGAAGAGAGGTGCTATTTGCATCTAGTAGCAGGAAGCCAGGGATGCTGCTAAACATCCTACAATGCACAGTATGACCTCCTCCCCCCAACAAAGAAATGACAAAGAAATATCCGGCCAAGGCTGAAAGACTGTTATCTGGAACACATCCCTCCCTTCAAAACATACTAAAGTATTAGGGAGTGAAGTGCTGTGATGTCCATGACTTACTTTAGCACACACGCACAAAAAAGATATACAAATCTAAGAACATCTGGCAAAACAGGAACAACTGTTAAATCTAGGGGATGAGTGGTATTTGAGTGTTCACCATACTACTGTTTATACTTCTCTACATGTTGAAAAATTTCCAAAACAAAAGTGTAAAGAAAAAAAACACGAAAAGAATGAACCATTCTAAAAATCAAGGCTGCTAGATGGGAAGTGGGGAGAAAGGTTTGGAGAAAAACCACCATCTTGCGCTTAGGTTTGCAATACCTGAAGGCCAGGGGCCCAGTGGCCAAGAGGCAGGGTGCCTGCTCCCCTCCCTCAACCCCCAAAGCGATCACCTGCAGGGTGTGCTCGATAGCGTTGGGGAAGTTCTTCAGCGTGCAGATAGGGATGGACTTCTCAGGCGGGTCCTGGCTAGAGCTGTACGACTCTGTCAGGAAGGGGATCACCACCTGCACGTTGCCCTTGGTGCCCAGTGTGCCTGACTCTAGCAGCGGCTTACGGTAGTACACGCAGCGGCGGTCCATGTACATGCCTGGGATGTTAGGAAAGGATAGGGGGACAGGTATCCCTAAGAACGCGCACACGCACACACACAATCTTTGTCCTTGACCTCCTCACCCGCCTCCAAACTCACGAGCATCCACATTGTCCAGGGCATTGGCCACACCATCCAAGTTTTGGAAGAACTCATCGTCATAGATGCGCTCTGTGTCAGGGCCCACACGGTTCTGGTGGCTTGTCACCTGGATGTGTGGATTCATCTGGTGCACAGCTGCAGCAGCGGTGTCAGACTTTAACTTCTGGTGGCAAAGGTGGGGATGGGGAAACAGAGCTCAGTTATTTGTGTATTCATCCAACCAACCTCAGGAGGCACCTTGGGGTTTAGCAGGAAACAATCTGTGACAATGCCACATGGCTAGGGCTGTGACAGATGTGGCAGGAGAGGGAAGCAGTGACCAGACACCAACTGGAAACAACAGGCCAGCCATCTGGCCTTTTGCCTTCCTAACATCTGTTGTTCTTTCAGGTAAGAGCACCTAGGGTTGAGATACATTCCCTCAAAAAGAGGACCTTAGCGTACAGACAAGAAGGACCCTCTCAAAGCCCAGACTGGGGTCCTGTCCCTCCTCTACTCAGAACTGTTGCCCGGCTCCCGCTTCCACTGAGGGTCAAAGGAGCTAGCCCTGTTTCCTCTAACTCATCTCCTACCTCCTCCGGATCATGGCCTGGAGCACTATTCTCCAGAAGAGGGGTCTCTACTCTCTTATACTCTCCAAGTCTGCAGACCCTTCCTTGACCACTGTTATCAAAAGGGCAAACCCATGTCCCAGGCCTGCCCAAACTCCCTTATCTTCTTTTTGCTGTTTTCTTTACACAGCACTTATCATGGATATTATGAATGACACTGTCCCCTACAGAAGGCTTCCCAGCTTGATCCCTGTATAACCCAGCACCCATCTGTGCAGAGAAGAATAAATCTAGTAGGCGTAAAGTACTTCCTGAGCAAGAAAGGCCTGCTTGCAAGACTGGCCCTTGGCTGGTATCTGGGAACTTGGATTTCAGGAGGGTTCTCACTATTCTTTACCTGATGACGGTGGCTCTTTGTGCCTAGACTGCTTTTGCAAACAATGTGGCTTGTGTTGAATACTTGCTTCCCTTCTGGGAGTCTGGAATTTGGGTATATGCTGAGCAGAGGGTGCCTACATGACAGCCCACAGTTAAAACCCTGGGTGCTGAGTCTCTAATGAGCTTCCCTGGTTGGTAACATTTTGCAGGTTGTTGCAACTGGCTACTGGGGGGGGAGGGGGCGAAATAAAGCGTGTCCTATGTGATTCCACTGGGAGAGGAGACTTTAGAAACTTGTGCCTGGCCTCCCCCAGACTTCACCCCATGTGCCTTTTCCCTTTGCTGATGTTGCTCTGCATCCTTTGCTGGAAGAAATCATAGTTGTGAATACGACTGACTATATGTAGAGTCCTGTAAGTCCTTCCAGTGAATCATTGAGCTTGGGGGTGGTTTGGGGGACCCCCAACACATTGTCCCAACAGCAATGATAAAGAAAAAAATGAGATGAAAAATGGTAGAGTCAATGGAAGGATACTCAATAAATGTTTGTCAAATGAGTGACAGAGAGAAACCAAGGGAAAAGAACTAAAGGAAAGAAAAAGGCAGAAAGGACTCCTTTCCAGAAAGAATGGGAAGAAAAGGAGGATAGTGAGATGATAAAACCCCCACCCTCACCGTAACATCCCAGGGCCGGAAGAGAAACTGTCGGTTCAGATTTGACTTCTCAATGGTGTCCATGTCTGTGACGACAATTTCTCCGCCTTCTCCACAGCCCAATCCAATCATTGCAAAGTTCTTGAGCAGCTCACAGCCAATGGCTCCTGCACCCACCTAGGAAGGGTTAAGAGGCTGGTCAGGGTGATGCAGATTAGCATCACTCCTCACTCCCTGTGAAGACAGCAGGAGCTAGGAAGAGGGTCTAGTGCCACATCCTCAAGTCCCAGGGCTATAACCAACCAGTCATCTGAAGGAGGTGGCACCAGGAGGGAAAAAACAGCAGGATGCAATAAGCTTCCTCTCAAGATAAAGAAAATGGCTAAAGGGATGCAACAGAGGTACAAGAACCAAACGACCCTCCCTGAGGAGGTAGGAGACCCCAGAAGAGGTGGCCAGGGGAGGTGAAGAGAGCAGGAAGTCCAGAAGATCACTCACCAGGAAGTATTTCTGCTTGCCCAGCTTCTCTTGTAGGTCTGAGCCAAATACAGCCACCTGCCCATCGTAACGGTTCTGGCGCTAGGGAATGTGAAGGGAATTGGGTCAGAGATGGGCCTTGCCAGAAATGCCCCCAATGATGCCTTCACCATGGGCCCCACTCATATACCGGGAGGCACTTGTCCTCTGTGAGGGCCTCTTTGTTCTCAGGGAGACACTCCAGAGCATCAAAGTATAGCCACTGCATGATAGGCATAAACTTCCCAGAGCAGGCCTAGAGATTGGAAAGGAGAAGCGAAGTAGTCACTGGTTAACAGATGGACAACAAGTGATGGAGTCAGGAAGGTGCCTGGCACACTCCCTACTCTTCTCGACCCATGCTGACCTTCATGACCTCCTGGGCAGCCAGGCCCCCAATGAAGGCATTTATGGGTGCCAGATCCCCAGCAGCCACATATGCCAGCTTCCGGATGAGGTCCTCATCCAGACTGTCCTGCTGCACTGCTGGCAGGGCTCGAGCATTCATGGCCTGGGCTAAGGTCACTAGCTCTGTTGCATCCTCCTGGTAGGGCAGAAGAAACCAAAGGCGTTAAGTGTCAGGTCACTGTGGGGAGAGAGAGGGAGGGTGGATAGGCAGAGAGGCATGGTGGGCCTTTGGTGCCAATGTCATCTGCCCTAGCTGGCTCGCCCACCGACCCACCTCATTGCGGGGCCGAGGGGCCCGGCCGTGCTGAGCACAGAACTGGTGCAGGGCCTGGAAGCCAATGTGCAGCTGTGCAGGACGGGAAAACTTGGCAAAGTCTGTCATCACGAAGTTGGGCTCTGCCAGTGAGGCCAGCAAAGATTTCTGTTGGGGGCGGGGGGCAGGGCATCAGAACCAGAAGAGAGGAATGGAGAACACCAGAACTACCCCCGCAGCCCACTATCCCCCATACTCACAAAGCTGATCTTCTTAGGTACTTTGACCTGACTGACGATACCACCACGGATATAGTCAGAGAAGTGAGAGGTGTCACAGATGCTAAAGGTGTAAGGACCTAGGGGAGATCGGGAAGTTGTCAGGTTACCCATCCTTTCTAAAATCCACAACACCCAAAAGAAAAGGAAAAATACATGCCCAACCCAGCTCAGACATCAGGAGCCACCTCCTCTTCACCTCAGGTTCTACCTGAACATCAGAAACTGTTCCCCATCTGCCCCGGACCCAGCTCCGAGCCCATGAGAACCCGTGTCCCTGGCTCTAGGTCTACATTAGAAAACATTCTCTGCAACTTGTCCAAATCAGTTCAGACATGAGTGGATCCTCTGATCTCCTCTGTTCAAACACCAGAGACCTTTCCCCCTCAGGAACAGCTCAGATGAGATAGCTCAGACACAAGATAGCACCTCTCCCCTATGCCCATCAGCTCTGGTTGGACCCCCAGGGACTCTCATTCTGGTTCATCTCAGACACCCAGGGTGTGTTTCCCCTTGCTCAGAGCCCAAGGACACCCTCTTATCTCCCCTGATTCCCCTCCCCTCGCCCCATGGCCCTAGCTCACCCAGAACTTTGATCTCCATGGGCTGACTTCCGTTGAGTTCAACCATGCCCTGTACTTCTGAGAAGGAGACAAAGTCGCCATTCTCAAACCCATGTCGGGCCTCATCCAGGCAGGTAACCACACCGGGGTTGTCCTGGTTAAAGGAGGAGAGTCTCAGGGGCAAGCTCAGGGTACCAAGAGCAGACAGGAAGGCCTGCTGCTGCCCATCTGCCTGCCACGACTCAAGGCTGGTCTCCTCACCTTGGTGACCATAGAAACCATAGCACTGAGTGGCTGCTCTCCATTGGAATCAGTGAGAATCATTTCTTCTCCGAAGTCACAGAAGAGTTGCCTATAGAGGAAGCAACAGGGGCTGATATCCTAGATCCACACACACGGAGACCCCATGTGTCCCTCAAGATGCAGCGAATACTTGCTGAGCAAATTCAGCCCATCCCTGCTGGGACTCAGACGGCGCTCACACCACATGGAGAAGTGAACACACAGAATCCAAAACCCGGGTGGCTGAGGGGAGGCTGAGGGCAGTAAGAGCTTAGGGGTCTTGGCCTGGGCCTGGCAGGGGTCAGCAGGAAAAGGGGAGGCGCACTCACCCAAATAGGCCCCGTGTGTCTGCCACCACCAGCTTGATGCCACGGCTGTGACAGAACTCACCCACCCGAAGCTGGTCCTCCAGGGGGGTGTTGGTGAGGACCACCACCTGTGGAGAGGCGGAGAGATGGAGGCTCAGGGTGAAAATAATAGAGGAAGGCTGGTGTGAGGGTTCAGAGAGTTTGCTGGTTCAGCTACTTCACATACACAGTATCTACTGTATAACAGTTTCAGAACCAGTGAAATTTAGTGAAGAGAAATTGAATCCCTAGGAATCCCTAGATCCTAGACCACAGCAGGCAAGGTAGGCAGGCAAGGTACAGACGCAGCTGGGGAGACATAGTCTGGAGAATATCTGACTCATTCATTTGCCAACACACACTGCCGCCTGCCCACAACTCTGCCATGCCCTGTGAGACACAGAAGAGGTAAAACTGTCCCCAGCCAAAGTCTGAGCTCACTCCTACCACACCCATTTGCTCCCAATTCTCGACAACACTTGCTCAGCCAAGGCCTTTGGGACTTAGCTCTCTGTCTGAATGCCTGCCCTTTTTCACTCAGGTGAACTCCTAGCCCTACCCCAGGGTTTGGTGGCAGTGCCCTGGCTGCTGGGACACCCCATGGTACAATCTCAGCTCCCACAGTTCCTCTTTCCAGCCCAGAGTTTTTGTTTAACAACCAGATGGCACTTATCATGTGCCAGCTGCTATTCTAAATGCTCAACCCTCCCAAAGACTCTATGAGGTCGGTCTTACTACTACTCCCAAGTCTACGAACAGGAATAAATAAAGCACAGGAGATAAAGTGACCTGCCTGAGATCATATTAGTAGAAGCAGAGACTTATGCCAAGGCAGTCTGGCTCTAGTCTACGCTTATAACCCCTATGCTGTACCGTCTGTCCATTCATACCTTCCCCCTCTGAAAAGGCAGGTCCAGGGTCTAAATCCTGCCTACATCTCCTAGCTGCACCCCCAGCATGAAACCTAGAACTCGGACCAGCCCATTAAATAATGAATAAATGAACACACCAGAGATGGGCTCTGAGAGAATTGGGCAGGAGGCTGGGCCATGCTTGAGGTACCTGGAAGCCACTAAGGAAGTCCTCGACAAGAGGCCCAGTGTAGGCGCTGACAGGCACGTAGCTGTTGAGCTCAGCAAGACGGGGCTGGGAGACCTCTGCCCGGTTTTTACCAATGTCCTCCTCCCGCAGGTAGAACTGCAAAGGGGAGTAGGGGACGAAGTGAAGTGGCTACAGAGCCCGGGGCCGGGGTGGGGGACAGGGGGCTGGTGCCTGGGCAGGAGAGAAGAGGACCAGGAAGAGGTACCTGGGAAGAGAGGTCAGCCCACTGGGCAGTGCCCTGGTCATGTAGGGTGACAGCCTTGACCCCACCAAGGATGATGTTTTTGGCAATCTCCACGCCCAGGCCCCGCAGGCCTGATACCAGTACGCTGGATGTCTGGAGCCGCTTCATTGCCTCATGGCCCAACACGTACCTGCCAGGTTAGGGGGCATGTGGGGTCAGGGCCTGGCTCTCCTGACCACATCCTCTCAGAGCCCCCCTCCCACCTCTCCGCCTAACCTCAGCCCCACTTACAGCTGCCGAGAGTAAAGGCCCTCATCTATGTCTGCTTCACTGCCGTTCTTCGCCATTCCCTAGAGATGAAGGGGAAGAACAGGTTCAGGGAGACACGCAGGTTTAGGGCGTGAACAGAAGAACAGTGATACAAAAGATATTCCCACCCACCATCCCACCACCCTGCCTGCCAGTCTTCAGGAAGAAGACACTCACGTTAGTTGGCACCGAGGGCACTTCGGACAACACAGACTGGGCGGGGGAACAGTTAGAACCCGGCTTTGGATCAGGCCCGGACACGCGACGTTTCTTGGACAGCGGCGAGCTGGACATCTGGAGGGAAAAAAGAGGGTCTGGGGTGAGCCAGGGGCATGTGAGTGTTTCTGTTGGTTAGTGGCGACTATGGGGGGAAGGGAAGACTTAAGGGCTAGTATCCCCATTTTATAGAAGAGGAGACAGGTACAGAGAGGTGAGGTGACTTGCCCAAGGTCACAGAGCTGTCAGAGCTAAGATCTGAACCCAGGTGGTCTGGCTTGCAATCCATGCTGCTGACCACTAGGCCATTCGCCTTTCTCCCCAGCCCAGCATAATGAGGGAGAGACGCCAATCCTGTAGGGTGAAAGGAGTGACAAGAAGAATGTACTTGTGGGGAAGTCAGAGGGGCAATAGAGATTCAGGTCAGCCTGCCACTCCTTAACAGATCTCATTTAACCCCTATGAGCTCAGTTCCCTCGGCTGTAAAATCGGGGCGATAATACCACTTACCTACCCCGTGGAGTTGCTGAAGTGATGAGATAGAACACAGACCATAGAGCCTGGCACAGAGCAGGTGAACAATAACGAGCAGCTATTCTCCTCTCCCTAACCCCTGCCACAGGGGTGCAGGAGGGAAACGCGGCCAGGACATCCATCAGGGTAGCATGATGGCAGAGAACCCAGTTCCCAGAGGGGATCAGGAGTTTTACAAAGCTCAACCCCCTCCCCTCCCTCCCACCCCAGCTCTGGGAGGGGAAAACACCCAGGCCAGTAAGAGGTGGCAAGGAGAGAAAACACACCTGCCAAGCCTCGTCTGCACCTGAAATCCCTTAAGCAGGTTAACAATACTGGTAAGTGTTTACTGGAGATCCTCCCTGGGCCAGAAGTCATAGTAAGCACTTTACGAGCCTTGCCTCACTCTGTCCTCAGGGCACCTCCATGGGGTTGCGACTACTATCAATAACATCCTCCAACTCACACTGGAGGGGAAAAAAAAATCACTGAGGGACCTGTGGTAACTTGAGCGAGGTTCCCACAAATAAAGAGTGACCAAGCTGGGCCCAGATCAGGATTTGCTAAACCTGAAGTCCAGGCTGCCTCCCAGTGTGATCAGGTGTCATCTCCTCAATGGTCCTGACCCTGCAAGGCGGGGTTGAGCATCCTTGCCAGACAAATTGGAAATCGTGAGCTAAGGAGGGCAAGTTAACTTCCCGAGGGTCACACACTAGGTCCCAGAGACAGAACAATACAGCCTGCTGTGGAAGTGAAATCTAGGGGTGGGGTGACTGGATCCAGATGTTAGAAGACAGGAACCAGAATCATTTCCCCTCGCCTCCAATGCTCCTTTAGGCCTCTTTTCTACCCTGAGCCCTTTCCGACACTCAATCACACCAAGTACCCCACTGTACCTAAAATTCCATCTTGGTATCCATCACATTCTAGCACTAGGCAAGATAACAGGAGTTCCCTCCATCTAAGGAGGGCTTACTCCCTGTCAGTCACAGAGTAAGGGACTTTATTTAATCCTAACAATGCCCACATCAGAAATAAGAAAACAAAGGCCCAGGGAACACCAGTCATGGAGGGGGAATTCCCCAGGAGGGGGAATAGTCTGGGCCCAGCTCAAGGTCCAGCGCACAGGGCTAAGGGATGAGGGGTGAAGGAGGAGGACTCAGGAGGCTGGCTAGGGCCCAAGTCAGTCAGCTGAATTGCTAGGAATGCTAAGAACCAACGTAGGTAGGAAAGGACTTGGGAGACAAAGGCAAATCATATTCTTCCATTTACTGACTCTCTGACCTGGGTAGGGATCTCATTTCCTCTGAGCCCCATTTTCTCCAAAAGCAGGGAGAAATGGAACTATCCTCAAGGGGCAGCTAGGAAGATTTAAAAAGTCAAGGTCTGTGATCAGAACTCAGCAATCTGAGAACATAAGCAAGCTCCTCTCTGGGCACCTGCAGTGGCCTCCACTGCTTATCTCTTTACCTTGTCATTGGTTTGCTTGTTTAGGCCACACCATCTCCCTGCTCCCTAAATCAGAGATGATCCAGGGCCAGAGAGATCTTTAAACATCTGTACCTTTTACCTCTGGGCGCCTCGTGCTGGCAGCAAGGGTCTAAGCAGGTTTTGGTTGGTTGTTTGAAAGTAAATTTTAATTGCAGAAGTTTGGAACAGGCCCGGCTCAAGGCAAGCAGAGGGGGTCTGAGGTAGAAACCACAGAGGAGCTAAAGATGCCCCACCTCCAGCACAAAATCGATGCCCTTTCTCCCTTAATATATGCTCAGACCCCAATTAGGGTACATATACTATCAACTGTTCGGCAAAGCTGAGCTGGGGCTCAGAGTTTCCAAACTTGCCTGAGGTCTCCAAACTGGTGATTTTGAAGCCTGAGCATTCTCTACCACTCAGACCAGAGAAGGTTTGAGAGGGGTCAGGCACAGGGTCAGGTTATGGGGTGGAGAAGCTAGGGCACAGGATGCTGGGGCCTGTCAAACCTCCTGGAAGGGATTAATTGAGAAGTCCCTGGGAATATAAAGGAGAGGAGTCAGGAGGCAGTTGTCTGAGCCCAGGGAGGCTCAGAGGAGGCTCAAAGGGGATGTTAGAAGCCCTGGGGGGCAAGTGGGGCCAGGCAAGATTGATAAGCTTTAAATCTTTGGAAAGGGAATGGATGGGGGATTCTGGGGCCCAAGGAGGCTGCAGAAAGATGCTGGGGTCTGGGGAGAGGGGTGTTCTCTATCGGGAGGATTCTGGGGCCCTGGGGGTCTCTGGGGATAAAGAGAAATCTTTGATCAAAAAACAGGGGCTTGCAAGGGGAGAGGTGTCTCTGACATCAATGCCAGAGTCCCAGGAGGCTATAAGGGTGGATGCTGAGGTCAAGGTGGGGTTGGGGAGGGATTTTTACTGGAGCACGAGGCCTTAGGTTGAGCTCACTGGTACAGGCTAGGGACCGCAGAGTCTCTGAGGGAGTGGAAAGGAGAGGCTGAGTCCAGACATTTCTGGCCCTAAGAAATTCAGTAAGCTGATACTGGCTAGATCCCCAAGTGGGGTTGGGTTTCTCTGACCAGTTATGTGGGATCCTATGGAAGCTCTGAAAGTAGATGCCGAGAAGGCTCTGATGAAGTCAAGGAGCATCTGACAATGATGTTGGGGGTCCTATGAAGCTAAAGGCCTCTGAATAAAAATGCCATGGACCTTGAAAGGCTGAGGGCAGATTCTGAAGCCTGATGTGAGAACAAGGGATTTGTGAGAGAAGCTGGAAACCTGGTTGGCTTTTGAAGGCAGAGGCTGAGTCAAGGGTGGGGTTTAAGAGAGGCTAGAGCCAACAGGGTCAAGGGCAGATGATGGCACGGGGATCTCCGAAGGAGGACCATGTGTTCAAACAGTTCCTCTCTGGTGCCTGTTCCCCTGGGAGGCTCTGAGGGAAGATACTGGGGGTTAGGTGTCTGATGGAGGAGATGCTAAGGTCTGCAAGGGGTAGTTCCTTAAAAGAATACAGAAATCATGAAAAAGAGAGCATTCCCTTACAATACGGTCTCTAAGGATAGAGTCTAAAAATTGAAAAGAATCTCTAAAGGTAGACGCGGCGGGGGGGGGGGGGGGAGGGAGCGGCTCTGAATATAAGAGCTGGGCCCAGAGGGCTACTGATGAATGATGCTAGGGCCAGGGTGGGGCTGAGAGACCTGAGATGTGGAGGAGGGGTCTCTGACGTGGAGGCCAGACCTAAATGGCATTCCTTTCACAGGGTCTAGTCCCCTTGGATGCTCTGGAGGCAGACTGTGGCTGTGTATTTTTGTGTGTGTGTGACGGGCGGGGGAGGGGGGGTGCCTGAAAGAAGATGCTAGAGAAGACTCTCAGAAATGAAAGCCACATGAACCCTCCCCAGGTGTCTGGCCCCTCTTGGAAGGTGTTAGGGCAAATACAGAGGAACTAGGAAATAGGAAAGTCTGAAGGAAGATACTGAGGAAGGTTTTTAATAGCATACATCGGTAGGAAGCTTCGGCCAGGAATGCCGATCACTATAAGGTTCTGTTGGCGAAAGGAGGTAGTTCTGATCTGCAATGCAAGGTTCGGGACCAAGTCAGTTCCTGACTAGAGATACCGGATCTGGGTCTTTAAAAACACATCTTGGGGGTTCTGACTCCAAGGTCAGATTCCTGAGCCCAAAGAACTGGGCTAGTCCCGGATGGGAAATGATGGCCCCGCCCCAAGTTCTGCTCCCCCTCCCCATCGAACCCCAGCGTCCGAGTCACCACAGCCCGCCCCGACATCAGCCTGGCCCAGCGCCGGCCCTGTCCCCTCCAAAGCATCCCGAAACCCCTGCCAAGGCGCTGAGAGAGGCCGTTTGTTACCAATGCCGGTTCCCCGGGTCGCGCCGCCGCCAACTCCTCTAGGAGCCGAAGCCAAGCCACCCTCCTCTTTCTCCTCCTCCTCCTCCCCGCCGCTTGGGCCGCCTAGAGTCGCCGCCGCCTCCGCCGCCTTATCCTCCCCCGGCGGTAGTAGTTGTGCTCGTCCCTGCCACCTCCTTCACCTCCACCGCCGACACAAGATGGCGGCCGCTGAGCCCGAGGCCGGAACAAAACCTTGGGCCCCACCCCCAGGAACCCGGATGCAGGCAGACCGCGCCCATCATGAATCATGAATGACGGTCTCTGCCCATCTGTGACTCATTCGAAGAGGAATAGCTCCACCTGGTGGCTATTATGGCACTAACTAGGAAAACAGGTAAAACAAAGAAAAATGAATAATACATTGTTGCAGCCAGGCTGCCATGGAAACCAATAAAGGCCATCGAGCCACACTTCCTGGTCATGAATTATGCATGAGGCCAGGTGGTTGGTTGGTTGGTTAATACACGACAACCAGAAAACCAGGCTAAAATATGAAGCCACGCCCCACTGCTCATGAATAATAAATGGTCTTGCAGCAGCCCGGAAGCCAAGGAGACCAAGGCCACATCTGTCATGAATAATGCATGAGACCTCGTGGGCTGGAACACCGGGCAGGCCTGCCTATTGCTGTAAGCAGGGAAATAGGGCTGCTGCAGGGAAAACACACTCCCCCAGTTCATGAATAATGAATAACGGATGCTGCAGCAGCTCAACTTGGAAACTCAGGGAGGTCAAAAAAGGTCCCACCCAGTTATCATGAATTATGCACGAGACTGGATGGACAGCCCTGCCTACCAAGTAGGGATTAGGGTACTCCAGCCATGGCAACATGGCCACGGCTTCCTGTTCATGAGTAATAAAAGACCAAGCTGCAGAGCCACAGGGGAAACCCAGGGGAAGTGTAGCTGCCTCCTCTTTTCACCCCTGACTAATTGCACGTGAACCAGGGCTATCTTGGTTCAACCAAATCCAGACTCACTACATGCCTTTGGCTGGTGCCTCAGTTTCTATGACTGTAAAATGAGGATAGCAATAGAACCCATCTACTTATAAAGGCAACGTGTTATCAAAATCAGAGAATCTGGTGCTCGCTTCGGCAGCACATATACAAACTCAGAGAATATGAATTATGGGATGAGCTCAAAGCACTGCTGGCACAAGTCAGTTAAATTTTAAAATATATATTAATATAAAGGTAATATGTAAATATATTTATATTAATATAAAATTAGTTGTGAGAGAGGGTATACTCAGCTACTAGAGAAGCCCCATCCCCGCCAAGTTGGGGCATTATTAAAAAAATAATGCCTTGAAACACCCTCCCAGAAGGGCACCAATGTCCATTAAATGGGTAGGACAGACTACCAGGTCACCAGAGATAAAACCTAGGCACACAAATAAAGCACCAAATACATTTCTGTTGACTAATAATAGATCTCATTCACAGACGTGGTGGCTCTAGTGGTATTTCCTTTCCATGCATTGTGCCACTGATCTCAGGAACGCCGAGCAGGAAATCAGTTCCTTCTTGTCCCTCGGTCTTGGCTCAAAAGTGACCTCCTTAAAGTTATTAAACCCTCACAAAAATCATTTCCACCCACCGGTGACTAGCTCTGTGACCTGGGGCCAGACACTTCACTTCTCTGGGCCATTGTTTCCCCACCCATAAAATGAGAACAATAGTAACCTACCTTGTGATGGAGTTTAAATGAGTAAATATGTAGAAAGGGCTTAGATCCGTGCCTGGCACATAGTGTTATATGACTAACATTAATAGTAGTACTATTAAATTGGGGTGGGGGGATTATGGCATTTGATTAAGACTACAGACTCTGAAACTAGACTGGCTCAGCCACTCACTGGGAGTAACTTTAGACGAAATTACTTACCTTGTCGGTGTCCCAGTTTCCTCATCTATAAAATAGGATAATAATAATCTACCTCCTAGGATTGTTGTGGGGATTAAATGGGCTAATAAAGCGCTAAATGAGTGTAAACTAATCTGATCGTTATGCCCATACCCATTTTCCAGGCTCACAGAAAGATTTGCCAAAGGTCACACGGCTAGTAAGGATCAATGCGATTTGAATCTAGAGCCTTTATTGATAATCTGGGATTACTGGGCCGTAAGAAATGAACCACGAACGAGGGTTTGTCCCTTCGCTAGACGCAAGGTTTAAATTCTGGAACCTCTAAGAGAAAGCTAAGAGCCTACGATACAGATGAAGCTGTGAAAGCTACGCCCCTCATGAATTATGCACAACGCCCCTAGAAAAGCCACAGAAAACTCGGGCGCTACTCACCTTTACGATTAATCAATGAGGTCTAGTTTGCCCGACAGACTGTAAAACGCCCCTTCAGCACGCTGATCCGCCCCCTCGTGAATAATTCACAAGCCGATACTTCCAGTGGACCAGGTTCGAAAGAGACCAAAATGGGCTTCCTCACAACCCCACCTCTTCATGAATAATGAATAAAACCGCGACCAACGAAGGCCCGGTGTCACCCAGTGCCCCCTTGGGAAGCGCCTAGCACGCTGGGCTCCGGTGTCCCTTCCACAGCCTGGGCTGGGGCTCCTCTCCCTAACAACCTGTGGGCCCCGACGTGTCCGGTCTCCCTGCCCCGACTACCCAAGCGCTGGGGCACCGCATCATAGAACCAGAGGTCACAAAGGCCACAGATACCTTCACAATGCCACGTCGGTCCTGAACGTTCCCACCGTCACCAAGAAACAAGCCTCCCAAAATTCCGTCTTGACTTCAGGAACCTCAAACTCCGCCTCCCCCCTTGGGGAGCACCCCAAATCCTGCCCCATGGACAGAGTATTCATACATGGACCCTAAAGGTCTCCCCAAACATCCCCCTAAACCCTACCTCCGAGGAGTACATAAACTCTGCCTCCAAGGGATACTCCCTAACACGGGCTCCCACATCTCACTCCGGAGTCCCCAAACGCCACTTCCTAAGGGTCCCTCAAAAATAGCCACCTTTAAAAGCCACTCCGGGCCCAGAGCCTCCAAATATGCCCATTGGAGGATCTCCGAAACTGAGCCCCCTCCCTCCAATTCTATCCAGGGGCTTGAGGGCACCGTGCTCCAGCTCACCCCCTGCGCCGGGCGGAAGCCTCGCCTTCCTGCTGGAGATGAGCCGAAGCCACGGGGCAACGGAAGAGCAAACCACCTCCGTCGCACAAGAAGAGCCAGAGTTTGCGCGGAGCTCGGAAGCGCGGGGACTTGGAGGGCCCCGGTTTAGGACGTACCACAGACGCTTAGCTAGAGGGGTGCCTGCTCTGCTCCCGCGCCGTCGACGACCTGTGTCAGATCCAGACACCCCTACGGATTGTGGTCCTTCCCGAAAGCGCGAGGCATGCTGGGGGTGGTAGTCCAACTTAGCCAGTGCCCCGTGCACGTGGTGGGCATCAGCGGCCAGGGGATGGGAAAATGTCACCCTGGGCTGTGGAATTCCAGGAGCGGTGCTCTGGGGGATGGGAAAAGAGAGCGGAACTCCGAGGCACCTCCAGATGGAAAGGCACACCCATCCTCCAGATGGGAAGGCTGAGGCTCATTCATTTGACTTTTATGGAGCTCAAGTTGTGGGCCAGGCACTAGGGATTCTTACTTGCCCTCACCGAGCTGACATGCTAGCGAGGGAGACAGACCATAAATATAACACATAAATAAAAATTATAATTTCACATATAAATATGTTATAACAGATATATGTGACTATAATTATATATAATAAAATGTACATATAAATACTACATAGTTTATATAACATGATAGCTAGTGTCAATATGTAAATAATTTACATCTGTATATATCTTACACTTAATATATTGTATATATTCTATATTCACATGTGAATATATAATTAAACATGTAAATGTACATTGTATATGTAACTGCTAAATGCTATGGAGGAAAATAGAACAAGGTAAGGAGAAATCTGTGGGGACAGATAGTGTGGTCAAGGAAGGCCTAGCTAAGAAGTTAAAGTGTTTAACACAAAATGCCTTTATCACCTTATCCCAGATTCTGTATCTCATGTCCTGTCAACAACCTCCAAATTCGTTCCTTTGAAAAATATTTATTGGATGCCTCAGTGCAGGGCACTGGGAACACAGCAAAGGACATAGCAAGGAGACTCCCCTTACAGTAATCAAGGCCTCTCTTCCGTCGGATCTTTCCCTTGTTACTTCCCTTGTTACTCACCTCAGAGGGGACCTGTCCTGATACCTCACACAAAATAGTCAGGGAAGGCCTCTCAGAGAAGGTGGCATGTGAAAAGTGAGGAAGCGAGCCACATGTAAACTGGAGAAAAGCATTCCAGACAGAGGGGACATCTGGTGCAAAGCCTCGAGGTTGGGAGTTCTTGGCATGTTTAAGGAAGAGCGTGGAAGTCTTTGTAGCTAGAGAGCAGTGAGGAAGAGAGAATGGTGCGAGATGAGAACCGAGGCCATGTCAAGTAGGGCACTGTAAGCCAGGCTGAGATGTTTGGTTTCTATTCTAAGATCCATGGGGAGCAGTGAAAGAATTTTAAGCAGGGGAATCACATTATATAAATTATATTTTAGAATAAACAACCTGGCTTCTCTGTGTGGGGAGAGAACAAACTGTAAGAGGAAAGGTGGAAGCAGAAAATCCAGTGTAAAAGGCTACTGCAAGAGTCCAGGAAGTGATGAGAGAGGATTAGACCAAGGTGGTAAAAGTGGAAGTGGTGAGGAGGGATTAGATCTTGGATTGCTTCTAAAGGTAAAGACAGCAGGATTTGCCAAGAGATCAGAATTAGGGCATGAAAAATAGACAGGAGGCTTGGCTGACCCCCAGGTTTTTAGCCTGAACAGCTGGAAAGATAGAGTTGTCATCAGCTGACATGGGAAATACCGCATTCGGAGCAGGCGTGAGGCAAGATCAGGAGTTTGTTTTTAGATGTGTTACATTTGAGATGCCTGTTAGACATCCAAGGTCTGGTATGTGTCCGTTGGGTGAACAGTTGGGGACCAAGTCTGAAATTCAGGGGGTGGAGGGAGCTCCGGGCTGGAGACGTGGATTTGGAGATCATCAGAGGCAACAATTGAAGCCGTGTGTGTGTGGCCAAGTTCTTTTCCCAGAAGAATTGATTGCCTTCAAATGGATCAGTGGGAGTAACTGAGGAAAGGAGAGGGAGGGAGAGGGTCGGAGGCAATAGTTGTGCCATGCTTCCAGCATGAGTGCTTTGGGATGTTTGCCAGTCTGGTGTAATTATAATTTTTCACTTATCTTATTGCGAGTGAGCTTGAACAATCTTTTCATAGATTGAAAGGTATTTGCAGTTCTTTTCTGGGAATTTGTGTCCTTTATCCATTTTTTATTGGGTTGTTGTACTTCTTATGGATTTTTAGGAATTCTTTATATATTAGCTTTTTAAAAAAAAAATGGAGTCTTGAGGATGAGAATGATTCAAACAGTTGCGGTGTGTGTACTCATTCAAGCTGCCAAGGTCTGGTCAAACCCTGTTCTAGGCATTAGAGACACAGTAGTGAAGAGGCAGACAAAAAAGTCCCTTCCCTTGCAGGGCTTTCATTCTAGTGAAGGAGACAATATAGAAAAGCGAGAAAATATATAGTATGGTAGAAGTTAAGATGAGAAGTGTTATGGAGAAAAGTAAGGCAAGGAAGGGAGCATAGGGAGTGTGGCAGGTGACGGTTTGGAATTTAAAATGAGGTAGCCAGGGCAGGCCTCATTGGGGAGGTGACATTTGAATGTTCAGATGACATGTCTCTTTCAGTCTGCAACAGTTCTTCATACTTTCCTTGATCTTCATGACCTTGACACTTTTAAAGATTGCAAGCCAGGAATTTTGTGGAATGTTCCTCAGTTTGACTTTTGTCTGATGTTTCCTCATGGTTAGATTCAGGTTCTACAGCTTGGATGTGTTGTCTCCTCATTTCATCCTGGCAGATGGCTCATGGTTTTAGTACTGATACTGTTCACTTTGTTCCCTTTATTAAGATAGTGTCTGCCAGCTTTCTCTATTATAAAGATACCATTTTTCTCTTTGGAATTAAGTATCATATATCTTATAGGACATATTTTCATCTATGTAAGTATACACTGTTCCTTTATGAAAATGTAATCACTAACGTAACTACTTGTTTTCGTAGCCATAGACTTTCTAACTCCATCATTGTTCTGTAATTGTTGACATTCTGCTGTAAAGAAGTTATTTCTTTCCTCCTCATGTACTTTTATTCGTTGATTTATTTAAGTATAAATTCAGGGATTCTTGAACCTTATCAAATACTTTTTCTGTGGTTGAGATTATTATATGTTTATTTACTTTTGGTCTATTAATGTAGAGAACTACATATATAGCTTTCTTGATGTTGACTTACTTTGCATTCCTGGGATAAACTATTTGATCAAAACATGTACTATTGGATTCATTTAGCTTTTATTAAGGATTTGTACATCTACAGGTATAAGTGAAATGGGCTTGAAATTTTTCTCTTCTTGTACTATCTGTTTCAGGGATCAAGATTATACAGGCCTCGTAAAATATCCATCTTCTGTTCTTTTTCTAATATCTAGAACAACTTTTGTAAGATAGCAATTAACTGTTCCTGGGAGTTTGGTAGATCACACCTACAAAAGCAATCTGGGTCCTTTTGATGGTGGGGAGAAGGGAAGCTTATTTATTACTTTTTGCTTTAGTCAAGCAATCTGTTTCTTCATGAAACAGTTTTGGCATTTTATATTTTTCTAGGAATGCAATCTAGATTTTCAGATATACTTCCATTATTTTAAAAAGCCATGTTGCATCTGTAGTAAATTCCCCTAATTTTGGATTTGGTTTATTTGCACCTTTTATCTTCTTTAATTGATCAGTCTTGCCAGAGGTCTACCTTTCTTCTTTTTGTTTCGAAGATTCTGCTTTTGATTAATCTGCCTTTCCCTGCATTTCATCTATTTCTACTCTTATTTCCTTCCTTCTTCTTGAAGTTTCCTCTGGTGGTCTTTTTTCAACTTTTCTACAATTTACATGAGAAAGTGCTCAGATTTTTCACTCTACAGCTTGTTGTTTACTCAAGTATACACCCAGTGTGACTAGCACCCTAGTCAAAATATAGAAACTTTTCATTATTCCAGAAAGCTCTTTACAGTGAATAATACCCTTCCCACCTCCACCCTGTTGACTGCTGTCACCATAAATGTGTTCCATCTGATTAAGAACTCCACTTAAGTAGACTCATAGTCTGAACTCTTCTGTGCCTTACTTTTTGCACTCGACATGTATGTGAGATTCATTCATGTTGTTTATATCAGCATTTTGTCCCTTTTCATTGCTGAGTTATATTCCATTATGTGAATAGATGTAATTTATCCATTCTTCTCTTGTTGGATGTTTGGGTTATTACCAGTTTTGGGCTACTATGAATACAACTGCTATGAATATACATATAACAAGTCCTTTTGTTGACACATTTGCATTTGTTTGGGGTAAATATCTAAGAATGGAATTGCTGAGTCATAGGACAAGCATATGCTTACCTCTATAAAAAAGTCAGTTTTCCAGAGTGGCTGTACCATTTATTACTGCCAACCACGTATGGGCGCTCCTTGTTGGGGTCCTGTGATAAGAGCCCTGGAGAGGATGGGGACAAAGGTAGACCCAAATGGTTCTGGTGGGGCAACCCTGGGACCTGGGATTGGCAAGCTGTGCTTTTCTCTCTACCCCTTGGGGTTATCAGCACGTTGAGAACATAGTCTACTGGAGCCAGAGTGCCAATTGTCCTTCCCTTGGAGATGCCCTCGGGCATTGTCCCCAGACCCAGAGAGGGCTAAGTGCAATTTAACCTTGCCACCACAGAGCAAGTACAGCTGCGGGGTGGCAAGGCCAGGGGATACAGTATTTGCAATCCTGGCTGTGACCCAGGGGGACTTCAAGCCCGATGGTGCCCTGGCAGTGCTGCATTTCCTGGTACAGCATGACCTGCTGGCCCCAACAATGATGAAGGACCATGACCAGGATCTTGTGGGTTGGTACACAGGCCAGAACCCTCTGTTCTGCATCCCCTTCCATTGAGCTAGTAGTCACCATGTTCTAGACATTGTGAATGCTGCCACTGCCACTCACCTTGGTCTGACAAGGCCCCTTTTTTGTGTTTATGTCCCTGTGTCTGTGTGGGCCACAAATCACGCTGGGACGTAAGAAAGAGACATGTAAGCTGCAGACTTTTCAGCTTTTATTACAAAAAGAACATATTCCAGCCCGGTTGTCCAACAAAAGTCACCAACTCAAAGTCTGACTTGGTCAGGGTCTCTCTAGCTGGGAAGTGGGCTGGTAGGCAGGTACAGGGCCCCAATCAGATCACCTAACATTTCATTCTCTTCTGTCTGAGGCTAGACAACTGACAGATGTAGAAGCAGCTCTTGTAGTTCTTTACTGGGCTTCGTTGAAGCGGGTCACCATTGTCTTGTGCAGTGTCTCCTTGTAGGACTCAGTTGAGGTAACCCCATAGGAGCTGCCTCGGGCACCCAAGCCGGAGCCCCGCACCCGTGTCTGGGCCTGTATGAGGGAGGCAGGCTCTGTCAAGGGTCTTGGGGCAAGGTGGGGCTGCAATGGAGAGAACTGGAAGATGGGGATGAGATCATGGGAGACTCACCTCAATGGGCGTCACAATGCCCTGCTTCTTGCGGCCCAGGCCACTGCCCTCTTTCCAGCCCATGGCCTGGAGCATGCGACTGCCAATGTTGTCACTGCCCAGCCCGTCCCGCGTGGGCTGCTCAAAGTCCCTGCAGGAGACAGTGGTACAGCATTGAGTGACTGGCCTGCCAGCCCCAGGCCCCCCACCTGGCCTTGGGCACTCACACGGAGGCTGCAGACATGCCACCATACTTCCTCCTCTTGGGCTCTGGTGGCTCAGGGATGCCATACTTCTCTCTGCGTTCAGCTGCGCGGTCCCGGTACTTCATTTGCTGAAAGTTTGTGTGTGAGAGATGGGGGTGGTGGTCACTACTAGCAGAAAATATGGGCACAGATGAGTGTGGAGTGGGGGGCCCATGAGGAACTGGATCTAACAGGTCTGAGGTCCTGTAGCCAGCATGGGAAAACTGGGAAGAAGCCTTGCAGGGACAAGGCATGAGATGACTGATGGCAGCTAGAATGTACCCAGCTGAGGAACTTGAGCACTAGCTGTCTGAGGGAATGGGCACTTGGCAAGGGACAGATAGGATGGAGCCCAGGAGTGAGTCACACCTTACCTCCATGTCATTCTTCTCAAGTGCTTCTAGTTCATTTTCTGAGAGGTGGGCTCGCCGGTGAATCTCAAGGTTTTGCTGCAAGAAGATAGGAAGAATGAAGGGGCTGGGCTGGGCTGGGCCAGGGCTCCCTGTCAAGCCTCCCTCAGTCACCTTGTGAAGGCCGGAGAGCTGCTGGTGCCGGATAAGTGCTTCTTTGCTGGGGAACTGGCGCCGGCAGAGCAGACAGGCCAGCTTCTGCCAGTCAGTTAGCTTCTCCTCCCGTTCTGGGCCCCCTCGTTCCTGCTCTTCCTCACTGTCACTCTCCCCACTGTAGGCTGCCACCAGCCCCCGAGGTGGGCTCTGTTGAAGGTGGGAGGAGTAGGAAGTCAGGGCTGGCAAAATCAAAGCCCCTGCTCCTCTTTCTACCCTGGACACTCACTGGACGGTCGTCGCTGGCCAGTTTTGGGAGGTCCATGCTGGTGTGCTGTCTCTCAGCTAATGCTCCCTGGGGTAGAAGGACACAGAAATTCAGGGCCTCCACAGAGGGAATGGAGGGATGACAAGTTTGGGTTGAGGGGTGCAAACTGGTAGCCACAACACACCTTCTTCTCCAGGATGGCGTAGCCGGCATCTGCGGTGGCCGACTCCCGCCTTTCATCATCTCGCAGGGAGCTGATAGGCTGGAAGCTGTTTTTGAAGTTTTCTTTTTGCTTGTTGAGACTCCGGGCCCACCGTTCCATGTCCTTGGCAATCTAGGGGCGAGGGTGGGGGGTGAGACTCTAAGGAACCCAACAACTCCATCCACTGCCCCACTGCCTCTGCTGCAGACCACTCCACCCTACCCTGCACCTCAAGCAGGTGAGAGAGGTGGCAGTGAGAGTTCCCATTTCTGTCATACTGTCATCAATGTTCCGCATCAAGCCCCGATTTGGCTATGCCCGATACTGACAGGCACCCACACCATTATGTTCCCTGTGTGTTTTCAAAATGTTTATCATTCTAAAATGCATAGGACGGCTTTCTCTGTCTATAATTCTAATTTACATGCACAACACTATGCCACATTCCATATTATATTGTTTCTACCCCCAGGCACACCACCATTTTTAGAATTTTACCAGGTTGTCAAGTTCTTGCTTCCAAGGGCTAAACACAGACTGTTATATTCTTCCTCTAAAGACAGACACTGAGGTTCCCTCCAATTGCCCCCCTACCACAAAATACTGCAATAGGCTGTTTTCCTGCCCACCCCCTGTTGGGCCTTCAAGAAGTTATCTGGGATATATCTACATGTAGACACAGAGGACACACCCCCATGAGTGGGGTTCTGGGCCCAAAGGAATATGCATGCCCATCTGTTTCCACAGGTAGGGCTAGCCTGGCTTCTGGCATGCTCACACCAGCCCGCACTCCCACCAGCAGCGTGAGGGATCCCACTGGGGGATAGGAAAGCTAACAGGGTTCATGTAGATGATAGTAGCCACCTCAGGGGGGCGGGTGGCCCTGCCCTGTACTGAGGAGACTGTCCTGGCTCAAGGTCATGCAGCAAAGAGCAGAGCTGGACCAAAAGCCTGGTCTCCCTTGAGCATAATTATTACCCACACACACATCCAGCCCCTACCCACTCCCTCAGCAGCAGGGGTTAACAGGTTGCAGAAATGCAGTCATCAGAAGACACTAAATAGCAAGCCAGTGACTCCGGGATCTCGGTGTTCACCTGTTGGGCTGTCTTGGTCTTGTGCTTTTCCTTCTTCTCTTTGCCCTCCTTGGAGGGTGCCCCCGTTTCCTTATGCCCGTCAGCTGACTGCTCCAGCGCAGGAACATAGGTCCGCCTTTCCCCATCCCAGTACAGGTACTGCTGGCTCTGAGCATTATAGTAATACTGGAGGACGGGGGAGAGGAGGCATGAGGTAGGACCTCAAGAAGGGGAACTGCAGACCCCACCTGCTCCCTGAACTGCCCCATCACCTGGGAGTTGGGGTCATAGTAAAGGCCGGTCTGGGGATCGTAGTAGTAGCCGGATGTCTCATCATACTGGTAGGTGGAGACGTCAGGAACAGCTGGGGAGTCAGAAGTGGGGGTCACACCTCCCTGCTTTATTAAGGAACTCCCTACCACCCACCTGCAGGCTGGGGCTACTCACGGTACTGGCTGTAGGACTCTTGGGCAGTGGGGCTGGTGGCTGGTGGCAGGGCAGAGCTGGGATGGGTAGGGCTCTGGAGCTCAGATTTGAGCACAGCAGGTGACATGATGGTGTATGACTGGTCATGGGCCAGACAGGGGAACAGGATTCAGTCTCTGCCAATGCCTGCTGTGTCCACCCTTGCTCCCAGGATCTCCCTTAAGCTCCCTCACCTGGCTATTGGCGGCAGTACCCTGACTGCCGCTCACCTCAGCTGCTGACTGCTGGTAGATGCCAGGGGTGGCACCAGGTTGGGCACGGGAGAAAGCCTGCAGTGACACAGAGTCTGCTCCAGGCTCCAGGGAGCCTTCAGCACCTGTAAAGATGGAGAGGGAGGGAGAATACCTGTGAATGGCAGGGCCCAGGACCCTATGCCTGTCGGCGCCCACATGGGATTGAGGAGATGCTGGGGCTCACCTGCTCCGGCTGGGTCCCCTTTGGTTCCAGTGATGCCAGGGCCCTTGGTGCCCTTGAGGTAGCCATGGGCATAGAGAGAGGACTCTGTGCCCTGGCTGCCGCCATAGCCCTCATCCTGTTGGTAGTAGCTGTAGTCGACCGGTGGCTCCTCGGGGGTGGCCCAGGCACCCTCCCCACCCTGGGAGGCCTGAGGGGCAGGTGGGAGGGGCTCATTAGCAGATGAGGGAGTGTGAGGGGAGGGGAACCTGCTAAGAAGCGGCTGCCCACAGGTGAGGCTAGAGTCTGTCTACTGACAGAAAGCATGCAGCCCTCAGACAAGTGAGACTCGAGGGCTGCCCGGCCACAAAAGAGCAGGGCAGCAGCAAAAACAAGACAGTAACAAAGACACATGCCAAAATGCTCCCAAGGCTGACACTGGTCCATGTGTTGTGTGTTGGGCATCAGACCAAGCGAGATACAATCCTCCCTTTAGTCTCATCTCCCAATTTTCTTTCAGCTATTTATAAATTCTTTTTTATTAAAAAAAGTTATAACTCAGGGCAATAAAATAACCACCAAAGAGGATGCCACAGTGGCATCGACAATGAAAGCCTTGAAGGAGGTGACTGGGAAGGGAGCTGTAGCGAGGCCCCAAGAGCCCACAGCAGCCACTGTGAGGGTTCTAGGTACACAGAAAGTCAAAATAGCAAGCCAGCCCTCCTGTTCACAGAGAGGGTACAGGAGGATCGAGGTGGCCCAGGTATTGGGATGGTGGGGCAGAGGGGAGTCTTGAGTACCTGTGAGATGGCCCATTGGGCCGCAGCAATGGCAGTGCTGGCCACAGAGGCAGCATTGATGCGACTGCCCTCATTGGAAGCCATGTCCCTGGGGAGGATGTCAGAGACTGGGAGTGAGATGGAGGACCCCAGCTGGGGGACAAGCTGGGGAGGGACATAGGTGGGGCCCTGACCTCTTAGAACCCTTGGCAAATTCAACGTTGATGGTCTTGCCATCGATGGTGAGTGGTGGGTGCAGGGCCTGTAGGATCTGCAGCAGCTGGGCTGCCTCCTGGGAGAAGAAGGGAGGCAGAGGCAGAGGGGTCAGGCCCGGGGAGGCCCCCGGCTCTATTGCCCCACTGCCAGGCGTGGGGCCGCGGTGGGGGGCTGGGGTCAGGATCCCTCCTCCCCACCCTGGGGGCCGGGACGCTGGCTGCCCGGCCCCCCCTGTGCCGCCCTCACCACGATGGTGGAGAGCTGGATGAAGGCAAAGCCGCGGTTCAGTTGGGTCTGTTTGTCCTTGATGACGCGCACATTGGAAGAGGACAGCACTGCGTAGGGTGCTAGGGCCCCCAGGATGGAGTCCATGGTGCTGTGTGGGTTCAGGTTGCGCAAAATGATGGCTGTGGGAAGGGGCCCAACGTTAAGGGTCACCCCTGATACTCTGCTCCAGCCCTAACCTCTGGTGGCTCCCCCACTGCTCCCTCTCCTCTGGCCTTCACATCTGGCACCTGCTGCTTCCTCTCCCTTCTTCTTCCTGGACAAACTCTGCTTGTCAGTTGCAAGTCCCAGCTCAATCGCTTACCTGCTGAGAACTTTCCTAATACACCCTTAAAGTCGAGTCGGGCCATGCTCCTCCCCTGCTCTCCCTATATCACTTGTCTGTTCCCTCACCAGGCAGAGACCCCTGAGAGGACTAAGTCCTGGTCACCACTATCTCTCTGGCCTTGGAGAGCCCAGCCCAGACACCCTAGGGCAGGGAGGAAGAAGAAAAGAACAAGTGACTCACTGTCATTGGCATTCTCTGAGCTTGGCTCTGAACCCTGTGACAGGGCTTGGGAAGCCAGTACTCCCTGGGCTTGGTAGGGCTGTGGGAGGGGGAGCAGGCCCTGGCTCAGCTCCCGTCCACCCAATGGTAGCGTCTGCTGATCCATCCTTGTGCCCAGGGGCAGCTTCTGCTCTGCCTCTGTCAGGGATGGCAAGACAGGCTGGTGACAAAAGGGAGGCTCCAAGCTGGTCACCCTACTCCCAGAGCACAGGCCCTTCAACCTTCTCCCCTCTCCCATCAACGTCTCAAGGAGGGGGAAGGCATAAGGACCTCACCTGACTTGGGCACACCACATTTGAAGCACTTCTCACGGCGTTTGAAGTTCTGGACACCACACTGTGAGGCACAGGCCAGGCCGTCAGAGGGGGTGGAGCTTTCTGTTGCACCCTCCAAACTTGGATCCAGAGATCCCCCCAGGGAACCCCACCATGCCCCAGGGAAGGGTGGCCTGAGAGTCAGGGGAGGCAGGGGGCTCTGGGGTTCTGGCTATCATTCTCAGGCCTGTGACTCTCCCCTTTATGTGGTCTCAAATTTGTTCTCAGTGTCACTCTCTCATCTCAGGAATCTACAACTTCCCCACTCATTACAACTGCTGCCTCCTCTGAAATACCAACTCCTAGGACTGTCCCCCAATGCCTTTTAGTAGATTCTGCTTCCCAAAACTTGCTTCTCTGTTTAGGCACCTCCAGTATTTCTATCCCTAAAAGCCAGAAGTCCCTCTCTTGCCATATTTCTCTCCGTTTCAAGGCCAGGTACTGAGTACTACTCCTGTGCCAGACTTTGCCCTGCATGCTCAGGAAGTGGCCTTTCTCTCATGGCCTACCGGCAGGGAGCAGATGTAGCAGATAGACAGGTTAGTCTGTGGGTACGGTCACCAACAGGGGTTCAGGAAAGGGAGTGGGCCAAGAGGGGCACTGCTCACTCAGCTGGCAATAGTCAGCAGGGATATTTGATCTGGGAGACCCAAAAGTTTGGTTTGATGTGGTTTTGCTGGGAAGCGAATGCTAAGAGAGAGAACAAGAGGTTTTCTGTAGGAGAGAGACAAAAGCCAAGGCTAGAGAGGGAAGGTGATGCTAGATTATGGAGGACTGTCCTGCCTCAGCTCAGAGTTGTGGGAGTTTTAAGTAGAGGAAAAGGGACGTGGTCAGAGGTGGTTATGAGGAATGTTATAATGTCAGAGGTGAAAGGGTGGAAGAAAGAGGCAAGAGGCTAGCACTATTAAGGGGTCCGTGGTGACTCTCTGGGAGAGTGGGCGAGGACTGGCCTGCACAGGCAGAATGACAAGGGAGAGCATTTCTGTGACAGGAGTGACAGGACCTGGTGACCAATAAGATGTGAGGAGTAAAGGAGAGGAAAGTAGAGAATTCCCTGGTTTCTAGACATATCTGAAAATATAGGAGGAATGAAGTTCCACTGTAACTGTCCCACCTTTCCAGAGACAGTGGACACCTGCCTTCCGATATTAACGAATAGACGCCACCCCGCACCCCATTACTAGGCAGAGTTCTTCTTGGGGAGAGAGTTAGGGGTCTCTGAAAGCTCTTAATCCTACCCTTAGGTCTCAGAACTGCCAGCCAGCTGCAGGAGGTAGAGCTGTGCCTCAGGGCTGCTTGTGAGGCTGGCCCCAGGGGAGGCCTGAACCCACAGTGGCATCCACGGCCCTGTGGTCAGGAACACGTCATGGCTCAAGGCTCACTCACGGTTCCTTCTCTTGAGCCTTGGCTTCCTCTTTGGGAATATGACTGCTTGTACCCTCTGTCTCAGGTGGACATGGCTTTGTTAGAGTGGCCTTCAAAGTTGGGTCACCTGACATAGGCTCTCAGAACACCCTGTGCTTTTCTTCAGAAGAACAGCTGACATTAAACAGTGCTAACTGTAGGCCAGGTGTTGTTCCAAGCGTTACTCTCTCATAATCACATTTTAATCTTCCCAAATTACCTTTGAGGAGAGGTGTCATTACTCTTTGCATTTTAGAGATGGGAAAGTGAGGCACAGAGAGGTTAAGAGCTTTGATCAAAATCAAGGCAGATGCAGGAGAGTTTAATTTCAGCCAGTTTGGTTCTGAGGTCCACATTTTACACATCATGGTATGCCTCCACTGTCACTAGTCATTTGTGTAAATATCTGTTGACAGTCTATTGGGACTTAAGGCAAGATAGTGCTTCATAAGGGCAGAGCCTAGCACTGAGTGAAAGCTCACTACACACTGGTGGGTGGGTGGGTGGCAAGGAATGATAGCTACTTGAGCTAAGCCAGTCCACACCACCTCAGAGGCCCCAAGGAGTCAGAGACGTTGCCACCACTGTTGCTGCCTCGGTCCATGATAACTGCTGCCCACTGCCCCTGTACCTTATTACACAGCCAGTCCTCATTGATCTTGGGCTTGGGGTCGCTGTAGTGCATGGATACCTTCTGGCCCAGGATGTTGAGGGAATGCTGCAGGAAAAAGCAGAGCCGAGTGAGGCGCAGGCAGCAGTGCCCCACGCACCGTTTCAGCACAGGAGAAGAGAGTGAGCGAGCCCTTCAGCTGGATGGATGAGGGACAGGGAATGGAGGGAGGTAGGAGAACGGACGAGGGAAGAAGGAAGGGAAGGAGGGAGGGAAAGCACCACAGCCCTCGGGCGCAGCTGTTTGCTGCCTTTCAGGGCACGCGCACACACACGTGAACACACGCCACCAGGCACACAGTGCTCGGCTGACTGACGCTTGCCGGACAGTGGGGAAAAGCCCCCACTCGGCCCTGACACTGCCAGGCCACACCCAGGGCCAGCACTACACAGGCTATACTTGGGATGAGGGGGGATGGGAAGGGAGGGAGAGAAAGAAAGAGAGAGCGCACGCGCACTAGTGCTAGAGAAGGGGAAAAAGAAAGAGCCATATTGAAAAAATGGAAGTTCTTGCTGGGAGGCTGTCTTCCTGTGGCTGGCTGGGTTCTGGGCCCATGGCACTAGCCTATGGACCGGAAGAGATAGCCCCATGGCTGGCCCTACGGAACTCCCTTCCAGCACACCTGCCCCTCCTCCCGAGGCTTTCCTTTAGTGCTGCACACCAGTGAGCTGGGCTCTGGGTGGGCAAGCAGAGCAGATCCTTGGGTCTCTGAAGGTCCCAAAGCTGCTGGGTTGCAAGCCTGTGCCAGACTGGGGGAGCAGACTCCTTCCCAGCAGCACAGCTCCTTGCTGAGAGGGTAGGCCTGCCCCCAGAGGAGCAAGGCAAGTGGTGATTCCTGTGGGATCACCTACCCTGTGGGGAGTAGGTGCAGTGGGAGGGATGGGGGAACCAGGTGAGTCCCAGTGAATGAAACTATCACACTTGACTGGTACTTTAGATCAACAGAGCAGTGCTGGCTTTTTGTGTGGGAATCAAAGGGCCGAACTCACATGCAGGGATAGCTGGCAAAACGGGACTTGCTAGTTAGTGTGCCAACAGCTAACTTCCCCCGTGGCTGAATTTCCAGTGGTGTCTGAGAGTGGAACGAAGTACTGGCTCTGCCTAACCCCAGAGCAGGGCAGTCTCCTGGGGAGTGGGAACCTACATGGAAGACACTCCCCACCACATACCCCCTCCCCCGCCCCCATAGCCCTTTCTCTGAAAGCTCAGCTGGGAGAGATGGAGGGGCAGAGCTAGTGCCTGGCATCGGGTGGGGCCAGTGATATGTGGGTTCTTGATGGGCAGCCCAGTGGGTAGCGAGAGATGGGAAGAGGAGAAAGGGTCAGGAAGGGGGAGAGAGAGAGGGTGGGGGGGATGGGACACAGGGCCACAGGGCAGGGAACTGTGTCCATAAGAATCAGGCGATGGGGAGAGCGCTCGATTACAAAGTAGTATTTGTTTGGGGGGGGGTTCAAGTGCGGCAAAGCAACCTGATTGGCTTCCATCCATCGTGTAGCGTCCTGCAAGTGACTAAACTCGACGAAGGCGAAGCCCCGGCTCTGACCTGGAGACAGCATTCAGATACAGACGCAGTGGGTTAGTCAACAGCTTTGGACACACGGCGCTCCCGGGGGCGGGACCCGAGGGGAGAGGACGGGGGCAGAGAGGGAAGGGGGGAGAGGAGAAAGGAAAAAAGGAAAAGAGAGAAGCAATCAGAGAGAGAAAGACCAGGGGGTGGGAGGCAAAGTAGATGGCCGGGAGGGGCAGGTAAGAGAGAAGGAGGTGGGAGGAAACAGCCAGAGAGAAGTGGGTGGGTGGGGAGAGATATACACGCGCCAGCTGAGAAGACAGAGAGATGGGGCTCAGGCAAGACGTGCCTGGTCAGCCTAGGGTGACAGAGACAGAGAGAAGGAACTGGGAGGGAAAAGGTACAAATAAAGGTCTCCAGAAAATGATGGAGGGCAGATGGGCAGGCTGCTGGCTCCATATAGGGCAGAAAAAATAACCCAAGGGTGGGGCCCATCACAAAGCCAGGGGCACCCAGGAGGGGCCCTGTAACAGGTGTTTAATCAATGGAGCAAAAGAGAAGCTGAGCTACTCAGTGAGGCCAAGAAGGCTCCAGGCCCATCAGGAACTGGGAGAGTTAGGAACGTAATATCACCTCAGCCTCACCACAGTGCACAGGTGGTGGGCCTTACAAGGGAGCCACCTCAAGGCCAAGCTGGGAAGAGTACAACCACCCACAGTCCAGGTCCTCCTAGACAGCAGGAGAATGGAGTCAGGATTGGCCAGGCAGACCTTAAAGAATCAGTGGGTTTCTGGGAGAAGTGCCCAGGGCCACAGAGCAGGCTGTACCTGGGAGACCGCTTTGGGGAGAGAGACCAGAATCCTGGCAGCACGTGGTTTGGCTGGGGTGAAGCAGAGCAAGACCTGCATGCTACCATGAGAAACTCCAGGCCTTGCCAGGGCTGGGAAAGGAACCCAGGGCTTGAGGCTGCAGGAAGAAGCTCTTCCTTTGGAGGTAAACAAACAGGGAGGGCTTAGATGTGGCAGGGCTTGGGGGTACATGCTTGATCACTAAAAAGAAGAACCGTTAAGATGCACAGGTATGATGAAAGAGAGATAGAGATATAGAGATAGAGAGATAGATAGAGACAGACAGACAGATATGGAGGTATGGGGAAGAGAGAGGCTGAGAGATGGAGAGAGAAGACCAGGCAGAGTGAGGCCCCACTGTGCCTGCCTTGGGGAGGCTGGGCCAGATATCCTGTAGAGACCGCTCCCCTCTACCCCCCTGCTACCCTCAGGCCAGCTCCAAGCAGCCTGCAAGAGGGAGGGAAGGGACAAGTGAGGCCAGAAGTCTTGGCTGCTCCTGGGATGAGCCCTGGGACGAGAGCCTTCCCCTGCCTCCCCTCTTGGGACACACGGTGGAGCTGTGTCAGACCTACTTTCTGGTCAGATGCTGTTACCAGAAAAATCTGAGGAAGAGTGAGGGCAGGGGAAGAAGAAGAAAGGAGAGGGGAGGGAGCATATTGGGAAGGGTTACCATCTCAGATACGCAGAGTCCCAGAGAGGAGGGTCCCTGGAGCTTGAGCCTGGCCCTGGCCCTGGCTCTGGGAACACTCAGCTCAGCTCAGAGCTATACCCTCTCCCCAACAGGCCTGTGCCAAGAGGCTGCTGTCCAGAGCTGTGAGGAGAGTGGCATGAGGGCGAAAGAAGAGGGGTATCCCCGAGCTGCCCATTCCCACCTGTGGCAGGAAGGCAGGGTAGGGAGGGTGTGGAGGAGGAGGTAGAGGCAAGAGGGAGACTTGGAAGCGGAGGCTGGCCAGCGGAAGGGGAGGGCACTGGGAACGAAAGCTCACCTGAGGATTTGTTCCGCATCAGCCGGACCTCCCGGGCTTGGACACCATGGGACTGCAGCTGGCCACGGATCTGTATGAGGAGATACAGATTTGGGGCAGGCTCAGCACAAGGGGGCTGCTGAGTAGCTGAGGCCAGATTGAGGCCTCCAGGGCCCCATGGGGCCATCAGTGATGTGCACACACCATCTTCCCCGTCTCTCTCTCAGGGCTTTTTTGACCACAGCCCCAGACCCACACCAGTATCCAGTCTCAGTTTTTGGCCCCAGACTTTCAGAGTGAGTCAAATGAAGAAAGGGGCATGTGCAAGGTGAAGCATGGAAGCATGATGACTCTCAGGGGTGGAGAATAAGAGCAAGCAAGCTTGCAGATCAAGAATGGTGGGCAGTGGAGGTCTACAGGCATGGTCCAGCCGCAAAGTGAGGAAAGTTGGGATGTAATTCTGGCCCTTTCCAAAGGGGCTGCCCTCTGCTTGCATCAAGAGACCCATAACACAAATACAAAACTGAGGACTGGAGTCTGAGCAAACCCAAGCCATGTGTCCTAGACCCCGAGTGCAGCAGTTACTTGGGGTGGAAACAAAAAGGCATGGTGTGGGGTTTGAAAAGCTTCCTGGATAAAGTAAGCCAGAGAGAAGCTGCAGAGGCAATTCAGGTTTCTAGGCTAGTGGTGCCTCTCGCAGAGGACTGGGAGCCTGCGCTGGGCATTTTCAGGCAGCAGTCTTAATGACTCTGGGCCTCAGTTTCCTTATTAGGTTAAACAACAGAAAGGAGAGCTCTCTCATGTGCATGCATGGTCATAGAAGAATAAAAAAGGACACACGGAGTTTATCAGTACCGCAACTACTCAGGGAAGGCTCAGGAAACAGCAAGAATGCAGACTCTGGGGCCCAGCTGCCCGGTTTCAGACCCCAACTCTGCTCTGCCACTCACTGGCTGTGGGATGTGAGGCAAGTCGATTCACTGCTGGGGGCCTGGCTTCCTCATCTATGAGATGGAGATACAGAGTACCTTCTCTGTGAAGTGTTTGTGATGATTAAATCAGACCTGGCATGTGGCCCATCCTATGATAAATCCTCAAGAAATGTCAGCACTCAGCTACTCTCTAATCCTGAACAGGGCAGGTGGGTCAGACTTGAGAAGTTTGCAAATACACAGGTAGGATTTTCTCTCTGACAAAAGGGGCAGCCAGCAGATTTCAAAGGAGAGCTGAGCAGAGAATTCATGGTGGGACGGGGAGTAAGGAGGAGAATCAGGGAGGCTATTCTAGCGGCCCTCTTGGGGTTTTACTGGGGCTCCTTAGGATAGGTCTGTAGGAAAAGGAAACAGGAGAAATGGGAGGAAGATGGAAGGGAATGCCACAAAGGAAAACAGGGTAGGAAGGCTATCGGCAGCAGAGAAGGAAATCAAAGAAAAACCCAAGGCTCTGTGGCCAGACCATTGAGGAGACCTGATGTTGGCAACAAAAAGAGATGATGGTGGTGGGGGATGAGAATAAAACCTCAGAAAATCCCATGGGGATTCTCCCCACCTACATCATCTCTGCCACTAGCAACATACCCAGCATTGGACCTGGCACTGGGCCTGGCCAGCATCTGGCCCTCAATCAACATATGCATAACGGATGGACAACCAGTGGAATGAGCAGGAGGAATGTTCTGTTTTCTCTCACACTCACCACTGGCAGCTCCTTGGGCAAGCCAACCTATTGGACACCCCTCCCTTCTAGACCAGGAGAGGCCTGCCCAGAGGACAGGGGGACAGGAGCCGGTGGGAGAGAAGAGATGAAAGGTGCTGAGGTCGGGGCTGAGGGAGAAGTTGAGGGCCCTGGAGGAGACCCAGCCTGGCCTTCTGCTCTGCCGCCTGCCCGGAGCCATGGGGGGCACGTACGTCATCCTCAGTGGCTGCCTGTGGCAGCATCCTCAGCATGACGATGTTACTGGCCTTCTCCTCCTCCTCCTCCTCCTCCTCCTCCTCCTCCTCCTCCCCTTGCTCGGTCCGATAGTCCTGGTCCCGATAGTCGCCGTCTCGGGGGAAGCCTGGCGGGCCGGTGGGGCTGTGCCTGTGCCGCCGCCGCCGCCTACGCTGAGTCTCGGAGCCCGGGGAGGCCTCGTAGGAATCCTGGCCGACAGAATGAGATGAGAGACACCAGACGGGCAGTCAGTCTGGGGTGGGCCTAGGGGCTGGCCGCTGGCTCTCTGAGGCAGGCAGGCTCTGAAAGCCAGGGGTGGGCGGGCTCCGGCTAAGGGCTTGGGGCAGGCAGGGTAGGTAGGCCTTTCTGGGTTTGGAAATTCTCCGCAGGATGCTTTTGGGGGCTGCCGTGGTAGAGTGGGGAGAGACTGGTGGCAGTGTTGGTGTGGGTGAAGAACTCCCAGACAGGTGACTAGACACCATTTAAACCTCCTTGGGAAGAGACGGTCTGGAGTTGGCACTCTAAACCCTGCTTTCTGTTTCTCCCTCTTCCTCCCTTGCCAGCTCAGGTACTATGTGCACAAATTGTTACTTCTGCCACAGAAGGCTACACGTCACTTACGATTCCCAGCCTGGGCCTGGGGGGTCCCTGCAACCAAGTTGTGGTTAGTACTAGCTTGCATAAGGTCTCAGTTACAGCCAGCCAGCAGGGACTGGTGAATGTGTAAGAGCTACAGCACTGCCCCCTGGTCCCCAATCCTCTGCCTGGCCAGTCGTCTATCACCACCAAGCTCCCTCCTCACAGGGTGTGGTCATTGGGTTCTTGGGTTTTGCCCAACCAATCCTTTCAGGACTAAGCAGGCAAGGCCTGGGTCCACATCCCTCCCGCCTTCAAGAGGGCCTGATAACTCAGTGCTCCACTCCTATTCTTCCCAACCCAGCTACCACTGGGGAAACTTGACTGCCTACCACAGGGGTTTTTGCACTGGACATCCCCAGAAGGAGCCCAGTGGCCCACACTCTGCCCCACCAGTGCTGAGGCTGCAAGATTACCCTTCCCATCCTGCCAGATAGGTGAGTTGTCTCTTTGCTTGGACCAGGGACCTGACCGCCCCCTTAAACTGGGGTTCCTCTAAGGCAGAGCTGCTTCTTCCCTCAGCTGGGGGCTCCCTGATGGTGAGCATCATGCCTCCCCCTTCAGGCTAGGGCTAACTACACAACATGGAACTCAGAGGAAAGGCCTGAGGGGATCTTTCTCTTCAGTCTAGGAGCTCTGCTACCACTAGGAATGCCCACAGTTGGCCTCCCAGAGCTGCTCTGCTTGGCGATATCCAGTTTCCCAGTTGCCCTCCCAACCCCAGATACCAGGTGCCATGTAAGAGGCTCTTCAAGGGCCCCATATTGGCTGGGAGCAGGAAGTACAGGGCTTGCAGTGAACCATGGACCCAAACTGAACACCAGTGAAGGAGGGAGAGAGGTGGTAGCCAGGGGCCCTCAGAAGTATAGAGCCAAGCATGTGGAAGTCAGGGAGACCCAACTCGGGAGAGGAGCCCTCAGAGGGGGAAGGGGGACAGACCATCCAAGTGAGGCAAAGGCACTGAGCACAGTCTAAAGGCACAGGAGCCGAGAGCTACCTGCAGCCAGACAGAAACCCTGCAAGGAACTTTGCCCTACCGCCCCCCGCCCCCCAGGCCTGACTGGCCCTCCTGAACTTACCTCTGCACTCTGTTCCTCCGACGAGTCATCATAGTCGTGCTTGCCCTCCTGGCTGCCGTATTCTCGGGGGTATGAGCGGTAGTCCATGTCCCGGTAGTCGTGGTCCCGGCTGCGGTTTTCTCCACTGTCATCCTGTGATCGGTCGGTGGCTCCATAGCGGCCAGTCCTATCTCCACGACCACCTCTGGGGGAAGAAGGATGGGAGGGATTAGAGGGCAGTTCTGAAAGGGGTAAGAGGTGAGGCTGACTCCCACCCACTTACTCCTTCTAGACCCTCAACCCCACCCCACAACAAGGGTCCCTAAATCCTGACCCCACAGGGTGAGCAGGTTCCTACTCTTCAGCAAATCCAATCCACTTCTCTCCTTCCCTCTCGTCCATGCTGTCATCCTTCACTGGACTCTCGGGTGTGGCCTCTACCCAGGCCTCCCCCAGTTCATTCTCTACACCCCAAACGTGAGTGCTTTATAAGGCAAAGCCAACTGAGCCCAATTGTATCGCTCTCTTCAGTTGTTCCCGCTTACTATCAGGATAAAACACTATAAAATGCTCACCAAGGTCCTACAAGGTCTGTAGGGTCCTGTGGACTGAAGTCCCTGCTGACCTCTCTTCCTCCGCCTCACTGTGCATGGTGCCAACCCGTCCCTGTGTTTCACGTTCACCTTGCTAGCACTAGCGGCTGTTTTGTTAAAATTTCTCCTACTGCAATAACTGTAAAATAATTATCTCAAAGTTGATTTAATGTGCATTTCTTTGATGATTTAAAAAATTACTAAACTGTGACTTCTGGGAAAAGAAGGAACCATACCTGTTTGGTTTACTGCCCTAGTCCCCAAAGCTTAGCTTAATGCCTAGTACTCAGTAGGTGCCCAATAATTATTCTCTTTGATAAAATAATGATTAAAAAAGTACTCTAAAAGCAACTAATACACATTTACTTAAACCAAGGAAAAACAGACACCATTATTAACATTATTCTAAGATTCTAACTGAAAAATTAAACAAAGGAATGAAAAGAGGTTAAAAGCTGGAAAGGAAAAAGTAAAATTACTGTTATTTGTAAATGATATAAGGATATGCCTGCAAAGCCTTAGAGAATCAACTGAAAAGTAATTACAAATAACAAATCAGTAAGGATGCTGGGTACAAAATTAATATACAGAATATCTAGCCTGTATTCAGAGAGCCACTGTTTAGAAAACAGGAAGATCTCAAGTATAACTGCATCAAAATTAACTACCTCTCAACATGTGCAAGCTCTTATGACTGTACTTCACACACATGAACCAAGATAATTTTGAAATGGGTCACTGATTTAAATGGAAGAAATGAAACCATAAAAGTAAGAGAAAACATGGGATAATTTCTTGACAATCTTGAAATGGGGAAAACTATGACCCAAATCCAAAAGCCATGGGAAAAAAGTTAAATTCAACTATATAAAAATAAAACATATTTCCTTGGCAGAAACAAAAGCGATCAAAAGCCAAGTCAAGAAAAACAATAAACTGGAAAAAAAAAAAATAACGAAAAAGGAAAGGAACAGAATCCGCAGTAAAGAAATACAAATGATTTAGATTTGAAAACATGCTCTATCTCAATCATAACGATAGATGAAAAAACTACACTGGACGGACCATTTTTAAATACATGTTTAAAATTTATTTTTGTATATTTTTCTAAATCATTTTTATTGTAGTAAAGTATACATAACAATAATTTACCATTTTAACCATTTTGTGTGTCCTATTCAGTGGCACAAAGCACACTCATGACATTGTGCAGCCATTACCACTTCCAGAACCTTTCATCAACCCAAAAGCTCTGAATTCACTTAACAACTCCCCCACCCCACAACTTCTATTCTACTTTCTGTCTCTATGTATTTGCCTATTCTAGGTACCTCATTTAAGTAGAATCATATATGTCCCTTTGTGTCTGACTTATTTCACTTAGTATAATGTTTTCAAGGTTCACCCATGTTGTAGAATCTATCAGAATTTCATACCTTTTTATGGCTGAATATGTATGTATGTAGTATTCACATTTTGTTTATCCATTCACCTGTTGATGGACACCTGGGTTGTTTCCACTTACTGATTGTTTTGGTTATTGTGAATAATGCTGCTATGAACACTGGTATTCAAGTATCTGTTTGAGTCCTTGCTTTTAATTCTTTTGGGTGCACACCCAGGAGTGGAATTGCTAGATCATATGGTAATCCCATATTTAACTATCTGAGGAAATGCCAAACTGTTCCACAGCGGCTGCACCATTTTACATTCCCATCAGCAATACATGAAGGTCCCAATTTCTTCACATTCTCATCAACACCTGTCATTTTGCATCTTTTCATGTACTTATTGGTCATTTGTATATATTCTCTAGAGAAATGTCTAGTCAAGTCTTTTGTCCATTTTTGAATTGTTTTTATTTCTGTTGCTGTTGTAGGAGTTCTTTACATATTTTAGGTGTTAATCCCTTATCAGATATGATTTGCAAAAATGTTCTCCCATTCTGTGGGTTGTTTTTTCACTCTCTTGAATAGTGTCCTTTGATGTACAAACATTTCTAATCTTGATGAAATCAAACTTATTTTGAAATGATTTTAGATTTACAGAAAAGTTCAAAGAGAATAGAATTCTCATAGATCCTTCACCCAGCTTCCTCTAATGTTAACAGAACCATGGCACATGGTATAAAACTAAGAAGTTAACTAAGCTATACGCTTTATTAGGATTCACCAGGTCTTCAACTTCTATCCTCCTTCTGTTTTAAGGTTGAATCCAGGCTACTACATTGCACTTAGTCATCATGCCCCCTTAAATCTCCTCTGGTCTGTGAAAGTTCCTTGATCTTGCCTTGTGTTTTTATGACCATGACAGTTTTGAAGAGTACTGGTTAAGTATTTTGTAGAATGTACCTCAACTTAGGTTTGTCTATGTTCTTATGATTAGACCTGAGGTGATGAAGGTTATGGTGTTTTTGTGAGAAGACTACAGTAAAGATGAGCTGCCCTTCTGATCGCACTGTATCAGGGAGCACATGATATGAATATGATTTACCATTAGTGATGTTGACCTTGATCATCTGGTTGTGCTGGGGTCTGCGAGGTTTCTCTACTGTAAAAGTTTTTCTTTTTCCCCTTCTACTCTCTATTCTTCAGAAGTGAGTCACTAAGACCAGCCCTTACTCAAGAGGAGGGGAATTAAGCTCTACCTCCTAGAGTGGGGAGTATCTACATATATTATTTGAAATTCTTCTGTAAGGAGGATTTGGGATAGAACATTTTTAATTCAATAAATCTTCACAACTCCAAATGTTTAACAACAAACTGTTGGCAAGGTTGTATGGGAACTAGCACTCTCATATTGCTGGTAGGAGTGAAAATAGAACAATCCCTACTGAGGGGAATTTGGCAATAGCTGGCAAAACTAAAAATCTATATACCCTCTGACCCCCAATTCTCCTTCTGGGAATTTAATGGACTGATATGCTTGCACATGTATAAAAACATTATTCACTGCAGCTCTGTTTATAACAGAAAAGGCCATGAAACATCTTAGAAGGGTTAGGAAAATTCTGTTTTAAAATACACTGAGGGGGAGAGGAGCCCCACCAAACATTATAACATATTATAAAGTTGAGACAATTGAAACATGAATGGACGGATCAGTGAAACCAGAGTCTACAGTATAAAAATACACGTGGAAATTTAGAATAAGCCAAATATTACATTTCAAATGAACAGGGGAAAAATGGATTAGTCAATAAATACTAGTTGTGATAACTGTCTGGTCCAGGGATGGGCAAACTATAGCCAGTGGGCCAAATCCAGTCACTTAAATCAAGTTTTCTTGAACACAGCTACATCTATTCATTTACATATTGTCTGTGGCTGCTTTCAGGTGGGTAGCTGTGACAGGTCATATGGTCTGCAATGCCAAAAATATTTACTATCTGGTCCTTTACTTTCAGAAAAAGTTTGTTGATCTTTGAGAAAATAAAGTTGTTTATTCTTACACCAAGTAAATCCTAAATGGATCAAAAATTTAAATCCCTGAATAGAAACCACAAAAGTATTAGAAAGAAAACATAAGAAAAAAATTTATCACCTCAAGAATGGGGAAGGGCTTTCTAAGCAAGGTAAAACCCAGAAGTCATAAAAAAAGAAAACTGATAAATGTAGCTTCATAAAAATTTTTAAACATCTAGAGTGTAAAATAAATACCATAAAACGAATAAACATGTGATAGAGCAAGTAGGGTAAGAGGTTCATGGTAGAATCCAGTGGATGGGTATAGAGGTGTTCACTGTAAAATTCTTTCAGCTTTGCTGTATGATTGAAATTTCATAATATTAGAAAAACCATAATGCAAAAAGATAATTAACGAATAAAATGTTTCCAGACATTTTGGTTGGTTTCCAATTTTTCATTAATTATTTGTTCATTCATTCGTTCACTCAACAAATATTAAGGTAACATTTGCTATGTGTCAGGCACTGTTTTAGGTGCTGGGGATACCCTCGTGAATGAAGTCCCTGTCCTTGTGGGTTCAGCTTGGAACCCAAATTGTTTCCTTATGATAAATGTCACAACAAGTGGCTGGTATGAGTATTACTAAGGTTTTTGATATGAACGATGTATTTTCATGTTTGCTTACTATAGGCATCCCTCAATATTTGAACTCTAGTCATCAGAATTTAAGAAATGAACAGATTTGAATAAATGTTCAGAAGAAATCCTGAACTCTCTGACACTCAGCATCTTAACCAAATAAATTTGGATACTGAACTCTTGCTATCTTAACTCAGGAAGGGAACAGATTTAGATAGTCAGGGATACTTTTCATTGGCCGCAGAGCACTTTGTGGACTAAACACCTTCTAAAAGACAGACTCCGTTCATAATATATTCCTAGGAAACTGGACTGAATCATAACATATGAGGACCTCCACAAAACGAGTATATTTCTAAAAAACGCAAAATGCCAAAATTGGCAGAAGCAGACAAAATGATAATCAAAAACTCAGCCCCTTTTAGATGTGAGTTTAACCAAGGTTTCAAGGCTACCTTGTCATGGGGCTTCCTTTATTCAATGCCAGATAAATAGAAAAAGAAATTATAGGACCATGTCATTGACAGACACAGATGTAAATATCCTAAATAACACAAAACACAGTATCTGATCAAATGTAACTGTTTTAAAAAATATGCGTATCTTATATACTCATGTTCCCTTTCTATCTCTGAACCTCTTGTGCATGTAGGGTCTCTGTCTCTCTCATGTATGCAGAGTTCCCATACATGTGTATGTATTATATCTGGCTATTTTCTCTTGCTAAAAAAAATAAAAAATATATATGTATGTATATATTTTATGTATATATGTGTATATATATCATTGTTTAAATAATTTTTCTGTCGAAAAAATGTGAGTAAATGTTAGAAAAACACAAATTGAGAAACATCAACAAAGCAACTTACCTATACTCTTAAAACATATCAAGGTCATAAAAAGACAGAGACTGAATAACTGTTCCAGGTTAAAGGAGACTAAAAGATTCTGAAAGCAAAGATTATAACACAATAGAATTTTAGCACACTAAAGGTAAGAACAAGTATCCATCCTTGGGAGAATCATTAAGTAAAAGGCAGCAGGCACACCCCATGGTGTCTTTGGGACCAATTAGAAGCAACGCATTGATATACACATGGCAATACAGATCTTAAAAATGCAAGGCTGGGTAATACAAAGCTCAGGGAACAGAATGAAGACTGTAGCACTCTGTCATTCGTGTTAAGTGAAAACACAGGCACTCAAAACAACACTACATATTTTAGAAGGCTACATTTCAAACATGACAGAGAAGCTGCCTATAGCTATAGGAATTGGGAATTAAAAGGAAAAAAAATAAATATGGCAAAAGAAGGCCTTTGTACTGACCTATGACAGAAACCTACTGTGAACTAGAAAAGTATAATTAACTCAAATCTCTGCACTTGAGGTCCTTTAAAAGCCAAAAGAAAGAAAGCCAGTGGCTTATTTGGTAATAAAGTCTGAAGCAACTATATCACCTACTCAAACTCAGAAACCGCCAAAGAGCATTTCCAGTGAATATTACCCAAAATCCACTGCCTTTCAAAAGACATTTTTAAAGACAGTCAAGACTAAATACCATCTGAAATTCGGGCTCACTTTTCAGAAAACAAAATATTATAATTCTACATTTGAAAAAGGGCCTGGTGGTAGAAGAAACCCTTTGTAAGACATCAAAAAAATTATTTCCTCCCTGACTTTTTATAAATCTACTGACTCTTAATAGAGGCTTTCTGGGAGTTAGGTCTGCTTTCCTATATAATCTTAAAATGTCAGGAATAGATCACCTGCATTAGAATCAACCAGGATGGTGAGGGTATGGCCTGAGATCTCTGTATTTTATCAAGTGTCCTGTTTCTTGTTCGATCAGAGATTAAAAATAACTGCATAAGAGCGTCCCATTCCAAGACAAGTATCATGTCAACTTCACCCCATCCTGCCCCTGAAATCTCCCACTATCTGACCTGGCTTGCTCCATACTTGTCCTGGCAAACTCATGACTCTGAAGGCACCACTCCACTCCATCCCTTAAACCCAAAGCTACAGCCCACATCTCTCTCCTGAGAACCCACAGGCACTTACAATCCACTACCCATCTTTGCCTCTCCTCTTGCAGTGGCTGTCTAGACCTTGGTGAATGGCACCATATACCTATCTGGTCACCCAAATTAGAAACCTTGGCATCAGCCTCCATTTAGCCCTTTCTCTTAATCCCTTCCTACCCTCACAACCATGGCACCCATCAAGCTGCTTTGGAATCACCTGTAAAGTGCATAGTCTCCCTGTGAGACCTGGAGTAAGGGAAAGGTTGCAATCTTATCTGTCTAAATTACCATGACACTCCCAGAGCCTACCACACAGGTCCTGGCTTACAACAGGTGCCAAGTAAATGTCTGCTGAAAAGAAACCAATCATTTGCTGCACCGTTTCCTCTGCCTGGAAGCCTCCTCCTAGCACCTTTCTGGATCAGTTCTCACATGGGGACAAGCCTAGGCTGCCTAGTCGGAGTGGGTAACTCACCGTCTTTCATACTCCATGTCCTGATAGGGCCGTCGGGGGCTGCTGGGGCCCCTCCTCAGCCGCTGGCTCCGTTTCACTTCCCAGCCACCCCCACTGCTGCCACCATGATCTGCCAGCCTGGGTGATGCCTCCTGTAGGAACTCTGGGGAGAGAGGAAGGAAAAAAAGGGGTCAAGGCAGTTGAGGCAGGGAGGGTCTCCTTGAGAAACCATTGTTGTCAAGACTTTTTGTTGTCACTTAGCCCAGGGATGTTGTTTCCCGACTCCTAATGCTCCTGTGGACCAGAATAGAAAGGTAGCCCCTACTTGGCCTGCTCTTTTCCTTTCCCCACAAATGTGAGGTTAGAGTCCACTGCCCCAGAAAGAGCAAGGCCTTCAACAGACAGGGAGCATTTTGCAGACCTGGTGGTGCCACCCATTCTGGGATGAGGGCTTTGTCATCTGAAACTGGTAGTCTGTTCAAGTCCAGAGCTACCTGCCCAGAAGGGCTTTCGGTGCTGAATGACTTGTTTGAGATCAGGCACATCATGCAGAAGCAAGACTTCACAACAGGAGTCCCAGTCCATGAGCCTCCAGGGGCCATTTCATCCTTCCAACAAAATGCTGGCTGACCCCTACAAGACAGCAGGAACCATGAGAGGCTTAGGGGGCGAAGGGGCTAAATTGGCAATGAGACAGCTGCCGCCTCCCTGGACTCCTGGCCAACACAGCTTTGTCCCTCACTCAGAACTGGCTCAGCCCTGAGCCCTGTGTTTTATGCGTAATCAGGTCCCAAGGCGGCTCTCTCCCCAGGGTAAAAGGAGCCCTTTCAAAGGCTGTTCTGAACTACTGTCCTATTCTGCTGGGATGGAAGGGCAGACATTTCACCCAACCCCCAGGGCTACCAAAAGAACTAAGGAATTCCTGAGCCATGAGACCTGGCCAGGGGTCACCATGCAGTATCCGAGAATCTTCAGGCCCTGCCCTCTGTACAGGAATCGGGCAAAACCGAGAGGTAACAACACCTGCCCAATGCTAGGTTGCCACCACACCTTTCCTCCGTGTATATATACACACCAATTTTCTTTTCCTTCTCAAGCCACAGGGAACCAGAGTTACCTGCTCCCAGATGGGTAAGAGAATCACAACCAGGGGCCACATGAATAAGAGCCAATACAAAACACTTAGTACACTCTGGCAAAGGGGCCAGTGTCACACACTGGTATCCACAACAGATAAGAACCAAAGTCACAGACACGCGCCCCAAATAAATATGAGCCAAAATCACAGACATGAACCCGCAATAAATGACCATAAACACATAACGAGGCTCTCTTTCAATGGATGTACGTCATAGTCACAGATAAGAACCTCTTCAAAGAACCAGCAGTAAGTCACACACACATTCCTTGCATTCCCTCCCTACCCAGTAAGTGGGTTAAGGCCAGTCGCAAGAAGACTCCCTGTGAATAAGGACCTCTCCCCATGGATAGGGGCCAGAGTTAGACATGCACTCCAAGGATAAAGACCAGGGTCATACAGACGTTCTCCCTCCTACCCCTCCTAGGAATAAGGACACGAGCCACAGAACGCTTCCCCCATGGACAGGTAAGTACCAAAGTCACACAGAGCAGACAGCACGCCCCGGCCCCTATAGATAAAAGCCAAAGTCGCATACACCCGCTTTCTCACGGATAAAGTTCGGTGTCGCAGACACAGTAGGGCACAGTAGCCCACTCTCATCCGTCCCTCCCTTCCCCCAATCCGCGTGCACCTATCCAGTGTCCCGATCGCGCACGCGCCTCTGCTCTCAAAAGGGGGAATTTTTTTTAAAAAAGACAACCCATCCTGGGCTCAGACCGTGCACGCATCCCTCGGTTGCTGCCTGCAGTCCGCCCTCGCGCCTCTTCTACGCACCCCCCGCCCCCGGCCCCTTACCTCCGCCCCCAAGACCAGCGTAGACGCTCACCGTCTCGGCCCGGACTGTCAAGGGAGGGCTCCCTGACATCACCTCGGCCTGCCGCCACCTCCACCAACTCTCCCAGCTCAGCCGGAGCCGGTCCGCGCAACAACCAAGTCCGAGGCTGGAGGCAGAAAGGCGGAGGAGGCGGGAAGGAAGAAACGCCAAGCGCGCTGCCCTCCCGGGGAAATCCACTTCCACCTACACCCCGCCGGCCGCAATCACCAGCACAAAATGGCGACCAAGAGCAGGGAACCGGCGCTTCGACCACCATCCACCTACTGAGGGAGCGCGCTCGGTCTAGCTGCGTCTATTGGTCGCTGTCTTCCCTCGGCCAGCCCTGGCCCACTCTGATTGGCAAGCATCTGCCACCTCCCCATTCCCAGTGCGAACACCGCAAGTCGAGAAAAGGAGTAGCTATTGGCCAATCCGGCGAGGCCCGCTTTTTAGAAGCTTGGCTTCCTTCAAAGATGAAAGACAAGCGGAAGCTCCGCCCCTTCCCCAGAAGGCAAAGAAAATTCGGTGTGATTGGCTGGGAACTGCACCCACCCAAATGTCACCGCTTTCTTCTCAGCAAGGAAAGGAACTGACCGCTCAGGTAGAACAAACGTAGCCTGATCGAGAGGATTAGAGCAAGGTTGCTCTCTTGAGGCTGTGACAGTGGTGGCAGAAAAAGGGCTGCTCAGTATCCCAGTCATTTGAAAACAAAATCCGATAAGACTCGGGACCTTTTTAGTGCGGCAGGGGCGGAGCGACAATGATCGCGCTTAGGCCAACTGCAGCTGCGCCCAGTAGCATTTCCGTCCCCGCCCCTGAGAGCCTGCAGAATTGTCGGTTATGGCGGCGGGACTGTTAGGTTTGTGTGCTCGCCGCATTTTGGCAGTAGCGGCGACGCGAGGGCGCCTGGCTGCCCGGGTTCGCTGGGAATCCAGCTCCTCCAGAGCTGTGATCGCCCCGTCCGCTGTGGTGGGAAAGCGGGCACCGGAACCAAATATGCGCTGGCAGGAGGACCCAGATCCCGAGGACGAAAACCTCTATGAGAAGGTGAGAGGGAGGCGGAACGGGACGCCAGAAGGGTCAATCGGGGGCCAGCTGACGGGGCGCCGTGGAGGACGTTGTTCGTTTGCTGAGGATTGCGCAGCTGGTGAAATCCTTGAGATTTGGGAATTTCGCTTAGTTTATTTTCCTTCTTTGTCCAGTGGTATCTTCAGTTCAGGTCCAGAGGCGAGATTGGCCTTATTTTGTAGACAGGTGCCAAACCTGAAGTGGGCAGTGCTCAAACCACTTAGAAGCAATATACTATAACAATAGTAATACTAAACACTTATAGGGCGCTTGCTCGCTGCCGGTGTTCTAAACACTTTACATACATTAACTCATCTATTCCCAAACAACTCTATTTCGAAGTAGGTGCTATTAGCATACCCATTGTACAGATGAAGAAATTGAAGCACAGAGATGTTGAGTGGCTTGCCCAAGTTCTCATGACTGAATGTGTGGCAGAACCGGTATTTGAACTTAGGTCTACGAGGTCTTCTGTGCTGTGTTGATAGTAGAGACTCAAATCAGAACGCCTGGTTTGGAATACAGGCATTGACAGTTAACTCACCTGTGTGACCTTGTGCAAGTAACTTGGTGCTTCAGTTTCTTTGTAAAATGAGAGTATTAGGACACCTTCTAAAAAATAAAATACAACTCCTGCTTCTTGTAATTAAGTGAGTCAAAATGTTCAGAACGGTATCTGGCACTTAGTACTCAGCATCAGAAGGTGTTTATTATTGACACTTTCCACCTCACTGGGATATTGTGAAATTCGTCTGTGAAAAGGCCTGGTATATAAAAGGTACTTCCTTAATACTCACCTCTGGTGGAGAGGCTTGGATATATAGGATGCTTGTTCATTCATTCATTCATTCATTCATTCATTCTATAAACATGTATTGAAGGCCTGCTGTGTGCCAGGGCCCTATGGGGGCAGTGTGGAAATCAGATATAGCTCTTATACTTTTTTGATAGTGGAGAACACAGGAAATATGTAAAATATTTGGAAATGGTAATATAGAGTATATAATCAATCATATAAGATAATGTGATACAGAGGATCTGGTAAACTAATAAATGCTAGAAAGAACATTAAGCAAGATAAGTGGATTGAGAAATGACTTGAGGGTAGAGGGTAATTTTATTAGGTCGAACCATAGGAAATTGCCAATATTCAATCATTTTGACCTATGAAAATCGCAGTTTTCTATAGTTCAACTTAATAGACAAGGTGACTAAGGAATGCCTCCTAAGGGAAGTGATGATGAAGCCAAAACTTTGAATGAGGAGGCAGATCCAGCTATGACTAGCTCTGAGGGAAAGGCTTTTCAGGCAGAGGGAGTGCAAAGGCCCTGTGGTGGTAAGGAGCTTGACAAGCCCTAAGAACAGAAAGGAATTTAGGGAGAGAGGGGGAGATTGGTCCACGGTGAAATTGGGGGTGAGCTTATGCAGGGCCAGCATAAGGCTTCATGGAGCAGCAGGAAACCCTCATTGACATCTTCTTCTTCCACAGAATCCAGACTCCCATGGCTATGACAAGGACCCTGTTGTGGACATGTGGAACATGCGGGTCGTCTTCTTTTTTGGCTTCTCCATCGTCTTGGTCCTTGGCACCACCTTTGTGGCTTATCTGCCTGACTACAGGTACATGGGGTGTCCAAGAGAATGGGATGGTGTCCAAGAGAATGGGATGAGTGTGGGCAGAGGCAAGGGTGGAGGTTGAAGGGGATTCTGCCAGGAATCCTGTCTTGCCCCGTTGAGGAATGGGAGCGAAGGTTTGGATTGGTGTCCAGTGAGGTTCTCTCACATCTCCCCCCATGCTGCTGCCTCCAGGATGCAGGAGTGGGCCCGCCGGGAAGCTGAGAGGCTTGTGAAATACCGAGAAGCCAATGGCCTCCCCATCATGGAATCCAACTGCTTTGACCCCAGCAAGATCCAGCTGACAGAGGATGAGGACTAACTGGTTGTCTCGTGGGGCTCAAGAAGCACCACCTTCTCCACCCCCTGTCTGCCATTCTGCCCTCTCCTCACAGCACCTAATTAAAGGGACTGAAAGTCTGACTGGCTAGTGTTGATTTTGTTGTGAGGGGGATGTGGGAGTGGGGGTGTCAGGCCTAAAAGGGCCACTGCAGCCTTTTCTGAGTGTTCTAGTTAGCTATTGCTGTGTAACAAACATTCTAAAACTTAGTGGCTTAAAATGACAATTTAGTATTATCTTTCATGGTCTTGTGGTTGACTGGGCTCAGCTAGGTGGTTCTTAGTGTCAGACGGTGGCTGGTGCTGAAGTCAGCTTAACTGGGTTGGACATCCAAGATGGCTTCTTCACTCACATGTCTGGCACTTCAGTCTTCTTTCAGGCGGCCTCTCTCTATTCATAAAGCTTTCAGGTCCATCCTCCCCAACCCAAGGGTAACCACTCCCCCAACTTGTAACAATGTAGGTTAGTTTTGTCTGGTTTGGGACTTCATGTAAGTGCATTCATACATTTTTGCATCTGGCTTCTTTCATTTAGCATGATTTTGTGAGAAAGATCTGTGTTACATGATTGGTAGTTTGTCCATCCTCATTGTTCTATTCTTTTGCATTGTATAAATAGACCACACTTCATCTGTTCCAGTGTCGATGGGCATATGGGTAGTTTTCTGTTTGGGGCTATTAAGAATAATTCTTTTGTGAATAATCTTATACACACCTTTTGATGGACACATGCACTCATTTCTCTTGGGCATATACCAAGGAACGGAACTGCTAAGTCATGGGGTAGACAGGTAATTGGCTTTAGTAAATCATGCCAACTTTCCAGTCTATACTTCCCCCTGTGGTGAATGCCACATCCTCGTCATCGCTTGTTCTCCATCTTTTTCATAATAGCCATTCTGGTGAATAGACTGCACCATTGTATGGCATTGCAAAAGGAATTAAATTGGCTCGGAATTCATTCCAGGGTAAACATTCTCATTAGAAAATCATCTGAGTTGGTATAATTCCAATTGTAAATGTTAATATTTGTAAGACAAGCCAATACATCAGAGATCAATTGCATGTGAATTAGAGGGGCGAGTCCAGGGCCAACCAGGATCCAGGCAAGGCAGTTTGGCATCAGCCATCATTGGAAGGGTTTGTTCACTCATTCACTCATTCATTCATCCAACAAATATCTACAGAGCACCTGTTGTGTCACAGGGGATACAGCAGTAAATAAAATAGGCAACAATCCCTGCCCTCTTGGAGCTGACTTCTTGTGTAGGAGACAGATAATAAATGTAAAGAATAACAATGTTGGATAATTTCTAGGTAAACGTATAATGTGATAAGTGTTGAGAAAAATGAAGCAGGAAAGAGTACTGTGTGTGTGTGTGTGTGTGTGTGTAAATTTTAGCTAGAGTGGTCAGGGAAAAGGTCTCACTGAGATGACATTTGAGAAAGACCTAGAGAAAGTGTCTAATTGAAGAGACAACTTTGAAACAAGAGCCATGATTGCTAGACAGTGGTTTAAGGCATATATTCTAGAACCAGACTGCCTGGATTCAAATCACAACATCCTGCATACCAGATGTGTGACTTTATGTTCCCATTTTCCTTCTCTATCAATTGGGGTTAATGGCATTAACTAAATCCTAAAAATATTGAGAAGATCAATCTGAGAGTGCTTATAACATTCCCTGACTCAGATTAGGTGTTTGTAAATATTGGTGGAGTGAACGAATCCTTAACATTCATGGAAGGTTTTTTTTTTTTTAATAAGTGCCCTAAAAAATGAAATTGTGGTAATCATGGTTTTGGGAATGTTCAGATTGTGTACCCAGAGTGGAAGGTGGTTTTGGAACCCTGGCCATCACCACTGAGAGATTTGGGGCCTGGTATTGAAAGTGGTGGTTCCTGAATACAAGGTTTGAAAAACTACTTAGGCCAGTTAGGGCCTTTAATAGTTGTCGGAAAAGCTGCAGGATTCTTGGAGCCAGTCTCAAAGGTAGGGAGGGTCTGGAGAACTCTGTCAGGGTCAAAATGAGTATCCAGGGTCTCAGCTGAAGTTTAGGGAAAGAGCAGCCATCAATTATGCCACGAGGTGTCAATTAGAGGTAGACCTCTGGGTGTCCTGAAATGCTGTAGCCTTGTCTTTTTATTCTCTTTCCAACTCCCTCATCTCCTTCAAGTCTTTGCTAAATGTCAACTTCTCAAAGAGGACTCCCTTATTTAAAATTCCAACCCCTCCTCACTATTCATTTTCTGTTTATTGTTGAGTTTTTCCTCTCCACAGGACACACAAACTGCATTGGGTGTTATTCTTTTAATTAAATATATATTTAATTAAATATATCTATTTTAAAAAATCAGACACATGCGCCATGCTAACAGGAATTAAAAATAAACTCTGTTGTTATTTTAATGAAAGAGAAAGAAGGAAGAAGAGAAGGAGGAGGAGGGAGGAAGAGGAGACAGGGAGGAAGGGAGGGAGAGGAAGGGTTGGAGAAAGGAAATACACTCTAAACCCATCGAAATGAGGCAGGACTCTGTGTGTGTGTGTGTGTGTGTGTGTGTGTGTGTGTGCGCGCGTGTGCGCGCGCGCGCGCGCGCGCGCGTCTGTAGATTCTAACAGATTCCATCTAAATGAAAAATATTCTATGCACACATTTGATGGCCTCTGCTTCCAACAAGATGCTAAGTCATATTTACTTCTGGGCCACCATTTTTTTCACCTGGAATCAGCTTTCTCCCTTTTCCAGAAAATTCCACTCACCCTACAGAGTGGCCTTTTTGGAGGAAGCTCTCATTTTGAAAAATCAAGCTCAGATGGGTTGGTTTGGGATCTGACCCTGAAAAAGACTTTTGATTAATAAAATTTACCATTTTTAGTTTAAAGTTTATTTTTCTGATATAAGTATATCTACGCCTTTTTTTTAACCATTTGCTTGAAATATTTTTTCCACCACTTTATCCTCAGTCTATATATGTCTTTAAATCTAAAGTAAGTCTGTTATAGGCAGCGTATTGGTGGGTCTTTTTTTTTTTATCCACTCAGCCATTCTATATCTTTTGATTAGAGAATTTAATCTATGTTCAAGGTAATTATTGATAGGTAAGGACTTAACTATTGCCACTTTGTTAATTGTTTTCTAGTTGTTTTGTAGATCCAGTGTTCTTGTTTCTTCTCCTGCTGTCTTTTTTTGTTTTTGATGTCTTTTGGTATCAGCATGCATTGACTTCTTTATCCTGTTCTTTTGTGTAATTACTACAGGTTTTTCCCTTGTGGTTACCATGAAGCTTACATAAAGTATATTAAAATTATACCCATTTTAAGTTTAACTTCAATAACATTCCTAAACTCTACATTTTTACTTCTCCCCCTCACAATTTAGGTTATTGATGCATAGTTTGTATATATTTTTATGTTGTGTAACTGGTAACAGATTATTAGTTATGGTTATTTTTACTACGTTTATTTTTTAACTTTTTAACTAGAATTGTAAGCGAATTAAGCACCACCATTACCATATTACAGAATCTTACAGAATAGCTTTTCAAAGGACTTTATTTTTCCAGGCTCGTGAGAATTAAAAAAGAAGAAGAAGAAGAAGAAGAAGAAGAAGAAGAAGAAGAAGAAGAAATTCTGACAGCTCCTTGATACCAAAGAAAGACAAACTTGAACAGAAAATCAAATAACCTGCCCATCCATGGTCATTTAATGTGATATAGAAAGAGCTGGAAAGAGCATTTCCTGTCTTGGCTTCTCTGCTTCTTTAGCTACTCAGCTGTGTCTAACTTGTCTAGAAGGTTAACATAAACTGAATTGTTATATGGTGCTCTTCCTAAAAAGGCATGATGGATTTCTTAGTATTCAGGTTCATTTTTAAGGTGGACACCCTGCATTTTCATATAGGTAGAGCTTAATGCCACCTTTATCTTAAAAAAAGGAAACTGAAGCTCAGCGAGTTTTCTTGCTTAGGTCTTGTGGCATGTTTTTGATAGAATTACGATCTAATATTTTTTCCTCTGTGTTATTTCTTTTCACACAATTACAACTACTTTCTCGTTAAAATTTAAATGTATATATTTAAAAAAAAATCAGACACATGCTCCTACGCGGGTAAAATTTCCCACGCCGAAATTCAACGTGGGCGGTCTGAGTGAATGCCAATACCTAAGAGCTAGATGAGAACACCAAAGTAGCCGAGCTCTGACTTAATCTTTAAAAGTGTTTTGGACCCGCCTCCAGGTTTTTGTTTTTCCTAATGCGGTTGTGCAGACTCCTTTTCCCACTGTGCACTTACAGTCAAGGAAACAAATACTGCCCTACGACCTCTCTTCTCTTCCTGGGCGAGACTGGTCACCGGAACACGACACCTTAAGAGGACCTGCAGAGAGAAGCAGGAATGGGCTCAGAGACTTTGCAGGCCCGCCTGTCTCTGTGCCCTTAGATGTCCGGGAAGAGGCGGAGCCAGTTGTGACAGATCTGTGAGCCAGTGACAACCCTGGGGTTAATCAGTTGTTCATCAGAGCGGTTTTGAACACCTTTAGAGGGTGGGTTCTCCGGCTGAAAGGGCAGCGGGTGGCCAATCAAGAGCTCTTGCTCCCGGGGTCCTGGTCATGCTGAGCAAGAGGGTGGAGGGCTGATTAACAAGGGCTGATTGACAAGCCCGCCTGTCAGTGAGCCGGGGGTCTGGACCTGGCCATCTTCCAGCTCAGGGGGCGGAAGTAGGGGCTTGATTGATAGCCTTTCCAACCAGTGAGAACGTCTGAGCCATCCGGGCCATTCGTCTTTTGGCACGCGAGAATAGGGTCTTGCTTTGACTGATACGCTTATCACCCAATAAGCATGTCTACTTGAGCTGGGGGCGGGGCGACTGGTTGCAGAAAAGGCGGAGTCTTGTCCTTGACTGACCCTTGTTTAGCTGACCGAAGAAACCCAAATTGCACGTGTAGCTCCCACCATATCTGTTTTTAAAAAGGCTTATGATGCTTTAAAAAATTTGAAAATCACAACTTTAGAATGTGCTGCACAGAAACGGTGCCTTACAGCCCTTAGAAAAGGTGGTCTTGGGGATGGGGACCAGAAATAGAAGTGGTTCTCAGAAGCAGCTTAAGAGTAGTTGGCAGAGAATTGGAACTTGATTTGAGGTTTTAGGGTCTGTCTGAGAGACTGTGATGGAGGAGGTTGTCTGATGAAGGGTCTCTGGTGAGAGTGATGGGGGGGTTCTGGGGATAATAATGGGGGCCCGTTGGAGATCAGTAATGGATGGTTAGTAGTTGATGTCAATCTGGGTGACCCATGTAGACACCCATAGTAAGGGCCTGCTCTCTGATGAGACCATCTGGAATTAAGTAGCTGATGGAGCCTGCACTACCCAGATCACTGCCACTGCCTCTTGGACATGGCAACATATCCACCATCAGAGACAGGACATAGAGTAAAAGACACTAAGTGTCTGATGCAGACCATTTGCAGTCTGACAATGGTGCACCCAACAATGGACCAATAGTCAAAGTATTTGATAGACATTTCATGCTTTCTACCATCAGCGGATATCTAATATTGTTGAACATTGAACGGCCTCCTCAAAAATGGACTCAAAAGGATTTCAGACTCCACTTCTCTCACTTCCTTCTGATCCATACACCTTAGTAAGGCAGTTTGGTCACTGAATGTGACTGTTCCCAGAAAGGAATCACTTCCTGGATAATGATCAGGATAAAAGGGGTGGGTTATAGAGACCAATTTTGAAAATTTGGGATTCTGACCTGCCATTCCTGGACATGATGTATATCTTTCCTTTCTCTCATAGCATCCCAGGCCAGACTAGTTGGTAACCCTCTAGGTGATAGCTCAGCTCCAAATATATCTAGGGAATTTGAACTTCTTTCTGGTTCAGTCACCTGGATACTCTTGTTGGATGGACATGGTCCTAGATCATAGGATTAGAGTTAGGCTTAAGGTTAGGATTCTCTTCTTGGATGGACACAGTCCTAGGTCATAATGACAATGGCCACTTGATTAAGTACACGCATCACTGAGTTCCCCTCCAGTGGCCCACACTGGCCAAGATAGAAGACGTAACAAAAACTCTGTAAGTTCTATAAAAATACCCTTGGCCCTCTTACACCCAGACCTTTAAGGTCTGGGTGCAAGTAGGGAATGATTGGATAAAAGTGAAGTTATAGGCACTGGGATGGAACACACCAAATTCATGGCAGTGGAAGGAGTGTAGTTGGGAAAGGAACACCTTAGACCCTGCGTGGTGAGAGGTGAGACAATTAATGCTCATTGTCCATGAGATAGAACACTACAGCATGATAAAACAATCACATGGTCTCCCGGAGTCAAACAGCAGGTACGGCTTCTAGTTATCATTTCCTTGGGATGACAAACACCCAAAAACTCATGTGAATATGGCTAGTTGTAAACTATTCCGCTGTGTTCGATGCCATCAGTGTCAGCTTATGAACACAGACCTCCCTCATGCCTGTACAAACACATGGGGCAGCACAACCTTGTTTAGATCTGACTAATACAAATTCATCTCCTTCTGACACCTGAGTTGCCTCGGATTATGCCATGTTTAGCAATTGGGCTACAAGCCCTGGATGAGACCACTCATGGAACTTAACCAAACCAATGTAGTGGTAATCCCAATCAAGTTTAACAACAAATTCTGAATTGAAATGAACTGTGCCCCTTTGGGTTATATGTTTGTAAATGGGGGGAAGACTGGGAAACACAATGTCTCTCCATTGGAGATAGGATTTACTTTTGGACCCATGTATTGCCCCATTGTCATTATTGACAGTGACACCAAACATCTGCAAGTCAGTCTAAACACTTTGTGTGGGTTGCAGTATAACAGCCTGGCCATAGACTACTTTCTGGCTAAGGATACAGAGCCTTGACCACTCATTACCTTGGCTATTTCTCAGGGTTGTGTGGACACTGAGCAACCTTGAGGGATGAGGTGATGTCTCTCTCTGGGACAAAGAGCAGGCTGGATTCCTCAAGCTCAGTGTTTCTTGGCTATGATGTAAACCTACTGTGTGTACAGCATCCACCAAGGCCCCTCTGTGTCACTCCTGTGGGACTTGGAGGACATGGGGTGCCAACATGATGTACATGCTATCTCTGCTCCAGGAGACTCATGTCTTCTGTCAGCGTCTATAAAATTTGTTAGCTTGTAAGAGGGTAAAATCTCAGACATGATAAACATATAAAAGACCAGACAATCAAGAATTAAGGGATTGTTCTGCATGCTCTGATAATTCCTATAATTTGGCCATTGGCAGTTTTGGAAGGTCAGTAATTGGCTGCTGGTGCTGTCAGGGACGTGGCTCCAATGATTTGAGTCCCAAGGTAATTAGTTATTGGAGGCCTGGGAAGCTGCAGATTGAGGATCTGTGGCCGTCAATCACTGGGAGAGGGGCTGTAGCACTTGTGGTTATGTGGGCCAGTGATAAGTGACACTGATTGGGGTTTCTTTGGCTCCTTAATTGGATTCTTTGAGTGTCAGTGATTGCATCTATCACTGTGTGAATGGTGTTTGGAGATTTTGAAGGACACTGGGAAATAGAGCTGCCCCATGCCCCAGGTGAGAATGAGTCTTCGAGAAGATATGGAATTGGACTTTCCTTAGGTAATAGTCACCCTTTAGATTCAGACCTACTTGCATTTAATACTTAGCTCTATCATTTAACAAGTGTGTTAGAAAAAGCACCCAGTTTTCCCTCTTCTGTATAGGGAAAAGCCCAGTATAAGCCTAACTCTAATCCTATGATCTAGGACCATGTCCAACAAGAGTATCCAGGTGACTGAACTTCTTCTTCCTATGTGTCCCCTTTACTCTCACAAAGAACACTTCACTTCTGACACTTCTGGTCATCAAATGTCTGGAGGTTTCCTCCCACCAAGCAATTCCCTGTGACACCAGCTGAGTGTTCTACGATCTAACTCAATTCTGACACTATCTACTTGGAGATAGTGTCAGATCCCACAGGTTAAGGGCTCAGTCCTACAAGACTACTCCCACCCCACTTCAAATGCCAATCACAAGTAGTAGGTTCCTAGGTTATCCATAATTTCTGTCCAATTTGGCTGCAAATCAGAGGTTCCCACGACCTCCTCCTCAGGTTCAATTAATTTGCTAGAGTGGCTCACAGAACTCAGGGAAACATATAAAAGACATGATAAAGGATACAGATGAACATTCGGATGAAGAGATACATAGGGCGAAGTCTGGGAGGGTCCTGGGTGCAGGAGTTCTGTCCCCATGGAGTTGCAGTGTGTCACCCTCCCGGTGTGGATATATTTACCCACCTGGGAACTCTCTGAATCCCGTGCTATTGAGATTTTATAGATGCTTCTTTATGTAGCCATGATCATTATTAATTCTATTTCCAGCCCTTCTCCTCTTTCTGGAGGATGGGTGGGAGTGAGGTTGGGGCTGAAAATTCTAAGCTTCCAATCATGACTTGATCTTTCTGGTGACCAGCCCCCATCCAAGAGCCCACTAAGAGTCACCTCATTAGAACAAAAGATGATCCTAGTGCTCTTATCACTTAGGAATTTACAAGGTTTTCAGGAGTTCTGTGTCAGGGATGGGGTCAAAAATTAAATATTAGAACAAAAAATGCTCCTAGTGCTCTTACCACTTAGAAAATTACAAAGACTTTAGGAGCTCTGTATCAGGAACTGGGGGGCAGAAACCAACATGTATATTTTCTATTATTTCACACCAGTATAGTCTGACTTTGGTTAAATTCCTTATTCTTTCTGAGCTTCAGTTTCCTTATTTATAAAATGGAGATATTACATCATATAATACATATAGTATATAATATGTATCTTAGCATTATTGTGGAAAATCCTCAGCATTCCATAGTGTAAGACCAAACACAATTTGGGGAAATAGGGATAGTAACACTCTGGAACACACTCCTATTAATTCAGGATTTGGGGGTGAGTGGGGACACAGTGTGGGTGGGGAGTGGCTTTTGATGAAGCAAGTCTGTAGCAAAGTGCAGGGTGCACACATGCCCACTCTCTGTGGTAAATCTGAGCTCCATGTGTCCTACTAGGTTCTGCGATTTGACTCAGAGAAAGGCCATCATAGAAATAATCTTGATGATGATCTGGTTTTCAGACCAGGTAGGTATCTGGTAAGTTTTAAATTTTGTTAGAAGAAGGTAGGCTGAGTAGGTTCCCCAGGATGTGCATTAAAATGTCCAGGAGCTCTGTTTTAAGAGTCCATGACATTGTCACCATGCAGTGTAAGCTCGTGAGCCTCACAGATCCACTCCCCTAACAATCACTGACCCAAGGACCACTAATGCTTATACTTTTTAATTCTTCTTCTGGTCTTACTGAACCAGAATCTGTGATACAATAATGAAGAGAAATACTGATAGTAGAGCCCTTGTCTTTTTCCTGGTTTAAAGGGAAACTTGCAACATTTCCTATTGAGAATGATAGGTTTTTTTTTTTTGGTAGAGACTCTCTTCAGGTGAAACAAGTTCCCATTTCTTCCTATTTTGTTAATTTAAAAAAAATTATAAACGGATGCTAAAATTTGTCAATGTTTATTCTGTGTCTTTCTTGGCAATCACGAGTTTTGTCTTTTAATTTGTAAATATGATAAATTATATTATTAAATTTTCCAATAATAAACCAATATTGCATTCCAGGGATAGACTCAACTTGTTATGATATATTATCCTTTTTATATATTGTTAACATTTCATTTAGGATTTTTGCATCTATGTTCATGAATGAGACAAACCTGAATTTTTTTTTTGTTATTTGCAATGCTATCTGTTATGAGTTGAGTTGTACCGCCCCCAAAAGATGTTGAAGTCCTAACACCCAGTACTTCAGAATGTGACCTTATATGGAAATAGTGTCATAGTACATGGAATTAGTTAGGATGAGATCATACAGGAGTAGGGTGGGCCCCTGATCCAATATGACTGCTGTCCTTTTAAGAAGACAGCCATGTGAAGACAGGAGACAGAGGAAGAATACCATGTGATGACAACGCCAGAGACTGGAGTTACATAGCTGCACGCCAAGGAACACCAAAGATTGCTGGCAAACCACTAGAGGCTAAGAAAAGACAAGAAAAGATTCTCCCCTACAGGTTCCAGAGGAAGCATGGCTTTGCTGACACCTTGACTTCAGACTTCCAGCCTCCAGAACTGAGGCAATAAATTTCTGTTGTTTTAAGCCACCCAGTTTGTGGTATTCTGTTACCCTAGGAAATGAATACACTATCTTCACAAAATGAATTATGGATTTTACCCTCTTTTTTCTATTTTCTATAAGAGTTTATACAGCATTAAATGATCTGTTCTTGAATGTTTTATAGAACTCGACTGTAAAGCCACCTGGGTTTACTGTTTTCTTTGTGGGAAGATATTTCTTGAATAAGAAATAAACTCTTCATCACCTGCTATGTGTTTCAACCACTGAAGATACAGATGTGAACAAGATAGGCAGAGTCCTTGCCCTCTTGGAGTTCCCATAGACAGAAAAAATATTCTGAAGATAAACATTTTTTCATATTCCATTGGTAATGTCCACTAGTTATATACAGAGTGAAATGATTACCACAGTCAAGCTAATTAACATACCTCCTCATGTAGTTACCTTTTGTGTGAATGTGTGTTAAGAGTCCCTGAGATCTCCTCTCAGCAAATTTCCAGTATACAATACAGAATTATTAGCTATAGTCGCTATGCTGTACATTAGCTCTTTAGAACTTATTCACCCTACATAACTACAACTTTGTATTCTTCGACCATCATCTCCTAATTTCCCCCACTTCCTCACCCCTGGTAACTACTATTCTACTCTCTGCTTCTATGGATTCAACTTTTTTACATTCCACACAAAAGTAAGATCATATATTTTTTCTCGTGGGTCTGGCTTATTTCACCTAGCATAGTGTTCTCTAGGTTCATCCATGTTGTCATAAATGGCAGAATCTCCTTTTTAAAGGTTGAATAATATTTCATTGTCTATATGTACCACAATTTCTTTATTTAATAATCTGTCGACAGATACATGTTTCCATGTCTTGGCTATTGTAAGTAATGCTGCAATAAATATTAGAGTGCAGGTTTCCCTTTAAGTACTCATTTCATTTCCTTGGGAAGATGTCTAGAAGTGGGATTGCTGGAACATATAGTAGTTCTATTTTTAATTTTTTAAGGAACCTCCATACTGTTTTCCATAGTGGCTGTTCTAGTTTACATTCCCACCAAGAGTGAACAGTGTTCCCTTTTCTCCATATCCTTGCCAACACTTATTTCTTGTCTTTTTGATAATAGCTGTTCTAACAGGTGTAAGACGGTATTGTGGTTTTGATCTGCATTACCCTGATGGTTAGTGATGGCTTTCTCAAGGCGCTAAGGATCATAAGTACTCACTTCATCTGTTTACCATCTCGTAGTTCTTGGTTGCTTCCTGTTCACTGCTTAAAATCTGTTGTTTCATTCATTTTGTCATGTTTCTTTGGTTGTTTCAGGTGGGAGAGTAACTCTGTCCCTGTTCACCTTTGATGGAAGCAGAACCAGAATCATACATTTTTCTCCAATAAACCTCTCAATATGACTTAGAAGAAATCTAGATAAGACTAAGCAAGTTACTTTCAAATAACTTGGGCCCTAGAAATTTTTTTTTAATTAAAATTATTGAGGTGACATTGATTAATAAAATCATATTGGTTTCAAATGTACAATTCAATACTACATCATCTGTATATTGCATTGTGTGTTCCCCCACCCAAAGTCTAATTTCTTTCCATCACCATATATTTGACCCCCCTTTACCCCTATCTACCTTCACCCCTTCCTTCTGGTAACCATGAATCCACTGTCTGTGCCTATAATAAGTCTCTGTTATGTTTGTTTGTTGCTTTCAGTTTTATATCTCACATATGAATGAAGTCCTATGGTTTTCAACTTATTCTGACTTATTTCGCCTAACATGATATTCTCAAGATCCATCCATGCTGTGGCAAATGGCAATATTTCATCTTATGGCTGAGTAATATTCCATTGTATATATGTACCACATCTTTTTTTTATCCTATCTATCTATCTTTATATATCAAAAGACACTTCGGTTATTTCCATGTCCTATCCACCATTAATAATGCTGCAATGAACATCAGGGTGCAAATATCTTTGTGGATAAACGTTTTCAGGATTTTTGGGTAAATACCCAGAAGAGGGATTGCTGGATCATATGGTAATTCAATTCTTCATTTTTTTGAGGAAACTCCATACTGTTTTCCATAGTGGCTGTACCAATTTACATTCCCACCAGCAGTGTACGAGGGTTCCTTTTCTCCCACAACCTATCCAACACTTGTTATTACTTGTCCTGTTGATAATAGCCATTCTAACAGGTGTGAGATGGTATCGCATTGTGGTTTTGATTTGCATTTACCTAATAGCTAGTGAAGTTGAGCATCTTTTCATATATCTGTTGGCCATTTGTATGTCTTCTTGGGAGAAGTGTCTGTTCAGGTCCTCTGCCCATTTTTTGATTGGACCATTTTTTTTTGTTGTCGTTATTGAATTATATGAGTTCTTTATATATTTTGGATATTAGGTCCTTATCAGAGGTGTCATTTGCAAATATCTTCTCCCACTCGGATAGTTGCCGCTTTATTTTGTTGATAGTTTTTAAAAATCTTAATTAGATTAATACAAATCTAAATGAAACTAAGTACTTTATATGAAAAGAAACACAGAATCACACACTCTTCTTCAGAGTAACTTCTCAATACCAGATAGAATAAATCTAGTGAAACTAAGCCATTTGTGTGCAAATAACTTAGAATCACACAATTTCCCTAAACTTCTTAAGGTGAGTTAAAGTAAATCTAGGTGAAACTAAGAGTTTTATTTTAAAACATAGTCGGAATCACAAATTTTTCTCGAAAGTAATATCTTATGGATGGCTAGAGTAAACAAAGATGAAACTAAGCTGTATATGTACAAAATCACCAAATCGCACATATTTCTAAAAAATAATTGCCTATGGCGATTTAGTGCAACTTAGAATTAAACATTATGAATGAAAACAAGCTTAGATAACACAAACTTCTCAGAATTAATTTCTCAATCCAAGTTAGGGCAAACCTAAATGAAGAGAAGCAGTATGTTTTAAAACAAGCTCAGAACCTCACATTCTTTGCCAAAGAAACCAATCCTTGAAAGTTAGAGCAAATTTAGATTAATCTAAATAGTAAAAGTAAACATGTGCCCAGAATCACACGCTCTCCTCCAAAATAACTTCTTATTGTGAGTTAGAGCAAATTTAGATGAAACTCAGCAGTATTTGTGAAGACAAGTTCAGCGAAAACAATATTAAAATAATACATTCTTCTTAAAAGTAACTTCTTATGGATAACTAGAGCAAGTCTTATTATAAACAGTATATGTAAAAACAAGGTCAGAATAATACATTTTCCTAACAAAGTCAGCATTAGGGTTAGGTTTACGGATAATATTAGTGTCAGGGTTATGGTTACTTTTAGGATAAAGGTAAGGGTCAGAGTTAAAGAAAGTTAATTTCATGATTAAGATTAGGGTCAGGTTTGTGGTTAGAGTTAGAGTGAGTGTCAATTTCAGAATTAGTGTCAGGATGACTCAAGTTTATTGTCGGGGTCAGGATTAGTGTTATATTTAGTATTAATATCAGGGTCAGGTTTGGGGGTAGATGTAGAGTTAGGTTCTAGGTGATGGTCAGTGTTCTGGTTAGGTTTAAGTCATGGTCAGGTTGATGGTTAGAGATATGTTTAGGGTAAAGATTAAATTTAGGGTTAAGTTAGGAGTTTAGGGTCAGATTGAGGGTCATGGCCAGGTAATGTTTAGGATTTAGTTTATGGTTAGCTTTAGGGTTAGGAGTTCTAGTCGGGTTTAAAAGCAGGTTTAGGGTGGGAGGAAAGGAAGAATGGGGTAGATAATAGAGACTTTGTTCATCCCTCTTGTGACCAAATCAAAGTTGTGACAGAAACAAGGAGGAAACAGCACGTAAAGTTGCCTGGGATCTAAATGAACAGAAGCACTACAACTAGGGAGAGAACCTGCAATGGTAGAAGGTAGGAGCGGGTGAAGACATGAGGCTGCCCAGTCCTGAATGGCTAAGTAGGACAGAGGCTGTGGCAGCAGCAGCCAGAAGCTGCGGATGGCTCTTAAAGGGGCCGTGACTGTGAGTGGACTTTCCCAGTGATGCACCAGCACCTGGTCGGCTACATGGGGCAGGGGGGCACTAGAGACTTACATGGGGACACTGAGTTGTCGGAATAAGGGCTGGAGGCAAGGGCCTCTCCCAGGTAGAAGTGCTGGCGGTATCCATTGTTCCTCTGTGGAGCCCTTCCCCCTCTCAGTGTGTGGACTCAGTGCTGTCATAGTGGAGATGTCATCAAACTGGATAACAGAGGTTGCTCTGCCCAGAGATTCCCTGAAACTCTGCCTCCCTCAACTTGTGGCTCCACCAAAGCCACATCCAGTTGTATCCTCGACGAGTCTGGTACTCCTTGCTGAGCAGCACCAAGACTCACACTGGTGGCAGCAGGCCTCAGTTTCTGGCATGGCCTCTTGAGGCAACTATAAGCACAGCATCTGGGGATTGCTTGCTGAATCTTAACAGGTGGCCCTGGAGGGGCACAGGCTGGGGCTAACCTTGGCCTGGAGCTTAACCCCTCTCAGGACTGTGCCACTGGATACCTACTGCACAAAGCCACGCTAATAAGACCATGAGACTTAGGAGCTTTGCTTAGTACATAGAAACAGACACAGAAAGGCAGCTAAAATGGGAAGACAAAAAAGCAGAAACCATATGAGAGAACAGAACAGAGATCCAGATATAATGGAGTCTAGCAATCTAACAGATTCAGAGTTCAAAACTCTGATTATAAAGATGCTCAATGAATTTAGAGGAAGAGTAGATGAATTCAGTGAGAACTTTAATAAAGAGATATAACACATAAAAATGGAAATTATAAAAGCAAACCAGTCAAAAATGAAGAATACATTATCTGAGATGAAGAGTATATTAGAGGGAATCAACAGAGTGGATAAAGAAGAGGATCGAGCCACCAATACTGAGGATGGGGAAGCTAAGGACACTCAATCAGAATGGCAAGAAAAAAGAAGCCAAGAGTATAATAATAATTTAAGGAGCCTATGGGACACTATTAAATGCAAAAATATCCATGTCATTGGGGTACTTGAGGGAAAACAAGATGTTGAAGAACTATTTGAAGAAATAATGATGAAAAACTTCCCTCACCTGGTGAAGGAAATAGACATACAAATCCAGGAAGCTCAAAAAAGAGTCCCAAAAAAGATGAACACAAAGAGACCCACACCAAGACACATTATAATTAGAATGTCAAAGGTTAAATACAAAGAGAGAATCTTAAAAGCAGCAAGAGAAAAGCAGTTAGTTACTTACAAGGGAGCACCCATAAGACTGGCAGCTGATTTCTCAAAAGAAACTGTGTGGGACAGAAGGGCAAAGCTATCATTTAGAGTAAAAGGACAGATAAAGAGCTTCCCAGACAAAAATAAGCTAAAGGAATTTATCAACACCAAGCCAGTATTATAGGAAATGTTGTAGGGACTTCTTTAAGAAGAAAAAACATGTATCAAAAACAAGAATAAAGAATGATAATAACTACATTCCTATCAACAAGCACCTCAAATGGAAAAGAATTAAGTGCTTCAACCAAAAGATAGAGTGGCTGAATGGATAAGAAGATAAGACCCCTACATATGCTGCCTACAGGAGACTCACTTCAGATTAAAAGATACACACAGACTAAAAGGAAGGAGATGGAAAAAGATATTGCCTTGATGGACCTAGAGAGTATTGCTCTAAATAAAATAAGTCAGATAGAGAAAGATAAATATCACATGAATTCACATATATGTGGAATCTAAAGAACAACAAAAACAGAAATAAACTCATAGATAGATACAGAGAATATTTTGAGGGCTACTAGATGGAAGCGGGGTTGTGGGGGATAGTGAAAAGGGCAAAGGGATTAAGAAGTACAAATAGATAGTTACAAAATAGACATAGAGGTATAAAGTGTAGTATAAGGAAAATAGTTAATGTAATAAATATGTAAGGAGGAAGAGGGGTTCTAGATTTAGCAGGATCACTTTGTGAGTTATATAGATCTCTAATCACTGTACAACTGTACAACTGAAACTAATATATTATTGTATGCCAACTATAATTGAAAAAATCTCACTGAATTGTACAATGTAAATATGAGCAACTAATTGCCTATTATATTTCAATAAAGCTGAAAAAAATTAAAGCAGGTTTAGGGTTATGATTAATGTGAAGTTTGAGTTCATGGTCAGAATCAGTGTTAGGGTTAAGTTTAGGTTGAGTTCAGTGTTCAATTGTTTGATTTCAGGGTCAGGGTTAGGTATGGGTTAGAAACAGGGCCAGGAAGTTCCTTACTTGAGGTTGGTTAGCTAGCTGGCTACAATTGGGGATTGGGATCACTCCAGTTCCACAGTAGACCTCTTTTAAAAAGTCTCTGAACACTCTGTGTTAGCCTCCATGGAATTCCCAGAGATGTCCTTCACCTCTGCATCCTCTGCATAGGTCCCTAGGTGCTCCCGATGCTGATGATCCTGCTTCTTCTTGACCTCTCCAGGTTAAGATTGGGGATCAGAGAACAACAAAGACTGTATTAGACAGTTAGCTATCTGCAGGTTGGAAGCACAGTGTTGGGTTTCATATGGCTTCTGTCTGCTAAAATTCTACCTAAAAGACTTCTTCTTCCACTGCAGAGACCCGTAGGGGCTCATCCAGTCATTCCAGACGCTATCTGATTTCTCCCAGCTGATAACCAAGGCAAGAGGCCACTAGGTTGCAGTAGCATGATTAATCTCCTGCAGTTGGACAAGTTTGGTCTGGAGGTAGGGACCAACCCTGAATGTCAGGGCATTCCTCCAAAAGGCCTCTATACCCTCTGCAGAGGCCCCAGAGGCTTCTGGTGCTGGTCCTTCTGGTCACAGAGTGGGAACCCAGGGCCCAGCAAGCCTATCCTCTGTGGAAGTCTCCAAAGAGCTAGGTGCCTCAAAGTGACCTAAAAGTCCTCTGCACCCTGTGTGGAGACCCACAGGAGCCAAGCAAGTCAATCCAGATTCCAGAGTCAAGCTGAATAAATCAATCAACCTTCCAGACCATGTCATCAGAATGACAATGTCAAGTGGCTACCTGGCTAAAGAGAGTGGAGCTTAGATGAAGTTTCCAAAAGTCCCCATTCTATGGAAGTTTCCTCTGAAAGATTTGTTCACCCTTTACCTTGGCCCCTGGGGTCATCCCATGGGATTCCACTGCTCTTCAACCTCTCCCTTATGATAAACTGGGTCATAGATCCCTGTTAGTTATTGGAAGACCAGCTAGATACAAAGAGGGGGTCACCTGGGGCTTTGGATCTCTCCAGGTCCTGTAGTGCCCCTCCTGAAAGGTCATTGCATTCACCAGGGAGAACCTTGAAGATGACTTGTGCCATTCTCATTATCTCTTTCCTCTCCTGCACAAAAGATGAGTGCCCAGGTTTAGTCTGTGTATCTAGCCAACTGTTGGGGTAGCATGTGCTGGCATTTGGGTTCATCCCTTTTCTCCAGTGGGCCCTTCCTAAAAGGCCTCTGCACCCTTGTTGTTTGCTCCTGAGGTCATCCCACATCAGTTTCACTGCTCTTCAACCTCCTGTACCCAAGAAATGGGGCTTCCAGGTGCCCGGGTCACTATCTAAAAACCAACCAGCCACAGAGGGTTGGAAGGTCCTGCTCAGGGTTGCTTATTGTCCCTGGTTTCCCTAGGATCATTTCTAAAAAGACTCTGTACCCTCTGTGGAAGGCTCCAGGGTCGACCTCTGCCTATCTCTCTCCACTCCTTTCTCCTCTGCATGAGAAACGATATTGAGAAATGATATCATGAAATGCTCTGTTGAGGTCAGGTGACTGGACAGCTTTGGTGACTACTTGTAAAAGTTGGGACTTAGCATCTGCAGTGAAAATTGGAGACTTCATTTCAGGGCTAAATGAGGACTTAGATTCTGAAGCTGAAATTGGGACTTGGCCTTTGGAGGGGGAATTGGGGAACCTAGTTGCTCATAGCACAAGTTAGGATTTATTCTTTTAAGGCAGAGGTCTCAACTTGATTTCTGGCAGAGGATGTCAAGACAGTCTCTTGAGGGAGAGGTTGGAACTTAGTCTCTGAAGCAAAAAGTAGGAGGTAGGTTCTAGGGCTATTAATGTGGAGTTAGCCTCTTGAGGGTGAATGGGGAGGTAGTGGTTGGCTGCATAGGTTGGGAGTTGGGATTTGGCAGAAGGAAAGATAGGATTTAGTGCTTGATACAAGGAGTCTGGTGTTAGTGGCTGACCTAAGGACCTTGGACTTAGTGTCTGATGGGTACAGGTCAATGTCCAGAAGTGTAAAGGGTCTGTGATTTTACCATATTTGTAATATAACAAGCTATCCCATTTCATGGATGCAAACAGAAGACAAGAGACTCTTGGGTCAGAGATAAAGGACTTTACTATTCACAGCAAAAGCAGTAGCCAGAGTGTCAGCAAGACATTGAGCTGGTTCTCCAAGGAGGTAATACAGGTGGGCCTAGATGCATGCCTGTACACATAGTGGGTTGTGTTAGGAGAGGAATACTGATGTGAGGGATTGATTGCTCTTCTAATGAGCAGTAACAAGCCTGCTTCTTGTCTGGAAGGAAATATTATCTCATTTCTCAAGGAAGCTTGCTAAAAACACAACTCTGAAAAATGGCCTATGTAGAGTGGTCAGGGTCTTGCGTTCTTGCATGCTCAGCAAGAAATGTGCAGAGACTTTCAGGGATAATGGCAGAGTGCTTTTGGTAAGTCATATTGACCAGATGGCCTGCTTCATGGCTTGACAAGATGTTCTGATTTGGGGGTTGACCTTAAGTCTAGGTTCAGAAGGTTGACCAGATGTCTTGATTTGCTGTCAAGCAGATGTCTTTTTAGAAGTTTGGTTGACTAAATACCATTTGGAAAATTGGCTAGAAAAGACTCAGGTAGTGCAGGGGGTTTAATATTTGTCAGGCAAGAGGCTTCCACCACCAGGGAAGGAGGCTAGAACCTGGATCCCACTAGTTGAGGTTCTGGGTCCAGGGGTGCTGGAGAGAGTAGCGGAGCCACTCTGGGGGCCTGGGTCACCTGAAATTCCAGGGGATTTCCTCCTCAGAGTCCTCAGAATACTCTATCTTGGTCCTTGGAGCTCCTCAGCCATTCCACCATTCTTACTACATGGAAGTGACTGGGTAAGATGGCTAGCCAGCTGTAGTGGAAGGAGTGGGGTGAAGGTGCCTTATTCTGTGCTTCAGATCATCCCTAGTCTCCTGATAGTCTATATCTTCCTTGGAGCCTTGGGTACTTCCCATTCCAGCCCTGCTGCTCTCTGAACTCCCTTGATTGCCAAAGGCGTGTGTGTGTGTGTGTGAAGTTAAAAAAAAATTCATGAGATCAAATATGCAGGGTGTATAAGATAACTAGTCATCCCAATTTGGGGGTGTCCTGAGATTTAGCGCTTTTAAAAAAAGAAGACTGAATTAAAAGAAGAAACTCACTTCAGATATAATAAGTACTGTAAAAGTAAGAGGATGGAAAAATATATGCCATGCAAACAGGAACCAAAAGAAAACTGGACAAAGTAGACTGTAAATATATAACCTGAGTAACCTCATAATTACTAAGGAAAGTTTAAAAACTTTCTGAAAAAGAAATATCCAGTTACAAATGGTTTCACTGGTGAATTTTTTCAAATATTTAAAGAATGAATAATAATAAATATACACAGTCTTTTCCAGAGAATAGAAAAGGAGGGAATACTTCCTAACTCATATTACCCTGATATCAACAGCAGACTAAGACAGTAAAAATAAAGAAAACTAGAGACCAATATCTTTGATAAACACAGATGCAAAAATTCTCAACAAAATATTAAAAGATTGAATCCAGCAATTTTTAAAAAGAGTAATACACTACCACCAAGGGTGGTTTATCTTGCTAATGCAAAAAAATCTATTATAGTAACGTTTAAAGAAGAAAAACTACATGATCATATCAATAAATGCAGAAAAAGCATTTGATAAAATACATACCAAACAATACTAATAATACGAAACTCTCAGCACATTAGACTAGAGGAGAACTTTCTCAACCTAAAGAAGGGCATCTACCAAAAAAAAAAAAAACAATCAAACAAAAAGACAAATCCTACAGCTTATATCATGTTTAATGAAGAAAGACTGCATGCTTTTCTCCTAAGATTGGGAAACAAAGCAAGGATTCCCACTCTTCTATTTCTTTTCAACATAGTTCTGACAGTCTTGGTCAGTGCAATAAGGCAAGAAAAAGAAATAAAAATATGCGTATTGGAAAGGAAGAAATAAAACTGTCTTTATTCACAGAAGATGTGATTCTATAACCAAAGAATCCCAGAGAAGCTACAGAAATACTCTTAGAACTATTAACTATTAAGTGAGTTTAGCAAAGTCATCAGATACAAGGTCAACTTACAAACACCAAACATACTTTCATAAATGAGCAATGAACAATTGGAAACAAAAACTTTAAAAATAATATCTACAATAGCTCCAAAAAGTGAAATGCTTGGATATAAATCTATCAAAATGTGTACAAGATCTGTATGCTGAAACCTACAAAATACTGATGAAAGAAATTGAAGAATGTATACCAACTACAATTGGAAAAAAAAAGAAATCAAATAATTGGAAAGACATGCTGTTTTCATGGATTATAAGACTCAATAAAGATACCAAGTCTCTCTAAATTATTCTACAGATTTAAAGCAATTCCAATTAAAATTGCAGCAGGTTTTTTCTAGATATAGTCAAGCCTATTCTAAAATTTATATAGAAAGTCAAAGGAACTATAACAGCTAAAACAATTTCAAAAAGAACATATAAAACAGAAATCATGCTAGCCAATTCTAAAGGCTGATTTATCATGATAGATACCAGATCAGTGGTTTCCTAGGGATGAGGGCAGGCATATAGAGGGACCAAAGGAAAGGATTACTAAAGGATACAGGGAAAGTCTTGAGATAGTAAATAAATTTATTATCTTGATTATGGTGATGTTTTCATTAATGTATGTATATACATAAACACATGTCTTTATACATATATGTTATAATGTATATGACATATACATTATGCCAAATGTATCAAATTGTATACTTTAAATATGCATAGGTCAATTATAACTCAATAAAGCTATTTTTAAAAAATATTCTTTCCAAAGTGATATATTACTTTTGCATCCATTGGGTGGAATTTGGAACCATGGATTTTGCCAAAGTATTTAATTCTTATCCTCTAGCAATATTTTAATTTGTAAAATAATATATAGAAAGAGTAATATGAAAGTATTAGGTTAGTGTTGTAGCATATTTTATAAGATTATGATGAAAATAAAAAGGAACCTAATCACAATGTCATTACCAGATTACTATTTATTAGTTTTTTGAAGCTTTAGGTATAATAAGTATGGAATATAGATTAAAGAACAGATACAATCCCTTTCTTCTCCCCACTTCCACCAGTAATTTGCAAAGAATCAAGAGGCTGGTTGACAGTTGAACAATTCTTGACCTTCTATAGTACCTTTGCAGAAGGCCTTATAGTGTGTTATCAAACCCACCTGTCACCCCTTGTTAAAAACCTCTACCTTTTAAAAATTGTAAATAAACATTGAACCCTGTTATAATATTATTGCCTCAATTTTTTTGTAAGTGGATTGAAATATCAGCTTCAGAATTTTCTAGTTGCCTTCAAAGTTTCTTCTAGTAGCAAAAAAGGCCTGTGACTTATCCTGCATAAGGATAAGGAGGAATTCCTTTGACCCCCAGGCCAGTTATCTGTTTACAAAAAAAAAAGGAAAGAGAGAAACTGTGATAAAAGGTAATTCATGAGTATTTTTCAAAAGCATTTTTATGATTCATCTTATGTACTTAGCCACCTATTATTCTTGTTTTATTTCCTATCACAAAAAGGAATTGCTTGATTAAGTACTTATGGTCTAATCCGATTATTCACACAGATAATAATCCAAATGGCAAACATTTGCAACTAACATGGATTTAAAACTGAATTTATTTCTATCATCTTCCCAGCTGTTAAAAAAGGGGTTTGAGCCAGATGATTTCTACATTTCTTTTTAGCTCAGAAGGTCTATAATTTTCATTGGTGTTTGCTTTATTGCAAAAAAGTTAAGAACCTGAAAATATTCTTGTGACATCAGACAATCAACTAATCTTATAAACATGTTTCAATTACTGTTTTCCTAAGCCCATTCTAATGATTTATAGAATTTCAGCAAACGCTACTGAAGCAAAAAAAAAAAAAAAATTAAAGTACTGTACAAAGGAGGCTAAACATATTGTCCTGGACTTCAGATAACTTCCAGTTTAGAAAAATCTAAATAAACTGTTTTTAAGTGTAGCATGATGAGCTTAAAATGTTAAATAGAATTAAGTTTTGGAAGTAGGAAAAAGCACGGGTCACTTAGTTACTTAACAAAGGATCTCCCACTTCACCCGTAAAAGAAAAGAAATAGCAAGATCACCTTGAAAATTCCACCAGCTTTAGGTTGTCGAATAAGCCCCTCAGGGTCAATTCCATCCCGGGCACAGGTCACATACATTTCAGAGTAATCTTTCCCTCCAAAGCAGCATGAGGTTGTTTTATCAACAGGCAACTTCACAGTTTGAAGTCTTTTCCCTAGAGCACCACATATTTTATTTAAAGTCTACTTCTAGCAAATTTCCAACCTGAGAAAGCTTTCAGGACCTCTTGCAGAGTAATAGGGAAGTTCAGAGAGAGTGGTGGAGGTCAGATTGTGATCATGTATTTAACCTACCTTCCCTGACAATTTATTTATTTTGAGCAAAAAGACTTACCTCCACAGGAAAAGAAGTACTGACTATAAATTTGGGGCCATATCTTTGGCCTTTATTTCCAAAATAATTTAATTGAGACCTTTGAATATATTGCTGTCTAACTTTATTAGTAATGAAATGTCTCCAGTCCCTAGTGTCTGGTGTTTTCAAGATATGGCAGGGATTTTCCATTGTGTTGTGGGCCTACCTGTCTCAGGATCTAAACGAATCACTCTTCCTCCATTGTAACAGGCCACCCAGAGTTTCCCATCAGCATCAATACACATTCCATCTGGGATTTGTTCTTCTTTTTCCAGCCTGTAAACACTTCTGCGGTTGCCTATGGTTAAAAACAAAACAAAACAAAACACACACTCACACACACACATGCACATGCACGCACAAGTACACCAAAACAACAGGTCACTCAATAGTGAGCATCAAACAATGAGCGATCAAGCTGATTATAAATACTGATCACTTCTGCTTATCCAAGGTCTTGTCTGTGGGCACAAAGGACTTTTACCACATGATTTGGGGTGGAGTCATTCCCTTTAGTTTGGGTACAGACATGTCTATCTAAGCTTCCAGAGGAGGAGAGAAAAAAGAAAGCAAATTCTTAGTAAAATACCAATAGATTTTTTTGAGACTGACCTAAACTGAAGCCTTGCATGCCCACCTTAGATACACTTCAGTCTGTGGTTAGACCTTTGATGTTTTACTTACAAAAATGCTTACTTTGATTAACTCTATGATCTAGAAGGCAACTTTACAGTTCCATGTGACCAACTCATGCACAAAAACTAGTAATATATAAGAGTTCTGTTTCTGCCTGACTAAATGCTCCAAAATCACCTTATTAAAACTAAACATTAGAATAGCTCCGTTCTGAAAGGAGGGGTATTCTGAAACCAACTGGCTGGCCTTAAAGCGGAGGAGAATCATAGTATACAAAAAAGAAACATCAAAATCCAGAGGAACTTTACACTATCAAATCCAGGTCAACAGTAACTGAGTTGAGGTATGGTAGAAAAAATGTTAAAACGATGATAAGTAAAATGGGTAAAAACACTCATAAAAAGAGCATTACATATATTTAAAGCAAAACATCTCTACTGGAATGTTTTGTCTCTGATTACATTTACACAAGAGTCTTGTGATTTTTTTAAGCCATTTTTATTATTGGTTTTATTTTTATGGATTGGCACCTTTCATGAAACAGTTTCAAATACTCCCTTCTAAATTCTCAATAATTACTTCCCTATTTTCAACTATGGCTCATTTAGAGGGCATTGATAAGAGTCGAACAGTCTGTAACTGCTTTTTATACTTTTCCATTTTGAAAGGTTGTAAATTTGTCTCTGAACACTTAACTACAGTTAACTAAAGTAAAAAAAAAAAAAAAGATATATCAACCCAAAATTCTAATTTTCTGTTCTTTTATCCCATTCTGTTGTATATTATTTGCCTTTAGGTACCTCCTGGTAAAACGTACAGTGAGCCTCTTTCTAGTGATGGTGGCAAGAAAGAGGATTAAAGATCTATACATATTATGCCAACTCTGGCCACATTTAGTTGTGCTGAGAGCCATGTGTTGACTGGCAGCTTTGTCAACTCTGTAATCATTACTACACTGGGATAATAACAACAGCTCTCTAATTTGACAAAATAAGGACCTTTTCACATGAGTTGAGGGAGAGGAAGCTTACTAGTGACATACATATGAAAAAACTATGAGCAGTATTAAGAAAAATAATGAAAAAGTACATACAGATCTTCCCTGTCTGCAGTTCATAGTCAAAGGCGTCCACGGAGTAGGACAGGCTGTCGATGTAATAGAAGATTTTGTGGTCCAGGGACCAATCTAAACCGTTGGAGATGTCCACCTGGTCAAAGTACTTTTCCACATGGTGGTCAGGAAAGAGGGAGTACAGGGACCCTTGGTGCCGCTCCAGAATTGCCGGGGCTGTTTCCTCAGCCATGGTGCCTACAAATCCCAAAGACCACTGAGTTTTCTCACCAGAGTTCCTTTCCATGATTAAACCAAGGAATTTATACAATCCTAATCTGGATTCTATATTTTTTAAATGACAACTACCTTGCTTATAATGCAAATTCCAACTACATAGAGAGGTTCTAGTTCCAGATAAGAAGTACATCTAAACCAACCTCATTTTCTCCCACTGAGAACAACTATATAACCTACACAAAATGCATGGTGTAGCTATTTGAGAACTCTGAAAAGTAAATGTTAGGCAGCTCAGGGAACAACACCAGAATATGAAGTATCACCCAATTGGTGGTGAGTTCTCCATTTTACCCTCCAGTATGCCCCAGCCTGAACTCAATACAGCTTGAAACTTGGAAGTGAGCACTGTGGTGCAGATAGACAGAGATCCAAGAGAAACCCTTTAGATCTGGCTCAAGGAGCAGAAAAGAAAACTCCTGAGATTCAAAGAGAGTGGAAGAAATCTGGTTATTTTTCACTCTTTTTTCTCCATTCTCTCATGCACCAGTCTGTAGGCAATTCTGCAGCAAGGGTAGCAACAGCAGAGAGTGGCCAGCAACAGGAAACAACAGGAATCAAAACTCTGAGGGAAGTGGACATTCCTCTCCATTTAATGAAGCTACCAGCTCCAAAAGGGCAGAGCCAAACACTTGCTTTTATGTTCTGCCTTTTTTTGTCCTCCTGCCACTTGGCCTTGGGGGCAGCATAGTCATAGAGATGTGTGGTTTCTGACTGGAGTAATGAAAGGAGAGCTCCAGGAAACTGGAAAGTATCTGTGGATAGTGAAGAGGAATGTTGCTCAGGAATGCAACCCCATAAAGCTATCTATGATCTCCTGGGCTCATCTTCTATTTGTACATGCATGGATAGGATTCTGATTAGCATACCAAAGACTGAGAATATAGCAGTGGGTAGAACTCATTCTAAGTCTCAGAATGACCACCAAGTGGCACACATGTGGGACGGATCCTAATGGCACCTAATGGAAAGCAAGTTGGAACTTGTGGTCTGAACCTAGACATACAGATAACTTACCAAAACAAATATATAAACATTCTCTATAGGATTTAAACAAGACCCAGGGTCTCAAAACATAACAGTCAGAATGTCCAGGGTACTATCCAAAATTACTTGGCAACACAAAGAAGCATGAAATCTCAACTTGTATAGGAAAAGAAGCAACAGACGCAGAAAAGAAGATGGCACAGATGTTGGAATTATTTAACAAAGGCTAAAGCAATTCTTATTAAAAAAAGCTGAAGTGAGCAATTGTAAACAGTCTTGAAACGAAACTCAAAAAAGAAAATATTGGCAAAGAAGTAGAAGACATAAAGAATAACCAAATGAAAATTTTAGAACTGAAAAATAAAATAACTAAAAAAAGAAAAGAAAAAAAAAAAACCCTTGCTGGACGGACCCAATAACAGAAAAGAGATGACAGAGGAAAGAGTCAGTGTACCTGATGGTAGATCAATAGAAATTATCCAATCTGAACAACAGAAAAAAAAATTTTTTTTTAAATGGATGGAGCTTTAGGGACCTGTGAAACAACAACAAAAGGGCTAACATATGTGTCATGGGATTCCTGGAGAAGAGGAGACAGAATATAGGGCCAAAAAATATTTGAAGAAGTAATGGCTCAAAACTCCCTAAGTTTGGTGAAAAGCATAAAATTATAGATCCAAGAAGCTGAGCAAACTCAAAACAGGATAAGCCCAAAGAAACCTATACCCAGGTACATTGTAATCAAAGTTCTGAAAACTAAAGTCAAATAGAAATCCTTGAAAGCAGTGAAAGAAAAATGACATACTACATATAGGAGAATAATGATTTCAATGATCATCAACTTTTCATGAGAAACCATGAAGGTCAGAAGGAAATGATACATTTTTAATTTGCTGTATGAAAAAAGCATCAACCTAGAATTCTATATTAATTGAAAATATTCTTCAAAAATGAGAGTGAAATAAAGTTATTCTCATATGAAGTAAAACTAAGAGATTCATAGCCAGCAGACCTGCTCTAAAAGAATTGCTAAAGGAAGTTCTCCAGACAGAAGGGAAATGATACCAAAAGGAAGCTTGGAACATAAGGAATGAAAGAAGAACAATAGAAATAATAAATACATGAGCAAATATAATAGACTATTCTTCTCTTTAGTTCTTTAAAATATTTCTGATGGTTGAAAGCAAAAATTACATTTTCTGATGTGATTTTTAGCATATGTATGTAAAGAAAACTATAGCATAAAGAGGTGATTACTAATGGAAGTGGTAAAATATTGGATCTAGATAGACTGTGAAAAGTTAATTATATACTTTGCAATCCTTTCAGCAACCCTTAAAAAACTATTTAAAGAGATATAGTGAAAAATCATAATAAATAAAAATTGAACTCTAAAAAGTGTTCAAATAACCCAAAAGAAGGCAGGAAAGGGGAAACAAATGAACAAAAAAATATAGAGGGAAAGAAGAGAAAACAAATAATAAAATGATAGATCTCAGTCAAAGCATATCAATAATTACATTAAATGTGTCTATTCTAAACACATCAATTAAGATAGAGATTGTCAGAAGGAATTAAAAAATCCAGCTATAAGCCATCTACAAGAAACTCGCTTCAAATATAATGATATAGGTAGCTTAAAATTAAAAGGATGGAAAAAGATATACCATGCAAATACTAATCAAAATAAAACTTTTGATTAGCTATGTTAATATCAAAAAAAAGGGCTATGCTAATACCAGACAAAATATACTTAGAGCAAAGAAAATTACTAGAGATTAATAGGGGTACTACATATTGAAAATGGTCAATTTACTAAGGAGACACAGTAATCCTAAATGTGTATGTGCTTAACAACAGAACTTCAAAATATGCAAAGCAAAAGTCAGAACTTAAAGGAGAAATAGACAAATTCATTGTAATAGCTGAAGGTGTCAGCATCCCTCAGTAATCGGTACAAGTAGATAATCAGCAAAGGAATAGAAGAACTGATCAGCATCAATCAACTGTATCTAAGTGACATTTATAGAACATTCCACTCAACAAGAGCAGAATACATATTCTTCTCAAGTGCATGTAGGATATTCACACATAGACTTCAGTATGATCTCAGAGGATAGAGCAGAATTTGACTGTAAGGAAGAAAATGGAAAGCTCATTTACTTTACCAAGCTCCATCTGAAAGAAGAGTGAGTTAGAGGAAAATGGATGAAAACTGGAAAGCCTGAATAGCAAGCAAGACAGAGTAAATTCTCCCTCCTGGCGAGAAAGATGCTCATGTGGCAGTTTCCTGCTATAGGGCAATTGGGTTTATTTCATTAATATTCTTTCCCACTATCTGCCTTACAGAAAGAGATGCCTAAAACATGAAGGTGAACCCCTTGCTGCTTGGAAAGGCGCTTCCTTAGTGGAAATGAGCATCCTAGAGCCCTGGTTTACATATCATTATACAGCAATGAGCACAGACAGGTCAGACCTTGGGTGTGGTAACACCTCCAGGGTACTACCTACCATCTTGAGACTCCATTTAGACAATCAGATGACGCCTCCCTTTTCTGGTCAGGGACACCTATCAGCATCTGCTGAAAGCTATGAGCTCTCTCCAGAAAAAGGTTCTCAGGTGCTTCTGGCAGATACACACAACCAGTATGTATATTCACAATGACACTTACAATTTTAAGGGGTCTACTGAGGGCACAGAACTGGAGACCCAAGCCTAAGAACTCAGGCCTCTGAGGACATCTTTATTTTGTCTCACAAAGTGCCACAGAACTATAAACTTCTAGCCCTAGGGTGAGAGAAAATCAATTTCAATAGGAGGTAAAGTATCCAATCACATTTCTTTATTCTGCAGAAATTACTGGCAGAAGGGCTTCCAATGGATTCTCATCTTTAATCTTTCAACTTGTCCTGGACTAGATCTGTGGTTGTATCAAGTTTAGGAAGATGGGGAATAACCCACAGCCAGCTGCTCAGATCTCATCTACCTTCCATGTTGAAAGTGAATGGAACCAAAACAGCATGGCTGATAATATAAAATAATATTGGATGTTTTCTCTAATTGAAGAATAAAAATTAAAATTAAAAAAAAAAGGGGAGAGGGCAGTATGGGGAAATGAAAACAGCAGGAATTTAGAATCACTTTGGTTAACTTAAAGGGTTGTTATGATGAAAGGTAAATGAGAAATAGGTGTGAAATGCATTATTTAAGTTCAAACTGTAGTTAAAATTCATTTAAAGCTGTATATAAGTCATTCTGCAACTATCACAGTAAGGATTGGTTCAAGAAAGAATCATCAAAAAATGTAAAATGTGAGAGATTTTGATGAGGACCAAGACATTTGCTTGGACTTAAAGTATCTTCCTATGTTGTAGCCAGCACCAAGATGGCCCCTAATGATTCCTACTTCCCAGTATTTACACCCCTGTACAGTTTCCTCCACCATTGCCTGTGTGAGCAATAGCACATGACAGAAGTGATACTATACCACTTCTGAGACTGGTTATAATAAGATTAACTTCCATTTTGGGCTCTCTCTCTCTCTCTCTCTTTCTCTCTCTCTCTCTCTCTCCCCCCTTCTCTCCCTCTCTCCCTCTCTCGTTACAAGCTCTGGGGGAAGACATGTCCTGAACAGCTCTATGGAGAGGCTCAAATGGTAAGGAACTGAAGTCTTCTGCCAATCCCCACATGAGTGAGCTTGGAAGCAGATCCTCTAGGTCTCTTCAGAGGCTCTAGTCTCTTTTGAAGTTGTAGCCCCCACCGACAGCTTGACTGCAATTTCATGACATAATTTTGAACTAGAACCATCTAGCTAAGTCGCACTGACTTTCGGAAATGATGTGAGATAATAAATTATTGTTATTTTAAGCCAGTAAATTTCAGAGTGATTTGTTATATAGCGATAGATAATGAACAAATCCCATAAAATGCTTATAAATTGCAATTAAAAAACAATAACTATGCAGTAGAGAAATCTGAGAAGACCTTGACTGGGTGATCAAAACTAATATCACAGATAGAATATCCTGAGAAGGGCAGAACATCACCTATTCTAGCCATGAATATATATAGCATCAATCCAACCACAAGGAAACATCAGACAAACACAAAAACATAAGGGACATGAGGAATGTTCTATTGAAAAAGGGGGGAGTCGGGTGGGATAATGTTCTTTAAAAATGTCAATGTCATAAAAAAAAAGCTATGTTCTGTTCCAGATTAAAGAATATTAAAGACATGACAACTAGATGCAATACATGATCCCAGACTGGATCCTGTATTGGAGGAGAAAATGCTATAAAGGATATTAAAAAAATAACCAAATGGTCAATTGACAAAGCTGGAATGTAGATAGTACATCAGATAAAATTATTGTATCAATACTAAACTTCTTTAAGGTAATGATTGTACTGTGGTCATGTAAAAATACGTCATTTTTCTTGGGAAATTTACACTGAAGTATTTTAGGAGTAAAGACACATGATATATGCAACTTACTTTCAAATGATTCTGGAGAAGGATATATTTACATATATAGAGAGAGCAAGTGGAACAAAATGTTGACAATAGGTAAATTCAGGTAAAGGGTATACAGGTGTTGTTTGTATGATTCTTGCTTTTTTCCTGTAAATTTGAAATTATTTCTAATTTAAACATCAACAACAAAACTGTATTTAAAATTTATTTAAACCACAAAAATACTATACAAATTTTAGACTCTGTTAGAGACAGAAACTGAAAGGAATATCTATGAAGTTTTTCTCACGGGATTTTTTTTTAGTGACATAAGTTACTCAAATAATAATAAAAGAACCCAAGACCCATTATGAATAACACTTTTTCCACTAAAGCAGTGAAACTTTTATAAGTGATATTGTTTTTTCCCAAGCTCAGTAAGTAGGTGCTAAAGATAAATCATACCAGCAAAGTATCTCCCAGCAGGATCCACCTTCCCATCATTGAATCGATTATTCTTCTTGTCTTTATCTACTGTGGCCAGGACAGTGGTTGACTGATCTTCCCAGTTCAAAGCACAGAACTTTGTTCCAATTGTGGTGACATAGCCTCCCGACTGGCGGAGCACCACTGAGCTGACTGAGGCATCTGCAAGAGGCAAAAGCCACAGTCAGAATGCAGCAAACAGCCCAGTGGCCCAGCAGCACATTGTGACCATCATACCACCTGGCGTCTCTAAGAGGATTCCAGCTCTTTCAACAATGGGAGTGCTCTCTCTTCTTTCTGTTGAATAGTGAAACCTACATAACCTAGTATATTTGTTGGGAATGAACTCTGTGTGCTGTTCTGGAGAACAGGGACAAAAAGGTTAAATGAAAGTCAACTCTTTTGGAAGCTCCCAGTCTAGTGCGAGAAGCAGAGAAATCAAACCACATTGGGCATACAGAGCAGATGTCACAGAGTAGGCAGTACTCAATTTGCCTGGTCTCCAGAAAATTCAGAGACAAACTCTGTTTAGTTCCGCCAACTAGGTTTTGTGACATCTTTCTCTCTCTCCAATACAGGACTGTCTTTTTTAAGGGACCTTACTTAATTAAAAATTAAATTTATTTAATTAAATAAAACTTTAAAAGTTAAATTAAATATTTATTTAATTTGTTGTTGAACTGAATTAAAATTAATTTAATTAAAATATTTTGTTGAAATTAAACTTTAATTTAAAATTGTTTAATTAAAAATTGTTTCTCAAATCCTTTTTGGAAGAAGGCATGATAAAAGTAATAGAAATGTAACTGCAGTGATAAAACAGTCACATATCTTCACCGTATTGCTATATTTAGTATTTTTATTGTTATTTATTTTCATTTCATTTAATTTTTTTGAGAATTTTTGTAAGAATTTATTTGAGTCAAGCTGATGACATATGCTGGGGAGAAGGATCTCATGTACTCCCTGTATTTTTAAATTTTAGGTTTTCCTCATTTAATGTTCTATGTATAAGGAAACTTCTTCTTTTTTTTTTTTTTTTTTTAAGTGGAGAGATCAATTACTATGGTGAGCAGCCACCGGAAACAAATTTATCAGAATTTATTTTGAAAACATTTCCTGAACACCTACTTAGTGCAAGGTGCTGGGTGCTCTGGGAGCAGCTTTCAGTTAAAAGCCCTGCTCAAAAGTTGATTTGAACCATTGAAGGTTGAAGGGAATGTGCAGGACACTATTAGGAAGGTCACAGTCTCATCAGGGATCCCAGCCTGTGGCTTGAGACTTCTGTTAGCCTTCTAAGCTACTGCTGACACCACAAGCCTTTTCCATGGTTTGGGGGTAGGGTCACACTCACTTTGCCTCCAGCCATGTCCTACCCCTGAGTGAATTAAAAAGTTGTTCTCTCTCATTAAAAAAAAGATTGACGTCCTCAGTTCTGGGTTAATAGAGAGGGTCCCAATGTTACAGGAATTCTTGGTATCTCTTCCCGTGAACACAATAATGACAACAAAAAACTTCGTTCTCTATGGCTAATCAGTCAAGCCCATCCCCTTTGGGCCACAGAATGTCATAAACACTTCATCTAGAAATCACATGGCCATAAACAGAATCACACTCAAAGGCACCAGAAATCTTGTTGTGAATCCTATTTTGTACACTGAACAGATAGCCCTGGTTGATGCTTTAGAAGTCTAAAAGCTCTTTTTTTTCACATTCGAAAAAGAGATGTATCTGTTTGTTTGTTTGTTTTTTTAATTAAGCCCTTGGTCTGACCCTAAGTAGATAATCTTTGCTGTGCTACAAACCTGGTCTCCAGCTTTCAATGCTGTTATCTGTAAATGTTAAGGAAAGATCCTACAATGCCTCATTAACAGGACAAAGTGGGGAGTGTTATCCCTTACTTGCAAAGGCAGAGGAAAGTATTGACCATTTAGAATTTACTCCTGGGTCAAAGTGGGAGGATGCAGACAGCATGACAATCCAAAAGTTTTAGAGACTTAACAAGAAGGTCCTGAGGCGATGGCACCTTAGATGGTCCCGTCTCTCCCCAGGGAAAAGATGGCTGGCTGGGTGGATCTGAACCCAGCTTTCGTCCTTACCTGTGGTCACTCGCTGGACTTGCTTGCTGAGCGAATCCCACCGACAAACCTTTTTTGCAGGAATATCTACGAAGAGCAGAGAATTGGACGCTTCCTCCCACACTGGAGACTCACCACACCGGCAGTTCTCCAGCAGGACACACTCAATCTTAATGGAAGACATTGTCATGGGGGAGATCTACTGAGGGTGACAGAGACAAAATAAAATGTAATTGCATGGAGCAAATTCAGCACAACACCTGGCTTGAGACCTTGGTAAGAGCTCAATACAGATTGAGTCGTCATTAGAAGTAGAAAGGCTGGGCACACTTTACCTGAATCAGAACAAAATATGCAATGTAGCAGGAGATGAAAAAGAAGAGCTGATAGGCAATAACAAGAGACATCTTTGATCAACTTACCAGTTTTTTTTTTCAAGTTATCTTTTAAAAAGAGATAGGGGAAAAAAGCAAGACTCCAATATCCACACCTTGGCGCTGGTGACTCTCAGAGTACCAGCGGCCCAGAGACAAGGCTGCTCTTTATGACAGTGTCCCATCCCTCAAGGCCGGTCAGGAGGCGGGCAGCTCCCTCATTGGTGGCCCCTTTGGGAGTCTGCAAATCACCTTCTCTTGCTTCCTTCCCCATCGGTTGATATTGATTCACTTCTCTGACTGTTCAAAGGCCAGAGCCTTCCCACTCTGCATTGTAAAAACATATGTTCATCAGTGATAATACACTAAATCAGAACTAACATCCATTTTCACCTTCAGACAACAGAATGGGTGGAGAAAAGGACATTGTCTGGGCACTCTTGTAGGAACTGACAGACCCTTAGCTATTTCTTGCTGCCTAGGAAGGCACTGTGCCAATTTGGCAAGGAGTCTTGAACTCCACAGGCAGGAGCATTCTATGCTTGGACTTTAGACCAGAGACTATGACCAGCAAACAGGCAGAAGCAAAAGAAAAATTATCAGAAAAGAAAAAAACATTACCTAAGAAACCCATGTAGGAGAGGAAAAACAGGCAACTTTCAAGAGCCTTCTCTCTTTCCCAAACTCTGCCCTGATGATGAGCACAATCTCCCAAATCTTCATCCTTCTCCCTGGCATCTATCTGCTTTGAAGTAAGTGGTCCCACACATGAATGGACAAATTAACGATGGGGGGGGGTGCGGGTGGAGAAGGAAAATAATAATCTTTGGTTTCATATTTCCTTCAGTAAACTGCATTAAAAAAACACACAGCTCAAATCGTCCTCAAATACCGACTGCCAGAGTCAATACATTTGCAATCTTCATTGACCGGTCAAAATTGGCGCTAGCTCCAATGACCTTCATGCTATCAGTCCTAGATAAGGCTCAAGATCAGACGTGGGGCTTTTGCAATAGCTACTTTTAACCCACCCTCGCTCCGTCGTGCAAGCCAGGGGCTGGCAAACGTTCCCCTTCGGCTCCGGCGCCGGAGAGCGCGGCCCGAAGAGTCGTGGGGGGCGGGGCAGCAGTGAAGGGGCAGCAGTGACGCGGCAGCAGGTGACCACTATACCCATGTACCTGTGCAGGCGAGGGGCCACCGCGCTAGCTGGTAGCGCTGCTGAGGCCTCAGGCGACAGCGAGGCCCTGGGAGGCTGAAGGTCGAGCCCGTCAGGTCCCGGGAGCGGATTCCCGGGTAGGCGGAGGGCAGTTGGTGTCTTTCCCGCAGTCACTGATTGGAAGACCAGATTGAACGGGTTTTGCTCGGCTGTCGCCAGACTTTTGCTCTCCAGGGAGGGGGCAAGGAGGCTGGGCTGTTAATTTCTAGTTGGCTCAAAGGTCAGGCATCCGAGCGGGAGGGGGCGTGGGCGTGGGTGCGGGAGGGGACACCACGGCTAGGGGTGGGGGGTGGGACCGGTAAGCCCCAATGTTGTCACTCTCCTCCGTTGGCAGCTGGAAGAATTCTGCAAAGCCACCAGGGTGTGGAGGTAGGGCCGAAGCTTAGAGTCCAGTGAACCTAAGCTTTGGAGTTTGGGCAGATAGCTAAAGTTTCTTTCCTAAACAAAATAATTGTTAAAATGCTTGACAGGGAGATTGGGTCGAGAGTCTAGTCAAACAAACAGGTTAGAAAGAAAAGAACAAAGCAGTTAAACAAATCCTCTCTTTTGCTAGTGTAAGAGACTGATGGCTGGAGGCCAACTCTTGCAAAAACATTTTTGGTGGGGGGAGAGGAAAGGCTTGGTTTGATTTGATTTAAATATCATACAGAATAAATGATTCTAAGCAGCTCTCAGCTTCACATTCTCCATTGAGAGCCTCAGTGCAGTCCTGATCCTGCCACCTCACCATCCGCACTTTCTCTAAATAACCCACAAATTGAAAATATTTTTAAAAATCAAGGGAGAGAGGTAAGCAGAATGGTGATTGCCCCTGGGAAATGGGAGCCAGGGGTTAACTGTGAAGGGGAGTTAAGGGAATTTTCTGGGGTGATGAAGCTGTTCTGTACCCTGATGGAGCTTTGAGTCGCATAGGTATATGTCCTGTCAAATATCCAATATCAGTGGTATGCCTGAGATTTGTGCATTTTAATGAATGTATTGAATCCAAGGTCAGTATTCCTCATTATTTATATTTGTTTTTTATTTTTATTATTTATTTATTTATTTTTATGGTGACATTGGTTAATGAAATCCAATAATTTTCAGCTGTACATTTTAACGGTATGGCATATATATATTTACACTGTGTGCTCACCTCCCATAGTTAGATTTCTTTCTGTCACCACATATTTGTCATTATTTATATTTGTCAATCTAGTGTCCCATTCCTAGCCATCTGCACTATCCTAAAACTCCTTAGTATACTCAAGTCATAGTCATCATGGCATTCTAATTCTCTTTAGTTCACTAAGGAGGATGAACCAGAAACCAATATGCAAAGGCACAAGGCTCTAGGCAGGCAGGAAATGGTTGGAGCAATGTCAGCTCAAAGGTTAAGGTTAGTAACTTAAACTAACTGGCACTCGTGACTTCGATTATTTCCCATTCACCCTGGGAGATAATTAAGACAGCTACTCTCCCATGTCTCCATCTACAGATGGGAAAGCACAAGTCTACAAAGTGAGGAGACTCCCAAAGCCACACATTCAACTGGGATAAATTTGGCAAATAGCTCAAACCATCAGCAACAAAGAAAAAAACAAAAAAAGAATCTGAAGGACACTTTCTTGGTGGGACAAAGAGTGGGATGCGATCTCCAGGTGTCAGAAACAGATTTTGGATGATTTGTTTCACCATTGTGGAAACTGTGACTCACAGAGTCACATGGTCAGTTATCTTTCCTGGCAGTTAACCAAATTCACCTGTGCTTGCCTCTTCTTTTCAGGAAAACATGTTTCATGGGAGGGGTGGTAGTTTTAAATATCTGAAAGTCTCTAACAATTACCTCAAATATACAGGAAAAATCAGTGTGTGGCAGGTGGTTATAAGACTGATGTCCACGTAAGAAATAGTATCTTAATGGGGCACAGACCCTATTGGGTGTATGTCAATTTGCATGAGCTAATTATGTGTCCCTTGAAATGGGCAGATATCATGGCTGGAGTTAAACAGTTCCCAGAGGAGCGTCTATGAAGAGAACAAATGATTGTGGCCAGGCATAGCCCCAGTACTAGTTCCATTCTTTATGGGCAGAGTTTTGCTGATAGGATTGTAATGACTTCAGTAGAAACATTTTGTTGATGTGACGTCAACTTTTATATGACCAAAATTTGGGATTAATGTGAGAGAAGCTTAAGAACCAGAGGGGGTCTATGAAAGGAAATGTACCTTTTAAAGTGTTTAAAGGAAAAATGATTAAATTTTTGTCAGCAAACAGTTAAATTCAGAGCAGTGGCTATGATCTGAGAAAAACCTATCAGAATGTTTTGCTTTTTTCCTTAAGTGGGAGAAGGTCATAGAGGGTCAAAAGACACAGGACGCCTTTTAGTTGTTTACTGGAGAGTGTAAAGAATAATAATAGGTGAGATGAGTGGTAAAGAGAAAGAAAAGGCTGCTGAAGAATCAGAAAATTAATCTTGGGCAGAAGCTGCCCACTTCTGCAGTCAGCAGTTTCTGGAGGGGTCCTAAGTTTTCCTGTTTTGTGTCCCAGTGGAATGGCTGTCGGGTAGTCAGGATAAAGTGATGTATTTCTTTTAAGTTGGGAAACATGAACTTGAGTATCAATACCTTGGGGTTGTATTGCTGTGTCAGTTGCTACCAGTACCTGATGTCTTTTCCTTGGAGGATCAAGGGCAGTTTTTCTGATGCCTTTTCAGAAAACCAAACCTTCAGGTTTGAGATTATGCAGAGGCAGCTTAGGTGGGTGTTTTTAAAGTGCAGCTTGTACTTACCTGCTGGTAATAAAGCTTGAGATAGTGTATGAGTTCCCTGCGGTAATTAGTTATATTAGCTTGTAATAGGGTAGAGTCTAGGATTGGAAGTGCTTTCCAAATGTGTGGGGCAACCCATTATTAACTCAGAAGGAGACAACTTGTGGATTCTAGAGTGGACAGATCTCATTACCATCAAGGAAAATGGCAAAACTCTGGGCCACGGATGTTCAAGAGGTTTCTGAGAACTTTGATAATTTTGGTTTTAGAATTCCATTAGTTCTCTGCACTTTTCCTGAATTTATGGATAAGAACAGTGCCATTCTAGGAAATAAGAATAAAAAATTACTTTTAGTGACCAGTGTTTTGTATCTTTTTTTACTTAGAAACTCCAGTCATCCAAAGATTATTTATTAACTTAATCATTTGCTTAAGATCTAAATGTTAGTTAGGATCCAGAAATTTCAATTTTAGTGAATATGTTAAATCCTTGTGATTTGTAGCAATTTAAGAATTTCATATTAAACTCTTTAAAAATACATGTTATCATTCCATTTAGTTGTTCATACACACACACACGCACACACACACACGCACACATACACACATATATGAAGTTATGGCAATAATGGTGACTTACTTAACTCGTAAAACCAGTGTGGGTAATTAAGAAAGTTTAACCCTGGTTTTGTACAAACTAAAATATTGTGCTGACATTATTTTTAAATGGTAAACTAATTTTTAAAGACTCCCAGTCATATTAAAAGTTCTTCTTTATCTTGGAATTAAGTTCTTTTCTCGTAACTAGAAAAAACAAAGGCTATTATATAAATACACGTTTCAGTTTCCACAAAAAGAAACATAACTTAATATTTTCTTTTCTTCTTTTAAATATTTTTGAAAGTTTACCTGGACTAGATATTCCTAGAGTGTACTTATAACAACTGAATGTTTTTTGATCAGTTAACCTTTAAAGTTTCCCAACAGGGTAAAAAAGAGGGAGAGGAACAGACAGACAAATGAACAAAAAACAGGGAGCTGGCTTCAGACAAATATGAACTTATCATTGTTAAAGGCTATTTATGTTCCTTTTTGGAGAGGGAGGAATGTATGGATATAGAAACTTCATTCTGACAAACACAAGTGTGTGTATGAGAGAGAGAGAGAGAGAGAGAGAGAGAGATGGATGGATATATATTGATTTTACAGCTGGTTTAGACAATAACTTGGGCCACTGACAATTTTACTAATCCAAATAATTTTAAAGCTATCATTCATTAATTCTTGAAATATAGAAATGAAGCTAACATAGTCTTGTATGTTAAAAAATGGGACCTCTCTCTTAGACAAAAGCAATCTCATGAGGGTTTCTTTCATTTTTGTTCTAAGGTATCTCTTAAATTAACAATTTTGTTCATGTTGAAAATTCTCCAATGTGGCCATGGTAATTTCAAAGTGACTCTGAATAAATTATGCCAGGTAGAGACCATGATAGCAGGAAAATATGAAGGAAGCAGGTGTTTAGTAGAGAAGAGTTGCAGTTTTAGATTCAGAAGACTCTATGAGAACTTCCACAGGTTGTAAGAATGGTGCTTGTGCAATCTTGCATCTCTAAAGCCTGGCTAAAGTCCAAGCATTACCCATCAGAGGCTGCATAAAACTTCCTGCTTTCGGGCTGATGAAACAAAATTCTTAGGGACACAAAGACACAACCGAAAAAGTTCTTTTAAGGTTTTATTTTAATAGCTTTATTGATGTACCATAGACATACAATAAACTGATATATATAAAAAGTATAATTTGATTAGTTTTGACATATGTACACATGCTTGAAACCATCACCATCATCACAATAATGAATATATCCATTACTCTCAAGTTTCCTCCTGCCCCTTTATTGTCCCTCATTTCTGTTCCTCCATGTTTCTAACTTCTAGGCAATCACTGATCTGTCACTCTAGATTAGTTTTCATTTTCCAGATTTTTATATACATGGAATTATACACTATGTATTCTGTTTTGTCTGGCTCCTTTCACTCAGCATAATTATTTTGAGATTCATCTATTTTGCTGTTCATAGTTTATTCCTTTTTATTACTAAGAGATATTCCACTGTATGTAAATACCATAACTTGTTTATCCATTCAAATGCTGATGGACATTTAGGTTGTTTCCAGTTTCGGCTATCACAGATAAAGCTACTATGAACATTTGTGTACTAGTCTTTATATGAACATTTGCTTTCATTTATCTCAAGTAAATATTTATAAGCAGAATGGCTGGATCCCATGGTAAGTGTATGTTTAACTTTGTAAGAAGCTTCCTGTTTTCCAAAGTGGTTGTGCCATTTTACATTCCCACTTGTGTATGGAGTTCCAGTTCTATACGTCTTCAGCATCACTTGGTATGGCCTTTTCAATTTTAGCCATTCTAATAGCTGTGTAGTGGGGTCTCATTGTGGTCTAATTTGCATTGCCCTAATGACTAATGGTTTTGAGGATCTTTTCATGTATTTGCTATGTGTATGTCTTCACCAAAGTGAGATTGCTCATTTTTTATTAAACTATTTTCTGGTTATTTTGAGTCCTGACGTATTTAGGATACCAATCCCTTATCAGATATGTGATTTGCAAATCTTTTCTCCCATTCTGTGACGTCTCTTTTCTATTAACAGTGTCTTTCAAAAAATAGTTTTTAATTTTGATGGTCTCATTTACCAGTATGTTTTATGGAAAGTGCTTTGGTGTCATATCTAAGAAATCTTTGCCTAACTGAGGCCCTAAAGATTTTCTTCTTTGTTTTTGTCTAGAACTTTTATAGTTTTAGATTTTAAATTTAGGCCTTTGATCCATTTTTAATTAATTTTATATATAGTATGAGGTATGGATTGAGGTTGTTTTATTACATATGGGTATCCAATTGTTCTACATTTTTTGAGAAGAGGATTGTTGAAGACAATCCCTTTTTCACTAAATGTGCACCTTTGTTGAAGATCAGTTGCCTACATATGTGTGAGTCTGCTTCTGAATTCATTTTGTTCCATTGTCTACATCTACATGCCATTATTTACACCAATACCAGAGTTTTGATTACAATCTGTAGCTTTGTAAGTCTTGAAATCGGGTAGTGCCAGTTCTCTAACTCCATTCTTCTCATTCCAAGTGGTTTTGCCTACCCTAGGTCCTTTGCACTTTCATATGAATTTTAAAATCGGTTTGTCAATCCCTTCCACCCCGTCCCCCCAAAATAAAAACACCCTGGTGTGATTTTGATTAGAGTTGCATTGAATCTATAGACCAATCTGGGGATAATTGACTTCTTAATAATATTGAGTCTTCTAATCCATGGATCCCCAACCCCTGGGCCACGTACCAGTACCAGTCCATGGACTGTTAGGAACTAGGCTACACAGCAGGAAATGAGTGGTGAGCAAGGGAAGCTTCATCTGTATTTGAAGCCACTCCCTAGCGCTAGCATCACCGCTTCAGCTCCATCTCAGATTGTCAGACATTAGATTCTCATAGGAGCACCCATCCCTGGTGCTAAAAATGTTGGGCACCGCTATTCTAATCCATGAACATGATATATATTTCACTTATTTAGGTCTTCCATTTCTCTCAGCAATGTTTTGTAGATGTCATTGTACAGGTCTTTCACACCTTTGGCAGGTTTATACCTAAGGATTTCACATTTCTTGGTGCTAATATAAATGCTATTATTTTTAAAATTTCAATTTCTGATTGCTACTTGCCAGTATATAAAATACAACAGATTTTTGTAAATTGACATTTTATTCTGCAGCCTCGCTGGACTCGTTAGTTCTGGTAGCTTCTTTTTTGTAGATTCCATCTTATTTTCTACATAGAAAATCATGTCACCTGAGAATAAAGAGTTATATTTCTTTCTTTCTAATCAGGATGCCTTTCTTTCTTTCTCTTGCCTATTGCGCTGGCTAGAAATTCCAGTGCAATGTTGAAGAGTAGTGAGTGCGGACATTCTTGTCTTATTCCTGATCTTAGGGAGAAAGCATTGTGTCTGTCACCATTAAATATAATGTTAGCTGTAGGTTTTTTAGATGTCCTTTATTGGGTTCAAGAAGTTCTCCTCTAAGTTTCTGAGCCTTAATATCAGGAATGGATATTGAATTTTGTCAAATGCTTTTTATGTATCTATCAAGATATGGTGAGTTACATTGATTGTTTTTGAATGTTAAATCAATCTTTTTGTATTTCTGGGATAAATCTCACTTGGCTATTGTTATGAAGTGGATGTTCTTGTTCTTCCCCAAATTCATACATTGAAGCCCTAGCCTCCAATATGATGGTATTTGGAGGTGGGGCCTTTGGGAAGTTATTAGGATTCAATTAGACTGTGGGGGTGGGACCTTCATGATGGGATTAGTGCCCTTGTAAGAGGAAGAAAGAGATTTCTCTCTCCACGAGTACACACCTATAAAAGGCCGTGAGAGAACATAGCAAGAAGGTGGCTATCTACTTAGCCTGGAAGCAGGCCCTTACCAGACATGCAATCTGCTGGAAGCTTGATCTTGAACTTCCCAGCTTCCAGACCGTGAGAAATAAATTTGTTGTTTAAGCCACCCAATTCATAGTTTTTTTTGTTACAGCAACCTGAGCTAAAGCATCGGGATGTATTATCCTTTTGATACATTGTTGGGATTCAATTTGCTAAAGTTTTAAGAGCTTTTACATCTACTTTTATGAATAATATTGGTCTATAATTTTATCAGATCTTTGTCCAGTTTTGGTATCAGCGTAATGCTGGTCTCCTAGAATGAGATGAGAACTATTCTCTCCTGTTCAGCTTGTTGGAAGGTGGTGTAGGATACTGTTATGTACATGTTTATTAGAATCTACCAGTGAAGTGATTTGGGCCTGGAGTTTTCTTCATAAAAAAGTTTTTACTGCAGATTTATTTAATAATAAAGAGCATTTCAGTTTATCTATTTCTTCTTGAATGTGCTCTGGTAGTTTGTGTCTCTGAGAGAATTTATCCATTTCATCCTTATGGTTAAATTTACTAGCATAAAGTTGTTCATAACATTCCCTTATCTTTTTAATATTTGTAGAATCTGTAGCAATGTCATTTCTCTCATTTTTAGTATTGGTAATTTGCCTGTTCTTTTTTTTCTGATTAGTCTCACTAGAGGTTTATCAATTTATCTTCTCAAAGATCTAGCATTTTGGTTTCAATGATTTTCTCTTCCCTAGTTCACTGACTTCATCTCTGACCTTTATTATGTCCTTTCTTCTACTTACTTTGGATTTCATTTCCTCTTTTTTAGAATTTCTTAAGGTGGAAGGTGAGGTCATTGATTTGAGAACCTTCTTTTCTAATATAGGCATTTAGTGCTATAGAATTTCCCAAAGGTTCTGCTTTAGCACCATCCCACAAATTATGTTTTCTTTTCATTCAGTTCAAAATGCTTTCTAATTTTCTAAGTTCTTCTTTGACTCATGTATTAGAAGTGTTTAGTTTCCAACAATTGGATTTTCTAGAGATGTTTGCTATTGATATCTAATTTCACTCTATTGTGGTCAGAAAACACTTTGACTTGAATCCTCTTACATCTATTAAGACTTGTTTAATGGCCCAGACTGTGTATCTTGGTAAATGTTCCATTTGCGTTTGAAAAGGATGTATATTCCGCTGTTGTAGGGTAGAGTGATAATTGTGAATTTATATCTAGGTGGTTGATAGTTTTGTTCAAATCTCCTATGTCCTTATTGATTTTCTGTGTACTTGTTCTGCTGTAGTCATAAACTATAATTTGTGGATTTGTCCATTTCTCCTTGCAGTTCTATCAGTATTTTCTTAATGCATTTTGAAGCTATGTTATTAGGTGTATAAACATTTAGGATTTTTATGCCCTCTTGATGAATTTGCCTTTGTAGATTAATACAGTCACTCCAAATAGAATCAATATTGTAAAGATGTATATTTAAGTGATGCCTGATTTAAGCCTCCTGAATTTTGTGACTGTAGATAGGATCCATTTCCCTGATGATTTTTTAAATGATGATCCTGAGGTTTTTGTTTTATCAGCCTAATGAACTCCTGACTTCTGGGTAGAGTCCAATCCCTGGAGTTATCTTTGATCCCTGGTATTGACATGAGTCATGAATTTGTGCTTCTAAACATTCAATTTCTTCTCCTCCTCCTCTTTCCTCCCCCCCCCACGTTTTGTTTAATGAATAAGATTTTTTAAATATAAAAGGCACATATGTAAGATTTTCTAAAACCCACAGGCCAAAATAAAAATTACCACACTGACAGAAGTTAGCAGTTTTTATAATTTAATGAAAAATTATTGGTAAAAAGGTGACATTTGAAAAAAAGACTTGAGTTTATCTTGGAAAACTGGACTATATAAGACAAAATGAAAAAAATAACAAAGAAGGTTAAGAGGTAATACTTCAAACAACAGCAAAATGTAGCAAATACATTTTGGGGCAATTGAAATTTACACAACTGAAGGCTTCTTCATTTAGGAAAATCCTGTAAAAATACCACAACTATATTTCCCTGACTGAAATTATTTTAGTCAATACTTTCCCAATGGCATTACATATGGAATTTGGCTGAAGCACTTTTTCGATGTTTGCTTTTCCTCCACTCAGAATTGAAAGTCATGAAGGGACATCGGCTACTGTACTGGCCTCTAATAGGAGTTGATGATACAGCTCCATTATCATTTTACTGCCATGAGTGTCAAATTAATATCTACCCCAAGAGAACTCAAAAAAAAAAAAAAAAGTACAGGAACCTAGTGCATAAATAGGAGAAATTCTATTCCTCCTTTGGATAATCCATAGCTTTTTCCATTCAAACAAAATACAGGACATCTCTCACATGTTGGAGCATGTTCACACATGTACACAGGTATAAAAGAAACACATTGAAGGTATGACCAAAGAAGAGGCAAAATACAGAAGTTTCCAGAAAAGGAGGCAAAAACAAAAGCAAAGAAATCCATTAACAAGGCGATAAAAACAAAAGTGGGGAGAGGAAACTGCTGTTTCCCATATTGATGGTAAGAAGAAGAGCCCCCGCCTTTATTGACTGGCGCCTATTGCAGGTGGGCTGTTTTACCAGTAAGCAACTTAAACAACCTTAAATGGCCTCTTTTCTCTGAAAATTCTCACTACACTTTCCCAAACTAGAAGAAAGAGAATATTAACTTAAGGCTAAGAAGAAAAGAGAGCAGAGAATTATAGTTGGCTTCACATTTTAAAATGTAACATTTTCCACTTCTTTAAATGGGAAACAGACATGTTTTATCGCCCCCAAATGTAATAATTCTCTTCCTCCCCAAAATTAATCAAGGCTGATAGTTTGGGAACAGGGTATAAGCAACTTCTGAAAAATGGCTCCAGCCTTTTTGTTTGGGAAATTGCTTCGGATTCAAAGTTGGTACAAAGCTAAATTATATCCATGTGTTAAACACATGCTTTCAAATTCTGTTTGACAATAAAAATCTGTTTCAAAATTAAAGCAGGTAAGAATACTAAACCTCTGTGCATTTTATTATATTTTAATTATACCTCAATAAAAATTTTATAAACATTAAAGCAGGTATACAAAAACTGTCAGCCAAACTTATTTAAGTCAAACTTATTTGAAAACAATAACACAAAAACCCTGACCTGGTATAAATCTCCCAGAAATGGTCTCATTTTGGGAAAGGCTCTGGGATCCTTCACAAATGCCTATGCTGAGAGAATCAGAGCATTTTCCTTGAAAGTAGTACTTTTTGTAAACACTATTCAAAAGTTAGCCTTTTAAGCTTGTTAGCTGGGCGAAAGAGTTACAAGTGTGTCCTCAACAAGCAAGTCTAAGAACAGGCACTGGACACTTATAAGCATCAGGTGTATTGACTTGGTAAATTAAAATCTTTTGAAAGGAACTCAACCTTCCACAGAGCAAAGGAAGAAGGTAATGAGTCTGACAGTATTTGAGATGTTGGTCCCTGGTCTATCCCTGAGGAGGGTTTCCAGACACCAGTGGAGTTACAAACTTCCTACAGACAGGAGTTCTGGGAGTTATATCCTGTAGCTTCAAAAGATAAGAAGTTTTAGTGTCTGATAATCATGGTCTCTTGTAAATCCATTAACAATGCAGATTCTTAATACATATGCATATCAATGTATTAATATAACTGGAAAGTTGCCCCAAAGTATTTACTGAATACTCTGGGCCCAGTTGTTCTCAACAATCTCTGGCCAAAAAGAAAAAAAAAGAAAAAAAAAACTGTGGACAATCTGCAATTCTTATAATGTGCTTGTGAAAACTAGACTTGAAACTGGTTCAGAAACTGCAAGCCAATTTATTGTGGAAACATTTTATTCTTTTCTCTATAATTTCTCCCAACATATGTCAGAATCCTTTTAATGTATGGTTTTTTCCACAATATATGAAGCAAAGGCAAAGACGGAGTTATCCTTGGAAACTGTCAATCACCTTTGCATTGAACTGTGAGAAAGAGGATATGTCTTGCTTTTACTGTGGGAATCCCGTCTAGAGTCGTGAGGAGGGTTTTCCCTGTCTGAGCTGTCTCTCCTTACCTTGACTTTCTCTTTACTCCCATCACTTTCTGCTTCTGAATCACTCAGCTCCAAATCTGGGCAATAGCCATCGTTTTCTTGATATGGAGCTCTCCCTGCAGACCGCCTGACAAGCTGCTTGCCCCAGAGCTGCTCCCTGGGGTTAATATTCTTGGTTGGCTTCCCATAGCACTGGAGGTCCTCTGTGGTCCTCACACACCTATTGGTGGTCTCCTTAAAGGACCTGCTGAAGTGTTCCACGGTAGATTTTCTAAAGCTGCTGCCCTGACTGGCCAGGTGGGAGCTGAGCATGGACTCCTGGCCACGGAACATCTCACTTGAACTGTCTTTTTGGGTGACATCCCCAGACCAGCTGCCCTCCAGGCCATTTGATTTGGCAACCTTGGAGTTAGGCTGACTTTTCCCATTCCCAATGGAAGACTGCCCATGAAGGGCAGTGTGAAGGACCAGAGGCTTTCCCTGTGACTGCCCATGACAGAACTCCGAAGATGGAGTTTTCCAAGCAGGACTGGGATCCTTTGTTTCACTCCTAGAATGGCCAAGACTGGCCAGCAAACAGTTATTCTTGCTCTCTAATGGATACCTCGGGTATGATTTCATTCTCCTGTCTAGTGATTCCTGAGGCACTTGCGTGCTCCTTATATTTTGAACAGGGGAGTTGCTGTCAGGAGAGAGGGGTCCGTGATCAGGCTCCATGGAGCTGCTTCGGCAGTCTTCTGGGGCTGATCTGGGCATTTTTAACTTTAAGGTAATTCTTGGTGGTGGGTAAAACAATGAGTTTTCTAGTGCACTTGTCAAAGGAAGTCCTGAGATCAAAAAGAAAGATTCATTTTAACAACCAATTTAAATAATGGCACATGTGCTCATGGCAGAGTGGGTTCACATATCCACTCTTCCAAACATCAAACAAGCACCTGTCTTTGATACGTATGTACATCATAGTATAGCAACTGGAGTGAGCTGAAACAGAGGTTAGGGTAGGGGAAAACTCAGCAACGCCGTTTGCTGTGTGACTCTCGATCTCTTTACCTCTGTTCTCCCAGTCTGTAAAATGATCACAAAGACTAGTGTGCTGCCTCCTACATCCTCATTTCTGCCCCTTCCATTTCTGAAAAGAATGTCACCAGCAATGACACACAAATAGGGTATCCTTCTTTATGTGTCTGTGTGTGCATGCATGTGGGTACTGCACATGACATTTCAGATCCCACCCTCCAATCTCTCCTAGCTATCATAAAGCAAGTCAAACACAAACCCTCAGGAATGTAAAACAGGCTTTGGTGGGTGAAGAGTATGTGAGTATGGGTTTTATCTGGCATTAGCGGAAGTCGTAGTGGGCAGTTCCTGTGTATTTTATGTCCTTAACCTAAAAAAATCTCCCCACTATGAATGACCATCATGGAGGTGTGGGGCAGGTTTTGTGGTGGCAAAACCAGTAGAAAAGAATCATGACGTTTCTGCCAGTGGCCTGCTATGTGCGTGGCCTGGGGAATACTGGCAATCAGTTACCTAGTTTTGTCACCTTACAGTCACATTTAGAACAAATCTTCCTCTATTATTTTGAGTGCTCTAAAATGAAAAAAGCATTCCTTGAATATGGACTTGACCTTTGCTTATTACCATCTTAATGTAGACTCACAAAAATGACATAGAGGACAACTACTAGGTGCCCTAATAGGCAGCATTTGTTCCCTAAGGGTCCATGTTGAACACTCACAGCCCCCTTTTCTATGAGGGGCTGCTACCTGCTGATGCTGCAAACAGTTATACAGCTGGCTCCTAACAATCAGAAGGCACATGGTCTAGGAGCCAACAGCATGCAGGAGGTTCTCCTTGCTGTCTTTTGGTTCTCCTTGTCTTGTCTGTCATGGTGCCCCTAAGCAGCCATGCTACCTCTTGCTACACCATTCTGCTGTGACCCATGATACTCAAAAATACCCCAGAGTCTTTGATGCCCCTGACAACTCATTTCTGGGTGTCTCCCTTGCTCTATGGCTGCTTCTCAGCAGGAGCTACATTCTGAACACTCTGCCCAGTGACCCCTGGTCACCCAAGCTCTGCCACCACTCTCTGTGTTAACTAAGAAACAGGGAGGTTACAAATGTCACCGAATTTGTGACATTTGTATGTTCAGCTAAAATTTAGCCAAGCTCCCCATGCTTAGGGCACTGTAATTATGCTCACCTGCCTCTCTCACCAATGGACAGCATATCCTGCAGGCAGGGATTTTGTCTCACTGACTGCTCTATCTTCTAGCTCAGTTCTTAGTCCATAGTAGGTGCTCAACAAATATTAGTGAATAAACGAAGACACGAGAATCCAGATCTCCTAACTTCTGGCTAAGGATTTGTTTTAACAGACTATTTTTAAGATGACTAGCCCTGGAATGAGTGTTTTCTGAAAACTAGGATTAGACACTATTTTTTTGATTTTTAAGAATCCGATGATTATAATTTCATTGTGTCAACTAATGGCCCCATATATCTTCTTGGAACCTAGATTATCTGCCCTAGACCTGCAACTCCCCCAACCCTACCCTGGGATTTCTTGTCTTATGAGTTGACGGTGAAATGGACTATGTTATATCAGGGTGGACTAGAACAAATGAGATATTGGACAAGAATTTTGAAAGATTTTTAAGTGAAACAATTGACACAAAATTCAAGTTGTTAAAACAGAATGTAACCAGAATTATACATTTTCTAGATCATCTTTGATATTTAGGTTACCTGCAGGCACTTCCTGGTTAAGAAGCTGGACTTGTAAACCGAAGATCTGTTCCTGTATTTTGTTGTGTGACAGCTTCAGCTTCTCTCTCCTGCTTATCATGTAGCATAAATTTCGGACCTGAAAGCCCAACCCCCAGGAAATAGAGATTTTTGTCATATGCAAATGTGACAATTAAAATTGTTCAGCTAAAATTTAGACAACTAAAGTCAGGTGGGGAGAGGTGGTGAGGAGAGCAGAACCCAAAAGCTGAATAATGAGAGCCACTCCTCAGGAATTCATGCAGCATAATCAGTAGTGGGATCATAGTTCTCATATCTATCAGCAGCACAAGCAAAATGCCCCAAAGCCACTTCCTGAAATCTACTCTCCCTGCAGTGTCCTGGACTTGATATTTATCTGCACAGCCAGGCTGGAAAGACTGAATGATGATTAAATATTTCAGCCTTCCTTTTAGATCCCTGAGTAAACAATGGCAATGCTGTATTCAGTACAATTTTGTAATGAGTGCTAGACTAGCTGGATAAAGGTCTGCTGAGAAGACTGGAAGTGGCTAAAATTTTTGCTCACTCTTTCAGCTCATCCAAGTCTCCACAACCACAAGGGTAAAATCCTCCCTCTCATACTCCCCACCTGGACAAATTATTCAATCTTTTTGTGCCCTTGTTTATTCATCTGTAAGTAGGAATAAATAATAGCACTTACTTCATAGGAAAGTTAGGATTAAATGAATATTTACAAAATGCTTAGAACAGTGTTGCTACACAGTAAGTGCTATATATGTATGAGTTAAATTTTTAAAATGTGAGCCAAATCTATTAGATCCCTTCCAAATTCTGGTAGCATAGGAAAAAAACCAAGCCATCTGTATAATTATACTTGATTATAAAATTCTCTAGGGTAAACATAGGGCCTAACCTATCTTTGAACCCCTGCAGTATCAACTTAGTAGATACCTGATATATATGAGTTAAATGAAATTATATGGTACACAAGCTCCCAACCAAGGATGATTTTGACCCCCAGGGGGCATCTGATAATCTGGAAACTTTTTTGGTTGTCATAACTGGGTATGTGTGTGGGGGTGGGGTTTGCTACTGGCATCTAGTGGGTAGAGGGCAGGGATGCTACTAAATATCTTACAGTGTCCCCCACAACAAAGGAGAGTTCCCTACAACAAAGAACTATCCAGCACAAATGTCAATAGTGCTGAGTTTGGGAAACTCTGATCTAGTGCTTTCCTGAATAAAATTCATTCTTTTTTCAACCCGCAATCTCATTAAGTGTGTCAGTAAAATATAACTGATCCAATTTAGGCTCAACAGTGAATATAAAATAAACCACATGAGGATTTACTTCAGATTTAAGGTTCATAAAACATATGTGAGGCCTCTCTAATTCCCTGAATATGCCTGCCAAAATTTAAACTGAGCCCAATGTCTGGGGCCACAATAAAATCAGAAGATAAGCAACGACACAGAAGCTCACACTATAAATGAGCTAGCTGATCCTTAAAAAAATGGAAGTAGGACCTCCATTTCTATATAGACTGAGACCTACACACTAGTCACAGCTGGTCACCTTACCCGCTCTAGGTCTTGCCGTAGATGCATAAACATTCTCATGCGAGTGTGAATACTCTCCTCTTTTGGCTGCACTAGGCAATTTCTTTCATCCTCCCTTGGAGGAAATAATGGCTTATTGAAGTTACTTTTCCGTTTCAGTTTCCAGTAGTTATAGATAAAGTCCACAGCTAGTATGGGTAGCCCCAGCTCTGTGGCCACATCTTCCACATTGACCTGGGTATAGAAGTCTTCCTCCAGCTCCTGAAGCTTCTGTGCCCTCAGGCTGGTTTTCTCGTTTTTGGCTTGGCTCTGTTCTGCAGCCCGGTGTAGGGGGTGCTCAGCCTCCCCAAGTGTCAGCCTGTTTTGGCTGTGCTTGAGGCAGTATGATTTGAACTTCACTTCATCTCCCTCATCTAGGATGGTCTTCATTTCTAGACTGTGCTCAAAGGCACAGGTGACATGGAAAGCAGTGATGCAGCTTTTCACCGAGCACTGCAGGAAGAAAAGATGTGTCAGGGCAGCAGGGCTGAGGGGAAGGGAAGCCCTATATCCTTGGGCCTAAACTGAGAGCTCATAGGAAGCAAAGGAAAGACAGGGAGAAAGTTGGTTCTACATTGATCATGACAGGCTTTATAAGTAACCCAGGAAATCTGCTCCTATAGAACACAGCAAAAACAGAGGCAAAAAACAAAAAACCCAAAACTTCAAATTCCCCTTTAAGATTTCAGCTCAAGAATTAAGTTTGTCTGAGATATCTTCCTTGACCCCTGTAAAGAGTTATGCTGTACCTATTCTGTTTCCCACATAACCTTATTGTATGCTTCTATGACAGTACTTTTCCACACTGTGCCTATTGTATAATAAATGTCAAATCCCTCACCATAGCTCTTAAAGACAGAAGCTGTGACATTCATCACACATCAACTACTGAGCAAGCAGGTGCTCAAGAAATGCTTCTGAACAAATTAATTTTAAAAAGTCAATTATTATCGCCAGAGCATCTACTGGTTCTAAAAAAGGCTACAGAAACTCCACTAAGTATCCTAACTTCTTGAAATTGTTCTTATAGAGCTATGCTGTCCAACATGGTAGCCAATTAGCTACAAGCAGCTATTTAAATTTAAATTAATTAAAATTACACACAATTAAAAATTCAATTCCTTAGTCATACAAGTCACATTCCAACCATACTGAACAGCACATATTTCTATAACTGCAGAAAGTTCTATTGAACAGTATAATTACAGACAATCTGAAATTAAGTTTATCATATTTTGCCATTCACAGATGCGACATATTTGTTAAGTGTCTCTGTGTAGCACACACTGAGGATTCATAGGGACGCAGAGCAGGGAGAATCTGGCCCATGATTGTTATACTCCTGTGCTTCAGTTAGTCTCAATTACCATTTGTTACGGTTACAACACTACAGCTTTCCTTTCAAACATAAATGCACGGGTACATTTATGTTTATGGAGAGGAAGGAGGGAAAACAATGGATTTGTTTCTAAGCATATAGTGGGAATGCCTATGGTTAAAGTCAAGTTTCAACTCTTTTGGAAGCCTGCATCTGGAAGGCAGACTGCTCAATTATCTATGTGTTGGGTTTTTGAAAACTAAACATAGAGAATGAATTTGGATATGAATAAAGACTAAAGAAATGCAAATCCTGATGGGTTTCCTTATAATAGATTGAGAAATTCCACAACTAAGAGAATTCTGACAACCATCAAAGCTTTAATGGGTGGGTGGGGGGGCAGATTCCATTTAAACTAATTTCACAGGATAAAGAATCCCAGGGATGAAATATAATTCTAAGGTCATCTTACCTAGCATCACATTTATCATTGCTTTTACCTGATTTTCTATCTTTACTGGACCTCCACCTCTAACTCCTTCCACTTTTTAGTTAAGTGGTAATCTAGCCATTTACTAGATTTCTCTAGCATTTGCCACCCCAGTGTTGGACAGCTCTATTGGGAAAGTTTGTTATATTACACTGAAATCTGTATGCTTAAAACTTCCATGTATTTGAAAAGCCTCATGACAATGAGGATTAAAGCCCCCAATGTACTTTTATCTGGGTACCTTTTATCATTGCTAGGCTAGGAAACTAGCCAGTCATTTAAAAAATAAGAAGCAAAAGGCATTCTTTAGCAAAAGATTAAATGTTAGCGTAGTGTTCTTTTGCTGTTTAATAACAGATAAAAATATGGGATGAGAAAACAAAAAGATTGTTTCCTATTTAAGAAAATGAATATGTGACATAAAACTACTACTATTGGGAAGCTAAAAACAGATCATCTCTTGGGTTGAATTTATAGAATGTAGAGACATAAGTAAAAATTACTCAGAATAAAAGGTAATACACGAATAAGAATTGGGTACCTAGATGAAAAATGTAATGTCCTTAGGAAACTCTGCCATAAAATTCATCTAGTTTCAAAAACTAAGGTCATTCTATGATATTTATAGCTCGAAGTCTATATATCTTGGTGGTAAAGGAGAAATGCCAACCAAGTTCTGGTGCCAATCAAAAACCTATTTAACCTTTCCCCCCCAAAACATTTGGCAGTTTAATTAAACAAATGTCTACTGTAACCACTTTAAGGTGATAGGGGAGGTATTCTTATGCCTATTAAAAACAGCTTAATTGAGATATAATTTACATACCATAAAACTCACCAATTTTAAGTATACACTTCAATGGTTTTTAGTATATTTACAATTGTATAACTGTCACCATACGTAATTTCAGTACCTTTTCGATTCCCCCCTCAAAAGAAATCTTGTGCTGATGTGCAATCATGCCCTGTTCACAACCCCAGACCTGCCCAACCACTAAGCTACTTTGTGTCTATGTAAACAGGCTGTTTCATATAATATATGGCTGTTTATATCTGGCTTTTTTTACTTAGCATGTCTTCAAGGTTCATCTACATTGTAGCATGTATCAGAATTTCATTCCTTTAAAAATATGCCTAAATAATATTCTGTTGTATGGATATACTACATTTGTTTTTCCATTCACCAGCTGATGGTCATTTGAATTTTCACTTTTTGGCTTTTATAAAATAATGCTATGAACATTTGTGTACAAGTTTTTGTGTGGACATATATTCGTATATCTCTTTGGTAATGTGCAGTAAAAGATTAACCTTGCCCAAAGAAAGATTTGATCCTTTGCCGCCAGCTCCTGAGAAGCATTCTCTAAATCCTTGGAGTGCCCTGCCTGATAAGTATTTTTGTTTACCTGGGGGTTTTGGGCCATGTCAGATAGTCTAAGCTAACAATGTGATTTATGTTGGAAGCTTTGGGCTATGTGGTATCAGCCTAATCTCTGGAGGGATCATGCGGATGGTCAGCGGTTTCTACTTGGCCAACTTCTGATAAAATCTCTGGACACCAACGCTTCAGTGAGCATCCCTAATTGGTAGGCAATACTCTGCATTATCACACATCATTGCTAGGAGAAATAAGTCCACAAGATTCTAATTGGAGAGGACAACTAGAAGCTCCATACCTGTTCTTTCCCAGGCCCTGCCCTATGTACCTCTTTCCTTTGCTGATTTTAATCTGTATCCTTTCATTCTAATAGACTGTAACATGAGTATAATGGCTTTTCTGAGTTCTAGTGAATTATCGAACCTGAGAGTGGTCTTAGGGGCCTCTTTAATTGCAGGAATATACTAGTAAGTGAAACTGCTGGGCTGTATGTTAACTCTACATTTAGTTTTCTAAGAAACTGACAGATTCTTTCTCACAGTGGCTGCATATTTTACATTCCCACTAGCAATGCATGAGGGTCCCAATTTCTCCACATTTTTGCCAATAACTGTTATGGTCTGCCTTTTTGAGTATCACTACCCTACTGAGTATGAAGTGGTATCTCATTGTGGTTTATTTATTTTTAAAGAGGGAAAAATAACTTTCTATATATTCTTCAGAAATTGTAGAAAAATGAGTTTTTAAAATACTTTCATTAGAAGGAAATGTGTAAGGGGAGTTTCTGTGAGATGAGAACTGCATCAGATAGAATGGTTTGAATAAAAATCTTGAAAAAGAACACCAGAGCCTGATTTAGGAATTAAGGTGCTTCCTTAAAGAAATATTTTGTCACCCACCCCTGCCAAGAGAAAAATAGTGCGTCTTCCTCAAAAGCAGATGACACCTGCCTGGAATACAAAGAGCCTGGTGCATATGTACTCAGCAGTTCTTGCCCTTAATCCCCAATAATCCATGAACAGACAAATGGGTGGTATCAGAACAATTTTCTCAAAACTTGGTCACTGAAACAATGTCATAAATGGCTCAAGTTAGCCTATAAAATCTATTTCAGCCACTGTGTACTTAAACTCTAGCACCAACAGTAGCCACTGGTCCTTCTGATCTCTCATCCCTAAAGGTCTTTAAGGTCTGAGGGGAGAAGTCGCTTCATTATTATTTAACTTTTCCCATGTTTATATCTGGCCTCCCTCAACAGACCATAAACTCCTGAAGGAAGAGATTTGAAGTGTCTTAGAACAATTTGGAATATATAAGAAAGATATTAAAGCACTTTCCCTCTTTTTAATTTTTTTTTGGTGCCCTTTAATCTCAATATTTAATTTCCTTCTCTACTGAGTACCACCTTTAATAGTCATTGAGTAGATATACTTGCATTTCCTCACTTGTCAAAAATTTTCCTTTGTTTTTAAAAAGGTCACTTCCCTTATAGTCAAACTCATATTAGCCTAATGGTAAACTCATGGTGGCCCACTTGTTTATCCTGACTTTATTTGATATTCTATTCAGTTTGGCAGGATAAATGCTAAGGCTTTCCATCAAGAAAGACAGATTGACTTCAGGGAATAATAATATAAACAGTAATAACAAGTACAACTACTAGGATCACTAAGTATTTACTACTATCTGTTAGGCACTGTGCTTAGCTCTTTACCACCTTAATAAGTAGGTACTATTATTACCTCCATTACAGATGTGTCAACTGAAGCACAGATATAGTAGACCAGGATCTGAACTCCAGGAGTCTGGCTCCAAAAGCCATATTCTTTTTTTTTTTCCTTTTTAAAAATAATTTATTTTTCAATTACAGTTGACATACAATATTAGTTTCAGGTGTAAAACACAGAGATTAGGCATTATATAACTTACAAAGTGATCACCCTGATAAATCTATACCCATCTAACACCATAGTTACTATAATATTATTGACTATATTCCATATGCTATACTTCACATCCCCATGATTATTTTGTAACTACCCATTTGTACTTGTTAATCCCTTCCTTTTTTTCACCCATCCCCCACAACTCCCCTCCCACCTGGAAATGATCAAAATGTTCTTTGTATCTATGATTTGTTTTATTTTGTTCTTTAGATTCCGCATGTAAGTGAAATCATATGGTATTTGTCTTTCTCTGACTGATTGAGTTCATTCAGCATAATACCCTCTAGGTCTATCCATGTTGTTGCAGATGGCAAGACTTCTTTCTTCTGGCCAAATAATATTCCACTGTATGTATGTATTGCCTCCTCTTTATCCATTCATCCATTCATGGACACCCAGGCTGCCTCCATATCTTGGCTATTATAAATAATGCTGCAATGAACATGTGGATGCACATATCCCTTTGAAGTAGTGTTTTGGGATTCTTCAGATAAATACTCAGAAGTGTGATTACTGGGTCCTTCTTTGTCTCTTGTTATAGCCTTTGTTTTAAAGTCGATTTTGTCTGGCATAAGTATTGCTACCCCAGCTTTTTTTTGTTTCCATATTCATTAAGTATCTTTTCCTAAACCTTTACTTTCAGTCTGTGTGTGTCTTTCAATCCGAAGTGAGTTTTTTTCCAAATATTTTTATTAAAATACAGCCAACATACAATATTGTATTAGTTTCAGGTGTACACCTTATTTGACATTTATATACCTAAAGAAGTGACCACCATGATAAGTCCAGCAATCATCTGAAACCATACAATGCTATCACAATATTATTGACTATATTCCCTATGCTATACACATCCCCATGACTTATTTTATACCTGGAAATTTGAGCCTCTTATTCCCCTTCACCTTTTCCCCCTCTGTTTTGATATTTCGATTGCAGCTGACATTCTATATTATTTTATATTACTTTCAGGTATACGGCATAGTGATTAGACATTTATATAATTTATGAAATGATCACCCTGACTAGTCTAGCACCCATCTGGCACTATACATAGCCATTACAATATTATTGACTATATTCTCTATGCTTTACTTCCCTATGACTATTTCATAACTACTAATTTGTACTTTTTAATCCCTTCATCTTTTTCACCTCATCCCCAAACCCCCTCCCATCTGGCAACCATCAGCTTGTTCCCTGCATCTATGAGCCTGTTTGTTTTGTTTATTTTGTTCCTTAGGTTCCACATATAAGTGAGATCATATGGTATTTGTGTTTCTCTGACTTATTTCACTCAGCATAATATCTTCCAGGTCCATCCATGTTTTTACAAATGATAAGATTTCATTCTTTTTTTTTTTATGGCCGAGTAATATTCCATTGTATATATGTACCACCTCTTCTTTATCTGATTGTCTACTGATGGACACTTTGGTTGCTTCCATATTGTGGCTATTGTAAATAATGCTGCAATGAACATAGGGGTGTGTATATTTCGAATTAGTGTTTTGGATTTCTTCAGATAAATACTCAGAAGTGGAATTGCTGGGTCATATAGTAGTTCCATTTTAAATTTCTGGAGGAACCTGTATAGTGAAGTCAGTCTCTTATAGGTAGCATATATAAGGGTCTTGTTTTCTTATCCATTCAGCCATCCTATCTTTTGAGTGGAATATTTAATCCACTTACATTTAAAGTAATTGTTGATAGATGTGTAGTTATTGCCATTTTATTATTCATATTTCCTCTCCTCTTCTTCCTCCTTCTTCAAGGAGTCCCTTTAACATTTCTCATAATATGAGTTTGGTGGTGATGAACTTCTTTAGCTTTTTCTAGTCTGGGAAGCTCTTTATCTGTCCTTCAAATCTAAATGATAGCTTTGCTGGGTAGAGTAATCCTGGTTGTAGGTCTTTGTTTTTCATCACTTTGAGTATTTTGTGCTAATCCCTTGTGGTCTGCAACATTTCTGTTGAGAAATCAGCTGACAGTCTTATGGCAGCTCCCTTGTAACTAACTGCTTTTCTCTTGCTGCTTTTAAGATTACTTTCTTTAACCTTTGGCATTTTAATGATGATGTGTCTTGGTGTGGGCCTCTCTGGGTTCGTCTTGTTTGGGACTCTGTGCTTCCTGGGCTTGTATGTCTATTTCCTTTACCAGTTAGGGAAGTTTTCAGTCATTATTTCCTGAAATAGGTTTTCCATTCCTTGCTCTCTCTCTTTTCCTTCTGGTACCCCTATGGTGTGAATGTTGACACACTTGATGTTGTCCCAGAGGCACTTAGACTATTCTCATTTTTTTGGATTCTTTTTTTTTACTTTTTTGCTGTTCTGACTGGGTGTTTTCTGCTACCTTGTCTTTTAAATTGCTAATTTGATCCTCTGTTTCATCTAATCTACTGTTGATTCCCTGTGATGTACTCTTCATTTCAGTTACTGTATTCTTCATTTCTGACTGGTTCTTTTTTTATGTTTTCTATCTCCATTTTTATATTTCCTATCTCTTTGTTGAAGTTCTCACTGTGATCACTGTGTATCCTTATAACCAGTGTTTTGAACTCTGCATCTGGTAGATTGCTTTTCTCTACTTTGTTTAGTTCTTTTTCTGGTGCTTTGTTCTGTTCTTTCATTTGAGACATGTGTCTTTGTCTTCTGATTTTGGTTGCCTCCCTGTGTTTATTTCTATGTATTAGGTAGTTCTATGTCTCTGGTCTTGGTAGAATGGCCTTATGTAGTAAGTATCCAGTGGCATTAGGTGGGGCCCAGTGGCACGGTCTCCCTGGTCACCTGAACCAGGTGCTCCAGGTGTCCCTGGTGATGGTTGTTTGCACTCCTTTTGTAGTTGAGCCTTGAGTGCTGTCAGCACATCAATGGGAGGGACTGACTCTCAGGCTAATTGGTTATTGAAGACCAGCTATGACTACAGTGGAGAGCTGTTGTGCAGAGGCTGACCCTATGGGGCAGTATTTGCTTTAGTGGGGCTGTTCTGATGCCTGCTGAGTATGCCATCTGGATCTGTCATTTGTGGAGCTGGTTGGGTGGTGGTCTGGTGCCAAAGGTCATATCCTTAACCACTATTAGTTCTTTCTTCTCAGGGAAGGCCTAAAGCATCTGGATCTAGGTTGAATGGGGCTTAAAGATAAGATATATAAGGACCCTACAGGAATTCTCAAAAGCTGCAGTTAGAGGGACTGTGTTCAGGGTCTAGGTAAAACTCAAAGCTCTCTGTGCATCTGATTTGAACCCAGTCTTTAGGATAAGTTCCAGAATTATCAGAAGCCTTCATGTTCATGGGAAAAGTTTAGCTCCCAGATATGGAAGCTGCAGATATTGACTAGTCTAGACCCCAAACACAACAGTGTTAGATTCTATCCTTGCCCAGTGAATGTTCTGAAATCAAAAGGAGAGATGCAGGTATTCCCACTGTTGGCAGTTAGGAAGAATAAACACAATTCATGGTTAAGAAATTTCCAAAGGGTTTATAAAGCAAAATACCTAAAATATGTTACTAATCACAAAGTCTCTTTAATAAACCTCCGAAGAACAATGATGCTAATAAAACTCAATCCTTACTGAATTACTGCATAGTTGATCCTTGAACATGTAGGTCTGAACTGTGTGGGTTCACTTAGACATGGATTTTCCAATTGACCTGTGCAGTTCAAACCTATGTTGTTTAAGAATCAAATCTGAGGTTAGGGCTGACTATAGTTATGCTATATTTCTGGCTGCATGGAAGTTTGGCACCCCTAACCTCTGCATGGTTCAAGGGTTACCTGTATTTGTTTACTATATTTTTCATTCTCATACAGGAAGCAAGATGCTAAATTACTAATGGGTTTGGAATTTACTTAGTGGTAATTTAAAAGGAAAAAAAGGTTTTGGTCTGTTTTCCCCTAGGAAAAGTAGGTGCCAACCATGGACAACAAAGAACACTCCATTAGTATAAGGAGAATAGAGGTAGAGAAAAATACAACCACACTTAAAAAGGTCACTTGAAGTTCACGCCCCCTCAACGGGAGGTAGGTCTTTAATAAAGTCTGGTACTGACAATGCACTTCCTCAAACCATAAAACTATTTCGCACCTCTTCTCTCCTCAAACTTCTAGACCTACCCACATTCTTACTCTCACCTGATGATCCTGCTTCCTACCTCACTGAGGAAATTAAAACAATCAAGAGCACTTCTGTAGATTCCCACCAGCACATCTACCTAACACTGCACGTATACACTCTGCCTTCAAGCCTGTTTTCTGGAAAGAACTATCTGTACTCTTGCCTAAAGCCACCCCTCCATTGCATACTTTACCTTTTCTCACCTACTGAAAAACTTTGCTACAGCAGTTTTTCTTCTCCACTGGGTCACTCTCTGCATGCATAGTTATGTTCTATATGTTAACAAGTATACACACATACTTGTTATTTCTTCCGTCTTAAAGAAAAGACCTCTTTCCCTCACTTTTCTGGACTGTTCCTACACCATTTCTTTGCCCTGACCCTTGACAATGTAGCTATTGCCATCACCACTCCACCTAAACTGCTCATCCAGATTACTAATAATCACATTACTAAATTCAGGTGTCAATTTGTAGTCTTCATCTTACTTCAGCAGCATTTAACACCACTGATCTTTTCCTTCTCCTTGAAATGCTTTCTTCCTTTGATTTCTAGGCTACTACAGGCTCTTGGTTTTCCTTCTGTCTCCCTGGTGGCCTGTTCCCAGTCTCCTCTGTTAGTTCTTGCTACTCTCCTTGACTTCTTAATGCTGGAATGCTTCAAGGCCTAGTGCTTGGTACTGTTCTCTCTATCAACACTCATTCGGTGATCGTACCCAGTCCAGACTAAAGCTATCTATATACCAATGACTCACACATTTATGTCTTCAGTCCAAAACTTCTCCCCAAACCCCAAACTCACATAGACAACTGCCAGCTTGACATTTCTACTAGGATACCTGATAGACATCTCAAACTTAAATGCCTAAGACTGAACTCCTATTTCCCCCTAAATCTGTTCTACATCTGCAGATTTACGGCAACTTCACCTTCCCACTGTTTGGGCCAAAAACCTGGAGGTATTCCCAACTTTTATCTTTCTCTCACACCTCATATCTGAGCCAAAGTCAATTCTATTGGCTCTACATTCAACATTCATCCAGAATCCAACCACTTTCCACCACCTCCAGGGCTATCACTCTGGTCAAAGCCACGACCATTTCTCATGTATTATTTTAATAGCCTCCTAATTGCTTTACCTGTTTCTAACCTTCCTTCTTCTTGGTCTATTCTACAGAGTGCCTATTTTTGTTTTTAATCTTTTACTATGGAAATTAAAAAACCTATGTAATAGCATAAAGAGCACTATAATAAACTCCATATAACCATCAGTCAGCTTCAATAATTATTAGTGTATGACCAATCTCGTTTTATCTTTAACTCCCATACTACCCTGTCCTCCAGATTATTTTGAAGCAAATCTTAGATATCAAATCATTCCATGTAGTGATCCTTAAAAATATAAATCAAACCGTGTTACTTATCTGCTCAAACCTGCCAATTCTCCCCCTCCTTGCTCAAACTTGGAGTAAAACAAAGAGATCTCATACATGCTCTGGAAGCCCTAAACCAGGGGCTGGCAAACTGTGGACCAGAAACCAAATGCAGCCAGCTGCCTGTTTTTGTGTGGCCCATGAGCTAAGGATGGTTTTCACATTTTTAAGTAGTAGAAAAAAATAAAAAGAGGAATAATATTTCATAACACATAAAATATGAAAAATTTACAGTCTACAAATAAAGTCAAAATTTTAACTCTTAATTTGATCAAAATCTTTAAAAACTGCAGAATATGAACTCTAATAAAAGTAAGAACCATTGCCCTGCAAATAAAAAACCTACTTTCAAATGTTTCATCTATCCATCTGTTCATCATCCATCGATGTAATATTTATTGTCTGCCTACTATGTCGGGGGGGTGGGGGATCTAAGGATGAAATAGTCTGAGCCTACAGTCTATTATGGAAGATAAAATTCATAGATAAATAACTATAATAGAGAGCAGAGTGTGGTAATGCGGGGCTGTAATGCAAACTCAGGTCAAGGGCAGTGTTTTCTCTCACCACAATCACACTGCCAATTCCTAACTGTTAGGAAAAAAAATCATCCTTTAAAATAGCAAAAATAGGAGGGAAAATGCAGGTACCGCAATAAGAAAAAATAAGTAAATCAATGGATAAAAATGCAATATACTATTATAAAATGACTAAATAATAACTACGAAAACATGGAAAATATTTTATTTTTCAGTGGGGAGAATGCATATTACAAACTAATCTATGATACAATATATTTATTCAATAAACACTAATTGAGCACTAACAATGGGCAGGCACTCTCCTTTGTGCTAGAGGCAATTCACAGAAGAATACTGCACAACTGTGGCCCTCGAAGGGCTCATATATGGGGAGCAACAGGGAGAGAACTTACAAAAACAAACAGGCAATGTGTTAAGGTAGTAGACCCCATGGGAATAATTTTTCTTAAAATGTTTTTCCTTTATAATTGCTAAAGTGCTGTGGTTAAATGAAATCTGTAAAAAATAAGTTTTTTAAAAAGCAAGACCAAATATCCAATTCTGTCAGATGTAAAGACGAGTTTAAAAAATTAAAAGGGACTTTGGGGTCCAGATTGTGTTCCTTAAATACAATTTCCCAGTAAAAGAACCAGGGTTAATTGGAGGAGTGGCTGATCCCAGGTCTGGAATAAGAAATCTACTAGATGAGCCAGATAGCAAGGAACCTCATGAACACCTAAAGTTACTGTCCCTAAGCTATTAAGCTATGATGTTATATGATCCCTTTTCTGTGATGGTCAGCAGGCAAATCAAACTCCAACCAGCCTGTTGCTCCTATGTAGGAGGTCTGTGGAATGGAAAGGTCAATCATTTCTGCCTTTCCTGGAGGTAACTGGGCTCTCTCAGTCCCATCCACCCCTGCTGCTGCCCAAATACTTCTATTGAGTATACCAGCTACTACTTCTACTTCAAGTAGCTGAATTCCTATGCCCCAGAAGTCTTAGAAAACTTTACTTGCACTACCATATGCAACGAGTGAGAATGACTTTCCAACCTATCCACCAGAATTTACCCATTCAGAGGCATCTTGCTCTACCAAAATGAGTTGCATTTAGTCCAGCAACAGGGTCATCTATCAAATTATCCTGGAAGCCAAGTCCATTGATAGTCAATGGGTGAGCTACACAAAAACATGGGCCTGGTTGTTTTACAGTGATGGCTTGTTTCCACCCAGGATGGTGTCATTTAGCTTCAGAACTCACCTAATTCATTATATCTAATAGCAAAGGATGGAAATTAACTATCACTATGGATACTAAAAAGATTAAGCTGAAGGCTTCCGAGGCAACATCCAAAAAAAGGGTTCCAGAAATGGTCTGTACAATGGCAGAGCCATGGGAATGAGTGGGAGGCCTCTCGAGTAACCATTCAGTTAACAAGATGGTCTCACTGAGAGGGCAAGTCTAGCCAATTTGGTGTTAGCACACTCCACCACTTCCCATGGGGACTTACCTGAATGCAAGCCCCTGTCTTCAATTTGCACAGGCTGCAAACTAAAGCCCACCGACTCGGCGGGATGTGGGATATCTTTGTGATTGGTTCCATCCTCTCGGGACAACCAATGCTGACCTACAAATAAAACACCACCATAAGGCAGAGGCACTAAGGCATTCCCGAAGTGCCTTTTATAAACCATAAATGATGTTACATGAAGCTCAGAACATCAAAACAATGAGGTGAGACACGTCTCTTAAGGTTACTATGGGACCAAGAATAAGTAAAACTTGTCTCTAGCCACTGCTCAGACCTTCGATCATTTCCAGTAATGTAAATGATTCATATATTGGATGAGGGCAGGAGTGGAGAGTAGGCATGGTTAACTTAATGAATCACTGATATCTATACTTTACTTAGGAACCAAAGAAAGCTACTAAGGAAAGGAATTAAAATTTATAAAATCTAGCACCTATCGTATTAGAGATGGTGCCATATGCCTTGTTTTCTCATTTAATTAATTAAGGATGAAAAACAGAGGCAGTGACAAGACTTTCAGTTCAGTTTACATGGAAGCATGATATTGTTGGAAAGTAGCAGCAATCTGTAGAATGAAGAGATTGCAGCATCTAAGTAGAAAGAATGAGGATGATGACATCTGTAAACCGAAGTCTTTAAGATCACATTTCTATTATCGGCTTACTCTACTCTCTCAGTAACTTCAAAGTGAAATCAGTCTTTGGGAGTGAGCTGAAAGGAAATGGATGTTTTTAAAAAGAAAGAAAAAAAAATTTTCATGTAAAAAGAAGAGGGCAAGCAACTTCTGGTAAAAAGTGTTTTTTCTTATTTATAAAAAAATGTACATGTTTCTAAGAGAGATACAACTTTAAAAAGTGAAGGACTGTTGAATAAGGATGGTTAAACTAGTATAAGTTTTGCCCTCATCAAGAAACCAGCAGTAGAAAGAACACAGAGGTCTTAAACAGCCCAAAAGGTACTAGAAACCAGGTAATAGAAACCATAAAAGAATGTCAATAGGTGCAAAAGCTTCTTTTACTTTTAAAGAACTCTTCCTGAGTCATGTTCCAGACTTTTTTTATATGCCGAGAGAGCCTGCTCTATTAGCTGGGAGATCTGCTGCTGGAAAATAGTCACTCTCAGGCCAGAAACCCAAGAGTTCATTTCATATGTCTATAAGCCGGATGTTCATAGTAAGAAAAAAACCACTACTCAAATAGTATTAAAAATACTGACTTCTATATCTATAAGAATACCACAGTAGTATCTAGAACTTTCAGCTGAACTCTGTGAGCTGACTGTTGGATAACTTCCCTGGAACTGACATTAACAAAAATAAAGCCAGGGAAGTTTTAAAGGAGAATGAATTACTGATATAGTATTATCAGCTCTCCCACGAACTAAATTCTGCAGTCTCTCTCGTCCTATAGTTAAACTACTAACAAATTTGCTCACTTGAATAGGGGTTGGGGAAAGAGGCTGTGAGTGGGATGTCCAAACAGATTTAAAAAAGGGCAGCCATAAGAAGTAAGGAGAAGTAATGTTTGGAAGCCCCTTTTAATCAACTTATTGTGCACATAGCCCATCAGGAAATACCAGAAACTGAAGAACTAGATTAAACTATGACGGATGGAGTTTTGAATAAAGAAGCTCTTAAACAAATATTTAGTCCAAGCTCTGCAAAGAGTTTCCAAAATCAAAGGGCAACCATCACAGTGGGGAAAAGAACTGTTGTTCACTTTTCTGTAATAACCTAAAACTGGAAACAACTCAAATGTCCATCAAAGGACAATGGATAAATTATGGTATATCCATACAATGGAATACAAATAGAAAGGAATGAAACATAGAGTGCTAGCTAGACAGGAAAAAAAGTGTATAATGTATGATTCTATTTATATGAAGTCCAAAAACAGACAAAACTAATCTATAGTGATAGAAATCACTCTTGGGTAATAGGGACCCAGAGAGGGACTGGAAAAGTGGGTATGAGAGATCCTTCCGGGGTGTTCCATATCTTGATCTGGGTTGTGGTTCCAGATACAAATGTGTGAAAATTCATGAAACCCTACACTTAAGATTTGGTATTTTAAGGTAAGTTTCACCTTAAAAAATCTGCTGCTCATACCCTGGTCTTTTTGTGCCTTTCCTTCTTGTACAAATTTATTCAACATCACTGGTAGTACCACCTACAAATTAATCAGCGTGGGCTTACAAAATCACTTGGATTTAAGAAGGATGTGAGGGAGTTCAAGTGGAAGCATATCACCTTAGGAACATGGGCAAGCATGAAGTTTCTCTATGAAGCCTGAGTCAGTCTGAATGTTGTCAGAAATGGGGGTACCCTGGAGCAAATGGCCTCACAGGCCTAGGCAAGTTCTTACCTCAGGAATCCACAGAGCACAGCTGACATGAGCCCATTTAGCTCCTGTCTTGGTGGCTTTCATGGCTCCACCTTTCTTTGGACATAAGATACATTGCGGACGAATGCCCAGGACACAGGAGCGACACAGCCAGCTGCCTTCTGGGACCTTGAGGATGCCGTAGCAGGCCTGGAGACATGAGGAGGAGAGGGGAGAATGATTAGTATCTTCTCACCATGGTTGATGTCTGCTGTCTGGTACAGTCAACAAAGTACCCTCTGTTTTTAGCAGAAAGAGACAAATAAGGCCAAACAAGCTCATATCCAGAATTTGGTAGTTTTAAAACACTCGAAAAAAAAAAAAAGGCAACTTCCAGTTATCTTTTCTAAGATCAGCATGTCTATCTATGAGAACTGACTTTAATGATGATAGAATAAGACTAGAAGGGAATAGACGCAAAAGCTAGCCCACCTGTTATTTGCCTTTGGGGATTACATATTTTTTTTCTTTTTCCCCTGTTTTCTAAAGCTTCTTCAATGATTATTATAATTAGTCATATACTTATTGAACAATTTCTACATGTCATGCAGTGTTGTGATCAAGAAAAAGTGTTAGAAAATAAACAGAATGAAACTTCTGAGGAGCAAATGAGCTGACGTTTAAAGCCTAACAGTGCCTAGTGTATAAAAAGCACTTAGCAAATTGTAGCAATTACTTGCTTGGGTTGAAGAAAAAGGGCTTTGTGAATGATTCCTGAATTGAACAGAATATTAGACTAAACACAATACTCCATAATGAGTTCTGGAAGCTGCTTCAAAATCCTTTAAGGAATGAAGCTGGACAAATAAATAAATGAATTACTAGAGGAGGAAGGAGATTAATTTGGAAAACGTTCTAGATTTCCTTTTCACTACCTCCATTTTGCCCACCCTTCCCCACTTACTGCTCTACTCTCACCATTAGAGATCAAACCTGGGGGCCACATGGCTCCCCGTATAGCCTGGCACACCCTCCACCACTGACTGATTCATCATGGCAGCTTCATGCCTCCCCTAGGAGGTTCACTCATAGCTCAGATTCAAGTTACAACAGGTGCCATGATGTCAATCCCCTAACTTGCCTCTTTTCCAAACTCTATTCATATTGCTCCCATGGTTCCCAGCTTCCAGATCCAAATTCCTGCACTAATATTATCCACTTTCCTTCATCTACTGTCCCCGGGGCTTACTAGTCCTTCCTACAGAGTGATCCCTAGACTCTGACCTTTCTATCCATCCCACCATAACTGCTCTATATTCAAGTCCTCATCAGGTCATACCTAGATTGATTTATTTCTAAGTCCTCTTTTACCCCCTTCACGCCTTCAATCCTTCCTCAGTTTGGCTGCCATATTCTTCTTATTAAAACAATGAATTTATACCACTGCACAGCAACATACCCTTTAGAAATTCCTTCTGTTATTACCCCCACCCCCATTTAAACCAGGGGTTCATAAACTACGTGAGGCCTGTTTTGTAAAGCCAGTAAGCTGAGAATGGTTTTCATACTTTTAAAGAGATGTTAAAAAATAGGTAACAGGGACTATATATATAGCCCTCAAAGTCTAAAAATATTTACTATCTTGCCCATCGAAGAAAATGTTTGCTGGCCCCTGATCTAAAGCCTGCTTCTCCTCACCTCGCTTCTCAGATCACTGCATCCCCTTGTGTCTGCTCTACTTCTCCACCCCTGTCCTCTACTCAGTGTGGTTTCCATCACTAGGTATGTAGTCCACATCATGTAGTCTTCTCTACTTTGGCTGTTATGTTTCATCTCCTCAGTGAGATTTTAAGGTCACTGGGGGTTAGGTCCTTTGTCATCAGTTTATCTGGAATGCTCTTCATACTGAGCTCAAGTAGGTGGTTTGGTAGAACAACTTAATTTAGCTCAAGAACTGAAGCTGGACTCCAACCAGGCTGCTCTCACAATAGCAGGGCATCATTTTATAATTTTCAAAGCTGTCCTTTCTCTGAGGTCCAGAAAGATTGTTAGGAAATGAAAGCAAGCTTCCTTCCTAGAACAGAGCCTCTTCCAGACCAGCAGAAGAAAAACCAATGGCCGGTTCTAGGAATACTCTATATCTCCTGGCCATTCTATTGGGAAGAAAATCATTTACTGAATCTTGTGTAGATGTATTAATAGTCATAAGACCATAGAGCCTGTATTTCATAGCAGTGGTTCTTAACTTTTTGTAGATCACAAAATGATGAAGGCTGTGGACTCTCTTGAGAAAATTGCACAAGTGCATGAACATATGTTTTGCATATAATTTCGGGGGGTAATAAACTCAATGCCAAATATTACATATATGACAAATATAAAGACTATGACCATGTACCTTCACGCAAATTAATTTAAGCCTCAATTTGAGTGTTCAATACCTGGACTAATAAGCAGAAAATGGAACATTTAAAGGGACTTGGAATGGTCTTAATTTTCACATTTTTTAATGAAAAAAATTTAAATTTACTATTAAAATCTGAAGTCTATTGATGTAAACCTCTCTTCTAAAATGCTGACAATAAGTGTATTATAGGCACAGAGGAACAAACATTTGAGATAATATGGCAGTAAATAAGAAAAATTATGTTTAATAAATACAGATGCCAACATGTTTCAGATTCTGTTAAAGAGTAAACCAAATTTTTCAAATCATTTAAAGTCACTTTTCAGTCAACAGAGGGAGCTCTAACCTAAGTAACTCTTTAGAATTCAAGTGACTATACTCATTTGGGAAGAATCTCTTTTGTATGAAACTTTATGTGGCACGACATCCAGCTTTATTTAATACAAACCAGTTTACATTCTGCAAAGCTTGGTCAAGTGTCACTGTCATCTTTTTCTATGTGATGAAAGGGCATCATTTATAGTCTTTATTGGATGTTTTCAAAACAAATAAAATACCTTTGAGGAGAATTATGCTTCATTTCATTAGTCAAAAAACCTGAAAATAGTTCCTTAATATTTTGTCTCAACTGTGAAGGACAAATACAGAAAATATATACAGCTGACCTTTGTACTTCTCCCTTTAACCCTACTACAGATTTGCAATCATTTACCTGAAAACCCTAGAGTGAGAAACATCAGGAAATTCAGGATTGCTCAGATCTCAGGAAAGTAATACAGTACACACACGCTATAACACCTAACCCCTCAATGGGACCAGGGGCAGTACCATATAATCAAATTCATTAATATTTCTTTAAAAAATATGTGATATTTACACAAAATGGGATAAAGACTATAAATAGCCTCATATTGGGTGAGTTCTACTATTGCCCCAAATCAGTTTTGGTGCCAAACTTCAGCAAAAATTTGCAGTTTTCAGAGTTTTAAAAGTTTGGAATTGCAGAGAAGGGATTGGTGGACCTGTATTGTCAGATACTTAAGTTCATACTTACGTAATAAAGATTTCTCTCTCTAAGGTGTGACAGAAATGACAATAACTGGTGGAGTGAATATAAATTTTTGAAATCTAGTATTTTAAGGGACACAAGTAAAATGAAGAAAAAGACCCAATTGGTGACAGAATAATTTTGAGTACCTTCTAATACAGAGGGTTAGATTAGGTGGCCCAGGGAATTAAACTAAAGTCTTAAGCTTTGGTTTCTCTCTATTTCTTGTATTCTAAAATACAAATCCTATCCTTCAGGGTTGACAGGACAAAACTGAAGTTCCTCAGTTTATGAGAGAAGCCCCTTCACATGCATCCATTGTATCCTTCTCTACCCTAACTCTCCATGCCTTCCCTGCTCCACTCACTACTGAAGTGCTCAGAGTTGCCTCCAATGTGCTTTGCCCACTCTCACTACCTGTCTGAACATGTTCTCCTCTCTGCCTGAACAAACGTTGCTGTTTTATCTGGCATTCAGCTTGGATACCACCTCATGGAAGTTGTCCCCAACTCCTATCCCTCCCATGTACCTCCATAGCAGCAGGGACTTCTATCTACAAAAAATGACATACTATGCTAAATGGGCAGTTTCCCTGTAGTCCCCACACCAGACTCTGATCTCCTTGAGGGTGAAGACCATGTCTGCCTCTTCATCACTGACTGTGTCTTCAGTATACAGCATAGTTCTAGCAAATGGATAGTGTTGTGTACCTATCTGCTAGATAAATTAATAAAATGAATGAAACGTACAACAGGTTCACAAGAGTGAAAAATCACTTAGGGTTGGGGAGTTCAAGAAAGGATTTGAACTATTTTGGAAGATATGTAGATTTTTGACAGCTGGAGGTGGGAGACGACATTTTAAATTGGAGTATGGCTGAAATCTGGAGAAAGGACAGTATCAGGAATATTTATCACTGCCACCTTGAGTCACCTTATTTCACTGGAGCACAGGGCTTGTGGAGGAAGAAAAGAGCTGAAAAGAATGGTGATATCATTATTAATTAAAAAGGCAGTGTGGCAGAAAGAATGAACTAGCTCTAAGAGCTTGGGTAGTCACTTCTCTTAGTATTACCTGTGAAACTGAGGAGTGGGACAGTCTTTTACAATCCTAAGACTATATGATCTTTAACAATGAAGTAGACCTAGCTTCCTGGGAGTGGTATATTTGGGAGATGGAGGATGTCTCTGGGTACCAGGATAAGGAGTCTGAACTTCCAGCTGTGGGAAGTATAAACTCACCAAGGTTACTGACCAGGGTTGTAACTTGATGATGTAACAGAGATTTGAAGTCAGAGGACAGACTCCAAGGCAGGCAGCAAGGAGACTCCCCAGGGGACTGTAAAAGTACTGAACAAGGCAATCTCAATGCCCAATGCATGGGCATAAAGGGATATAATAAACATCCAGGTTTAACCCCCTGGGGTAAAATTAGTAAGTAAGTCACCTTGGGGATTATAAGAAGTATTGTTTCTAAAGGAATTACGGAAGAACAGCCAGGCCAAATCTTTATTTTCCCCCTAAATGTGAGCTGCTACCCAGATATGGGTGCTAGAGATTATCACTGAGCTTCAGCAAGGCTGACCGTAGGGAGGTGGCGGTCTCCACTCTCACTAACCTGATGCACACAGATGTTACACTTATCACAGAACACCATATCATTCCCTTCTTCACTGTCTGGAGACCGGCACACATCACAGATCACATCTTCATCATACTCTATGCCTAGCCCTTCCTCTGTCTCAATAGCATGGTTCATATTTTCATGGCAATGGCGTTCCAGGACTTCTATTGCTTTTTCCATAAGATTCTCATCAACTGGCCCACAACCTGCACAGAAATACAAACAATCAATCAACCCATCAGTCAGCTGTCATTCTCAAATCACCTACTGAGAGCTCAGTGCAGGGCTGAGGATATTCTAAAGGATAAAACCGTCTCTTCTTTGATCTAAAACAACCAGATTTCAAAGAATCATTTACTAGAGCTATTCTATTATTTACCTATCATTACATATTAGTGTTTTGACACACGAGTGAGAAATATATTTCACCATATTGCTTAAGATATATTACTGACCCTCTCAATTTTCTATCTAAATCCTAGCCAGTCTCCTCCTAAATCTCTCTGTTTCCTCTTATTCTCACTGAGGGAGGACTTTAAATGAACTTTGTATTAATTTTGAATACTTTAACTTATAGCATTATAAAATAATTAGACTCACATACCTATTTGATATAAATAATCATTCTTAGCAAATTAGTCCCAATGAGCACATCTAATAGTTAAACAAGGAAATTTTTATATGAAAAGGTATTAAATCATAAAAGAAAATTCTAGATACTATACATATGAAATATTTTGTTTTCAAACCTGACTTTTTAAAAAATCCAATAATATTTTTCAATGGCAAACTCCAATATAAAATAAACCTATTAGCATTTACAAAGGTCTAACTGCAAATTCTGAAATTACGCTTTTTGCTTCTTGATTCCTTTTCCTTCTATACTTTTAACTTTTCTTAGTCTATAAAAGATTTATATGGTGGATATTGATAAAATTAAACATTTTTCTGCTTGGGCAGACTAATGATTTTGTGAGAGCACATATATTTATTCTAAAAGCTCATAAACTCAGAAATAATTCTCAAAATGACCTAAAACAAATTTATTCAAGTATTCTACTTAATTTGTACTATGAGATATCCTAAGGAACTTTGAAATTCCACATAAATTACCTTTTCAATGTTGTAAGTACTTATAAAACAAACAAACAAAAAACTAGGTAATGTTTCATTTTTCCAGTCAAGACAAATGACAATTTTTTTTTTCTGGAGTTAAGAAGTATAGTGTTTGGTTATAAGAGCACCTGGATTCAAATTCTAACTTGACCTCATATTGATTATGTAAACTTTGACAAGTTATTTATCTTCTTTAGGGCTTAGTTTCCTTATCTATAAAATAAAATAAGGCTTATACCAAACTCGCTGATTTCTAGTGAGGCTGAAATGAGGTAATATTCATACGTTGCTTAGTATAGTGCCTGGTATATAGTAAATGCTCAATTTTTAAAATTTCTTAATCTGAATTTAAAAAATGCTTAATTTAATGTTGTTTTTAAATGTTTATTTTAAGTTCTTAGAAGCCTCACTACAATACCATTCCTTAGCTAAAGGAATGCTTGAACTAAGTCAATTCTCTTTTAAAACTTTTCCAAGCCTAAATGCAATGTGGTATCCTGGATGATATCCTGGAACAGAAAAAGGTTATTAATAGAAAAATTGGTGAAATCCCAATAAAATCTGGAATTTAGTTAACAATAATGTACCTGTGTTGGTTTCTTAGCTTTGACAAATGCACCACGTTAAAGTGAAAAGTTAACATTAGGGGAAACAAACTGTGTGAGGGGTATATGGTAACTGTACTAAAGGTACAACTTTTCTGTAAATTTGAAACTATTCCTAAATTTAAAAAGTTTATTTTAAAAAACTCATTCAAAGAAAATTAACTGCAAAATGCCAAAGGGATCTTGTTATAAGGTAAAGACACGTTGAAGGCAGCACTGTAATTACTGTAATGTATATGGATGTTATATGGTTCATAAACACCACACATCGAGCCATCAACCCACTTGATTATACTCCCATATTTTGATTTTCCCATCAGTCTTTTATTTTCTTCTTTTTGTGGTTCCCACCCTAAATTGACCTCCCTTCCTCTTAGAAGGCAAAGCAAAAGAAGCCATAAAACAAAAAGTTTTAAAAGGAGTAAGTATTGGTTACTGGATAAGTACCACCATTATGTCAAATTGGATTTAATACAATTTTAATTTTTTGTTTACATGCATTCAGATACCAACCTTGAAATAAAGAAAGAAGAAAGAAGAGAGCGAGAGAGAGACAGAGAGAGAGAGAGAGAGAGAGAGAGAGAGAGAGAGAGAGAGAGAGAGAGACAGAGAGACAGAGAGAGAGACAGAGAGACAGAGAGACAGAGAGACAGAGAGAGACAGAGAGAAGAGGGAGGGAAGAAAAGGAAAACCACTGATCCTTGTACTAACAATGAACAAATGTGATTCAAACAAAAATGAATCCTTCACCATATCTCTTATGTAGAACTAAAAATCACCCACAATTCGACAGGACCACTTGGACCAAAACACTGCTCATATTGAAGACAGGTCAAAAAGAGTTGCGTATAAATAGAAACTACATTTCTTTTTAGTCTAGGATTTCTCAGCGTTGCTGGTATGGTTCTGTATGGCATACATTCTCTTCAAAATTATTATTATTTTACTTCGAAGATTTTTTTTTGTTTTTACTTCATTTTATTTTATTGTTGAGAACTGCATGACAACTCTAGAACTCACTTGAGGTAGCTAAGACTACCTCCAGTTGGGGATATTTTGCCCTACGCCTGCCATTCTTCTTCCATGCAGCAAAATTACAAGTCCTGCATTAAGGCATCCTGGTCACATCAACCTGTCAGTTGTAGTGGTGCTGCCTAATGCTGAAGATGGAGCTTCTCTCCATGAGGAGGAGATGGTAGAGGTGCTACTACCTTTGGCCCTGCTTACCAATGTGAGTGCTTTTCAGGTCTGAGTGAGGAGCCAGTCTTAGAACCCTTCTCAAGCAGAAGTCTAATCAGCCATAATCGCTCTCACACTCAGAACTCGGAAACAGCCTCATGAAACCTACATGCCATCCCTGATCTGTGCTATTCACTATGAATAAGGAAAGAAAAGGTCAGATTTAAATGTTATTGCTCTATTTCAATATGCTTATGTATTTCAAGGTATGCCTTATTAAGATAAAATCAAAGAGAAAAATAAACGAAAAGGCCAAGAAAGAAGCCACAAGATGAAAGCAAGTTAAATGGTTCTGACAACTTAAAAAAAAATCACAAGTTGAGTCAAGGAACAACTTACTTGTGGGAATACAACTTACCCATTTCTGCAAGGTCTTCATTGAGTGACTGGAGCCAGAAGATGTCCATGTCGTCTAGGTCATAGCGGCACACAGATGCTGCCAGCTCCGTGATGTTGATATAGCCAGGCTCTGTGGTTTCTGGATTGGAGCACTGGATATACTTCCGGGGCCGGATAAACAGAACATCCTTTACTTTCTCAGCTACAATCCTAGAAGAGCAAAAGAAGGACACTGATAACAATCAACATGACAGATTTGCACACACTGACTGGATGGGCCCAATAGCACTCAGATAATACAGTGGGGTTAAATGCTCTCTCTTTCTACCCTGTGGAAATCTCCTGTTCTGTCAACTTGGAGGAGTGGTAAATTCTTTTCTATTAGAAAGCAAATCGTTCTACAAAATCAGTTTTGTCATCTGCTGTGAAGACTGACTGCTAATGAAATGCTCCCGGGTCTCAACTACTATTTATTGTAATAAAATGAGGCATTGGGTGTTCTTGGTGCAGTGGCCACCAAATTTATTTAGAAGGGGAAATCAAGGAAAGGGTGATGAACAAAGGCACAGACAGATTCCCTACCAAAGATAAATTTCAGCTCATGCTTTTCTGCCATGGAGGCAATTCTGGATGGTGGTAAAGGCTACAAACTCCTATAAACCTGTTTTTTTCTGCCACTCACTTGTATGGTGATCTTAGGCAATTACTTAATTTCTATATGGTTCAGTTTTCTTAGCTAAAAAATAAGGTCAATGATGATAAATTATGATGAAATAATATCAAACTTTTAAGGTTACTATGAAAATTATATGAAATAAAATATGTAAAGTACTGAGTATAGAGTATAATAAAAATAAATGTTCACTAATGTCGTTGTTATTGTTTTATTTATTATTTTAGCTATTTACGTATATGAGTTAAAGCCAAGAAGCCACAAACTTACACAAACTTAAGGTACTTCTCAGCCATAAATGATAGTGATCATAAATCTGAGCCAGGGTACATGATGGGATGAAAGATTCTTGCTCTTCCATCAACTTCTCCAGCAGGCCCAAGTAAACCCATATTTCCTCTCACTCCTTCTGACACTTAAGAGCCCAAGGCAAGGAAACCAAGCAAGGGAAGAAACAGAAGTATCTCACACCAATGGCCTATTCTACTAACAATGTTTTAGACGCTGCATGAAGCATCAGAAAATATAACCAAGAGAAAACCTGGATTATTATTCCCTGGCAATTTTAAAGGACAAGGTGGACCATCTGAAAAAAGAGAGAAGGAAACAGACATATATTTCACTATAAAATAATGAAAATTGTTTCTCTGTAAGGCTTCTGGAGCCAGTTTTTTAAGAGTTACTATATATATAGAGGGACTCAATCATAAATGTATTCATATGAACACATATAAATACATATAGGCAAAGTCCACTCTGTAAATATAGAGTAAATATTTCCTCCTAAGCATTCTTCCAAAAGCTTATGATTCCAAATAATATATGCTGAATTAAGTTAGTAGCTACACATATTTGCATGTTAACTTTCCTACCATATGGAGTTTTTAAAGCCAAAGGCAACAAATATTTAAGTAAAAAGCAGAACCCTAAAATATTAATTGAAGCGAAAAACTTGGGAACTGCTGTCAGAGGACTGCTTCCAGCTGAAATGAACCCAACTGAAAAGGACAAGACATGTATATGAATTCTCCAGAGACTATATGAGATTAAATATGCTGTGCTTTTTTGATGCATGGCATATGAGGTAATTTTAGAACATCTATTTTTTTCAAGAGTCATCTTTTTCTTAAAGGAAGAATATTTTGCTAATTATTCATTTCAACTGCCTCAAATTCTATGTGGAATGAGGTAGACTATAAATGTTTTTAAATTAATATGTTTATTAAACTTCTGGAAGAAAACAAAGGAGAATATCTTTATAATCTTGGGATAGGCAAAAATACTTTAAATAAGACACAAAAGCTATTCACCATAAAGAGATCAAAAAACTTCTGTTTATCAACTATATATAATAAACTCTTACAAATCAATTAGAAAAAGACAGACAATCCAATTAAAAACTGGGCAAAATCTTAGACACTTGACAAATAAAGCTATCCAGATGGCAAGAAAACTTTTAAAAGTTTCTCAATTTCATTAGTTATCACAGAAATGCAAATTGAAATCAATCACTATTACCCACCAGAATGGCTAAACTTGAAAACTGACCAAAAACTGACAATACTAAGTGTTCATAAGGAAGTGGAGCAAACAGACCTCTCATACACTGCTGGTGGGAGCGTGAATTGGGACAACCAGTTTGGCAAACTATTTGGCAGTAGATATTATAGCTGAACAGATACATACTACATCACCTAGCAAACCCATTCCTAGAAATATACTTAACAAAAAGTACACGTATGTCTATCAAAAAATGAAGAAAAATGTCCCTATTAGCATTTTTCATTAATATATACCTGAAAACTGGAAGCAATCCAAACATCTATCAAGAGCAGAATGGATAAATAAAATGTGGTATATTTACCCAATGGAATATGACACAGAAGTGAACCTTAATGATTGACTACATGCAACAGCATGGATGAATCTCATAACCACAGTGATAAACAACATGAAGTTCAAAAACTGGTGAAATAATCACTTATGGTGATAGAAGTCAGTTAGTGGGCAGGAACAGAAGGAAGGCTTCTAGGGTGTTGGTAATGTTCTATTTCTTTATCTGAGTGGCAGTTAAACGAGTATATTTAATTCACTGAGTTATAGATTTCTGTGTATATATTATACTTCAAAACAAAATTTATAATAATGATGATATTATCTCTTACCTTTTCATATGCATATTTTCATATGTATCTAAAGATATGAATCTAAGGACTGAATCTGACAAACAAATTATAGACTGAACCAGTAACACTAAACACAAAAGAACGTATGGGTAAAGTTAACGCACACTCACAAGGAGAAATTCTTGTTAAATTCTTATTTTGATAAGAGGAGAAGGTCTATGAGAATTAGTGAAGAAAATATTACTTCGAAATTTTAAAAATGAAGCTTTAATATCTTCAAGTACATATAACATTACTACCGCTGGAGGAAATCCTAGGATTTTCCCTGGGTGATTTTCTTCCCTGGCCACTATACACTAAGGTAATAGAGACACTCTTTGAATGGTCAGCAGACTACTGACCAAATCAGCAAAAGCTCACAAGCCCGGAGGTCTAAGAAATTTTGTTAGAATGATGCAGTAAGTGCAGTTTTCAATTTGGATGCTTGAGTGTAAATGAATGTTGTAATAACTTTCTGGATGACTGACCTTTGGTGAAAGGACCCACAACCACTCCTGCTTAGCCCTGTAGAAAGAAGGCCTATCCACCTGCTACTCCTCAGAGTAGGCCAACTATCTGCTATCTCCGGCCCATGTGAACACTGCTGTGACACTGAGGAGGCATTAAAAAGAAGCTGCAACCACTCTAACCTTACCTATGGCCTCTTTTGGTGTCTTACGCACAGTGAGTCCTCAGTGTACCTTCAGTTGATCTAAATCTCTAGGCAAGTAGAGACTATGCATCATTTCCCAATGAGCAGATTAGAAACATTTGTGAACAGCACAAATATTGCACAAATACTATATATCATGGATTTTTTAAAGGCTGGAAATAAATGTCTTAAAAGCTAACTAAATAGGAGATCCTTATAGTAATGTCTCTAGGAGTAGTTTCCCAAGATGCCCCTCGCTAATCTTTCCACTTGAGGCTACCACTTCTCTACCAGATTCCATGCTTCATCTATGAAACAGGACAATTATAATCTCTGTGATGGATGTATTTTTAAAATCTCACATGCTCTTCTATGTGACTTTGCCACTCCCACATCAAGTGGTAAAATCTTTTTCCCCTCCTCTTCAATCAGGGAGAGCTTGTGAGTGTTTCTGCCAATGGAATACAGCAGAAGTAATGCTATGAGAGTTGCCAAGGCTTGGTCATAAAAGGGAATATAGCTTTCACCTTGTTTGCTGGAACATGTGCATGTGGAGCTATGCCTAAGGTCTATAAAAAGTCTGCCTATGCTCACGTCATGCTGTGAGGAAGCCAAACCGCATGGAAAGGACACGTGCAGTCCTTATGACATTTCAGCCCAGGTGACAGACATGTTAGTGAATAAGCCTGCAGATGATTCCAGCCCCCAGCTGCTGAGTCATCCCCAAACTGCAAGTCTTAGATGAGGTCATAGGTATTGTACAGTAGAAACAAGCCATCTTTACTATGCTCTATCTGAATTCCCAACCCACAAAATCCATGAATATGATAACATAGTTGCTTGATGCTGCTAAGTTTGGGGACAACAGTAACTGGAAAAAACAATTTATATAATAATAGTACTGGAAAAACTGCCAAAAGACTGCTTTAAATTTTAAGTAAAAGTGTATATCAAAGTCTCTGTACACTGTGCTCTGTACTGATTCTCATAATTGAAAGGAAGAATGGTAGGGGACTGCTGCTGCCTAAAATGGAATGGAAAAGGAGGTGTGGGAAGACTGGGGCAAGGAGAGTAGGGGGAGGTAAGAGAGGCATGGTGATAGAATACAGCAGTGGAGTGGAAGGCAGGCAGGTTTGTGCTCCCATTTACCATTAGGGGCTGTTCTTCCCTTGACTTACTGTATGAAATCTAAATTATCTTTTGAAAGTAGATCCAAGAGGATCTCCTTTAACATTGAATATGGGGTATAAGGCAATGAAGAATCAAAGATGACTAAGAATTCTGGCCTGAAAGACTGAAAAGCAGAGTTACAGCAGAAAAGGATGGATCTACCATAAGTTAAATGTGGAAAATTATAGGTAGAACTAGTTTGGGAAGATCAGTAGTTTAGTTTGGGACATTTTAAGTCTGAGGTATCTACTGTACATCCAAGTGGAAAGGTTGAACTAGTCATTATATATTTGAGTCTGGAGTTCAGTGCAGAAAGTACTGCTGTCCACAGCCCAGTTAGTCAAACTTTTACGTTCCAAGGAGAAATAAGGGCCTGTCTGAAAATCTAATTATTCCCCCTTTCAGTATCATTAACAACCCAGAAGAATAAGATGATATATTGCTAAGTGAAAAAAACAAGAACGTTCCCATTTATTTATGTATACATACATGTGTATAAGTATATATACTGTACAGTTAATGTTTTGTATTCTAATGATTATTTTTACAATAAGTCAGTAATTCATCTAGTTTTAAAAACACACACGGTAAGTACATAATTAACCACTTGTGTGTCATACAACTTATAATGCATACTTCCTTTCAACCAAACATGAAGCATTGTTTTCCTTCCATTAGAACCTTATTGCAATAGAAACTAATTTAAATATCCAAATGAAAACCTACAAAAAACTATCTGAAGCTTGTTTATTACTGACTAGTGTCAAAATCATCCACAGTCCACCTGAAAACATGTAATGGGGTTGACACTTTATTTGTTGAACTTTCAAAAAATTCCTTGTGGTAGTAAACATATCTAAGTAGCTGTAACTTACAGGGCAAGCTGGCTCTGTAATTCTCTGTACCCCTTCCCTCAATCACCACATACAAATATTACACTATGAGATAAGAGAACTGCAGACAGGACAATGGAACAGAGGGAAAAACCTAACCTGAAAGCCAAAACAAAATTCTGAAAGGTTTGCTCCACCTACTCTATTGTGTTTTTTTCTTTATCATAGCACAAATAGAGTAATTCTAGCACCCCAGGATTAGGTCAATTAATTTACATACGTCCAAAATTACTTTTAAGTCCATTAGAAAATAAAATTCTGATGTATTTGAAAGTCTTGTGAATTAAGTAATAAAAAGCAAGTGTTTACTTTGGTTTTATTAGTATGTAAGCATCTCTAGCTGATTGATTAATCTGTCTGTAGGCAATAAGACAAGGAACTCAAATATAAACATTAAAATATTACTATTGTGATAGATTGAAGACAGTCACAAATCCTTTGATAGTTCTGTCGAGAGGTAGGGTCTACTTCCCTCCCATTCAGACTGGGAGCTCTCTGCAACTGCTCTAATGAAGGATGGTGGAATATTGTGCCAGTTACTGAGTCCAGGCCTTGAGACTAGCAGCTTCCACCTCTTATCTCTTGGAATACTCACTCTTGGAGCCCAGAGCTGGCATGTAAGAAGTCAGATTATTCTGCTGAGAGACCATGTGGAGAGGTCCTAAGACAATCTGGGAATCTGGGTAGTGCAGATCATAGCATCAACTGCCATCAGTGTTACAGTAGTGAATAAAATCAGTAAGATTCCTGTGCTCATGTGGGGGTGAATTTGTGATGTCACTGTAAAGAGTAGCGGAGAAATGTTATGTGTTCACCAAACCCTGTTTCCTTTCTCATTTAGGCACATAGCAAGACTTCATTCTGCAGCCTCCTTTGCAGTTAGGTGGGCCATGTGAATGAGTTCTGGCTTATGGCATAGCCTAGCTGCCTCCACCTCCCAAATATACTACATAACCCTTCATACTGTCTCTTTTTTCCTGCAGACTGGATTTAGGGGTGGAGAAAGGAGTGGGAAAGGACCTAGCAGGTAGAGGAGCCACTAATAAAAAACAAAACAAAACAAAACCCGAGTCCCTGAATGAGTACATGGAGCAGAAGTGACCCACATCCCAAACCCATATTGGATGGAGACATGTACAAGAAATAAAATCTTCATTGTGTAAAGATGCTGAGACTTGTGGGGATGTCTGTCATAGCAGTTGGCCTATCTTGACTAATAAATAATGGTAAAGAATTGTTTCCCAATATTTTAAGATATATTTTAACTTAAATAAAAATAACTATTGTATTAAATTCATCGAATTTCTCTAACAGATTTATATTTTAGAATATTTTCTCCAGAGAAGTGATTTCTATCAGTAGAAAGTAACTAATTAGGTTTTAACAAACTAAGGTGGAGGAACCAACCCAAAATAATGTTTTTACATTCCGATACTCTTCATGTGCTATTGTAAACTGCTATAACATTCTGTACTGAAAACTTTTAGCACAGAATTAAGAAATGTCATCATGCTTCAATGCACACTAATTTACAATTTTTAAAATTTGGGATCTAACTCTAGGTGGTGAACACACAATGCAATATATGTACGACTTTCTGTTGAATGATACACCTGAAACTTATTTTTGTTAAACAATGTCACCTCAATAATTTTTAATAAAATAAAATTTGGAAGACAGGAAGAATTTTTACAATTGAATAGTTATTAATTAACATTTCTTTATAGGAAAGCAATACATGATCACTGAAGATATTAGTTTTAAATCTAAAAGCAATCATTGCAAGGGTTTATTATGAAACATTTATGTTAGTTTAGATTTGGAAGTTATGGCAGAAGAAACTTCAATTTGTGGCTTTGAGAATAAAGCTAACTTATTTTTGGAATTTTTATAAGAGTTTATTTGAGCCAAACTGACAACATGTGCTAGAGAGCAAGATCAAGTGCGCCCAAAGCTACTACTATCTTTTAATTTCAAAAACTGTTTAAAAATTATTTCAGTAGTGTAAATAAACAGTTACCACACACCTCCTTAACTTCTCTAGGAGTTTTGTAATTTATGAAAAACAACAACAACAAAGACATACAAAAAACACATTAACATAAAAAGTTATAAAATTAACCAATAAAAGGAACATAAATGGTGTTTTGTCATTTTGTGGGAAAAAAGTAACATATTTGTCAGAGTCAAGCATAAAGTAGAGAAATTAACATCTTAGTTCAAAACAGGAAAAACTTGAAGTCACCTTGGTGAATTTGTGAAAGACGAGATTTGAAAAAAAATAGAACTGGGATTTCTTGGTGATTCAAGAACCGTTTTCTTCCACAGCAGTCTTGTTTATAAGTGACTCATAAAACCAAGATGGGTGGGGTTAGGGTATTTAGCATCTATGACTTTTAAAAAGTAAGCTGCTCAACAAATGAACCTGGGGCACCTGGATATCCACATGCAAAGGAATGAAGTTGAACCCCTAATACCTTATATCATATACAAACATTAAGTGAAATGGATCAAAGACCCAAATGTAAGAGATAAAACTAAAAATTCTTAGAAAAAAATAAGTGTAAAGTTTCATGATCTTGATTTAGGCAATGATTTCTTAGATCTGACACCAAAAGGATAAGCAACCAAACGAAAAAAATAGAAAAACTAAACTTCATCAAAATTAAAAACTTTTGTGCCTCAAAGGACACTACCAAGAAAGTAAAAAGACAATCCATAGAATGAAAGAAAATATTTGCAAATCATATATTTGATACGACTTATATCCAGAATATGTAAAGAACTTTTTCAACTCAACAATAAAGACAGCCCAATATTTAAAATAGGCAAAAAAAAAAAAAATCCGAATAATTTCACCAAAGAAGAGATATACAGGAGGAATGCACTATATAAAAATGGGACATTATGGAGACTTAAGAAACATAGTGGAGTGAGAGATGTCTCCAGATCTCTTCCCCTGAAACAACAATAAGCTGAACGTCTAAAACTCAAAAAAATAAAAATAAAAAGACCCAAACTGCACAACAGCATGTCTGAGCATAGGATCTGCGCATAAGAGCTACCACAGGTCAGAAGCCCATGTGTCGGGGCTGGACTGGGAGAAATAAGGAAGCTGCCTCTTGCAGTCTCTGGAGCTACCTGTAGGAGGAGGGGGAGGGGAGAAGGAGCAGCAAGTTCCCTGAACAGCCCTGTATGGGAGAGCCGTTAATCCCCGTGACTGTTGGCAGGGCCCAGTCATCAGGGCAGAAAGCAGAGAAGCCGGATGGCAGAAAAACAACAGTTGATTTTTACCAGCCGTGGTTGCAAAACCGAGGCTGAGCCGCAGCCCCCAATCTCCAACCCAGAGGACCCCTCCCACCAAACCCTCTGAGACAGAACACCATGGAGCCCCAGGGTAATATGAGCAAAAGCTACCAAAACTGTTGCTAACACTGACAGGGACCGAATCTGAGAGTAGCAAGCATGATTAAATATCTACCAGAAAATAAAAAGGCATTTTTAAGGCTTTATATAAAGCAAGGATCCAAGAGGCTTAGACGCCACCACTGGAAACCAAAAGGAAAGCTCATTCTTTGCAGCAGGCTAAAGAGAGACCTTTATGTCATAAATCTTTTCTGGAAACAGCAGAATACACTTCCATTAATGCCCAGGCGGAGAAATTGAACACCATGAAATCCATTGAACACCATGAAAAACCAAGGTGACAAGGCATCTCCGAAAGAGAAAAATCTCCAGAAAATGAGCTTACGGACATAGAAATATGTGACTTAAATGACAGAGAATTCAGGATGGTACTTTTGAAAAAACTCAGTGAATTCCGAAACACGTCATATTGACAATTTCAGGAATTGTAAAAACACCTAGATGAGCAGAGCAAGAAGATTGAAACCGTCAAAAAGAACCAAATAGAACTGCTGGATATGAAGAACACACTGCAAGAGTTGAAAAATGAAATAGCAAGCTTGGGAAATAGAGTCGACCAAATGGAGGAAAGGATCTGTGATATTGAAGGTAGAAATGCAGAAATAAACCAGAAGGAAGAAGAGAGAAACCGAAGAAAGAAAAATAATGAAAGAGAAATACAAGAATTAGCTGATACCATCAGGAGAGGAAACATAAGAATAATGAGCATTATTGAAGGCGAGGAAAAGGAACAGGGACTAGAAAGCATTTGCAGACAAATACTGGACAAGAATTTCCCAAATCTAATGAATGAGCTGGAGCTTGGCAGTCAAGAAGTCAACAGAACACCCAATTATCTCAACCCAAAAAGCCCTTCACCAAGACACGTTGTATTAAAATTAACAAAAATCAACCTCAGAGACAGAATTCTCAGGGCAGCCAGGGAGAAAAAAAACGGTAACTTATAAAGGAAAATCCAATAGATTACCCTCGAACTTCTCAGCGCAAACCTTACAAGCCAGAAAGAAATGGAATCATATATTTAAACTATTAAGTGAAAGGAACTACCAGCCTAGAATAATGTATCCAGCTAACCTCTCCTTTAGATATGAAGGAGACATTAAGACCTTTCCAGACATAGAAAAATTGAGAGAATTCTCCACTACGAGGGCTGCACTACAGGAAATACTGAAAGGGGTCAGCTCACCTAAAACAAAATGACAAAAAAACAAAACAAAACATAATTAGGAGTAAAGTGACTTTCGGGCAAATAGAAGCAGAAAAGTGCAACCCTTACTAAGAACAGGGCATTATAAGCTTAAATAATAGGAAGAGAATTGTTTTAACAAGATAGTAATGAACGTTCAGCATACATAGGGACAAACTGAAACAACAATGACTGAAAAGGAGAGGATTCAAAGATCCAAATTCGCAAAGAGGAATGGAGATAAGGCATGCACAGAAGAAAAGAGACAAAGTGTATATATATAACTATCCTTTACATATTTGTAATGGTAACCACACACAGAAGATTCAGAACTGTAGAATATAACATAAAACAAAAAGAACCAGAGGCAAAACCCACAAAAGCCAACTAAAGGAAAAAAACACAAGGACAAGTAAGCAATGAAACACTGAGCTACCAGAAAGCAAAAGATAAATGGCTATAAACAGATCTCATATTTCAATAATCATCCTAAATGTAAATGGACTGAACTCACCAATAAAAAGGCACAGAGTTGCAGAATGGATCAAGAAACAAAATTCAACCATATGCTGCCTCCAGGAGACACATCTCAGCTCCAAAGACAAATATAGACTCGAAGTGAAAGGGTGGAAAATGATATTTCAGGCAAACGGCATTCAGAAAAAAGCAGGAGTAGTGGTATTAATATCAAACAAAATAGACTTTAAAATAAAAAAGGTAAAGAAAGATACCGAGGGATACTCCATAATGATAAAGGGAATTATGTAGAATTCCCTACATAATCCCTACATAACAAAAGAAGATATAACACTTATTAATATCTATGCTCCCAATTAGGGAGTCCCAAAACATGTAAAGCAATTACTAACAGAACTAAAGGGAGAAACAGACCAAAACACTATAGTTGTTGGGGACCTAAATATCCCACTGTCAGGTATGGACAGATTATCCAAAGAGAAAATCAATAAGAAAATAACATCCTTAAATGACATATTAGACCAACTGGACATAATTGACATTTACAGAGCCTTCTTTCAGAAAACAGCTGCTTATACTATCTTCTCTAGTGCACATGGAACAGTCTCAAAAATTAACCACATACTGGGACACAGAGATAGCCTCAACAAATATAAGAGGGTTGAAATAATACCAACTATATTCTCTGATCATAATGCTTTGAAACTAGGGATCAACTGCAAAAAGAAATCAGGAAGAACCACAAATACATGGAGATCAAATGACATGCTATTGAAGAATAACTGGGTCAGAAGAGAGATCAAGAGATACACAGAAATGAATGATAATGATAGTAAAACATATCAAAACTTTTGGGACATGGCAAAAGTGGTCATAAGAGGAAAGTTCCTATCATTACAGGCCTATCTCCAAAAACAAGAACAAGCCCAAATAAACAACCTAATGCTTCATCTTAAAAAACTAGAAAAGGAAGAACAAATGAAGCCTAAAGTCAGCAGATGAAAGAAATCATCAAAATTAGAGAAGAAATAAATTAAACTGAAAACAAAAAAAACAATAGAAAAAATAAATACAACAAAGAGCTGGTTCTTTGAGAAGGTTAATAAAGTTAAGAAACCCCTGCCTAGACTCACAAAAGAAAAAAAAGAAAGGACACAAATAAACAAAATCAGGAATGAAAGAGGAAAAATTACAACAGACACCTCAGAAATACAAAAAATCATACAAGAATACTATGAAAAAGTATATAATAACAAATTTAATAACCTAGAAGAAATGGACCAGATCTTAGAACAATGTAACCTTTCTAGATTAAAAGAAGAAGATCTGGAAAATCTAAATAGATCTATCAGCAGTATGGAAATTGAAACAATCATCGAAAACCTACCAAAAAGTAAAAGTCCAGGACCAGATAGTTTCACCAGTGAATTCTACCAAACATTCAAAGAAGATTTAATACATGTTCTCCTCAAACTCTTCCATAAAATCAAAGAGGAGACAATACTTCCCAACTCTTTTTATGAGGCCAGTATTACTCTGATACCAAAACCTGGTAAAGATAATACAAAAAAAGAAAACAATAGACCATTATCTTTAATGAACACAGATGCAAAAATCCTAAATAAGATACTAGCGAACTGAATACAGCAACATATTAAAAAGACTACACACCACGATCAAGTGGGCTTCATCCCAGGGGCACAGGGATGGTTCAACATATGCAAATCAATTAATGTGATATACCACATAAATTAAAAAATAAGAATCATATGATCATATCAATAAATGCAGAAAAAGCCTTCGACAAGATACAACATCCATTTATGATCAAAACACTTAACAAAATTGGTATAGAAGGAAAGTACCTTAACATAATAAAGGCCATCTATGACAAACCCTCAGCCAACATTATACTTAATGGCGAAAAACAAAACCTTCCCTCTAAGATCAGGAACAAGTCAAGGCTGTCCACTATTGCTACTGTTATTCAATATAACATTGGAGGTCCTAGCGAGTGTAATCAGACAAGAGAAAGATATAAAAGGCATCCAAATAGGAAATGAAGAAGTCAAACTGTCTCTATTTGCAGATGACATAATTTTCTATATAGAAAACACTAAAGACTCCACGAGAACACTACTAGAAACGATAAGCAAATACAGTAAATTCTCTGGATACAAAATTTAACATTCAACAATCCATAGGGTTCCTATATTCTAATAATGAAATGTCAGAAAAAGAAGTGGAAAAAATAATTCTTTTTGCAACTGCAACAAAAAGAATAAAATACCTAGGAATAAATTTAACGAAATATGTGAAGGCCCTATATAATGAAAACTACAAGACCCTATTAAAAGAAATCAAAGAAGATACAAAAAAAAGGAAAGATATTCTGTGTTCTTGGATTGGAAGAATCAACATAGTTAAAATGGCCTTATTACCTAAAGCATTATACAGATTTAATGCAATCCCCATCAAAATCCCATCAGCAATTTTTAAAGAAATAGAACAAAAAATCATGAGATTTGTATGGAAGCACAAAAGACCTCGAATTGCCAAAGCTATCCTGAAAAAAAAAAAAAAAAAAAAAAGAACGAGGCTGGAGGCATCACTCTGCCCGACTTCAAATTATACTACAAAGCGACAGTAATCAAAATGGCATGGTATGGGCAGCAAAAGAGACACACAGACCAGTGGAACAGAATCGAGAGATCAGAAGTAAACCCATATTTATGTGGGCAAATAATTTTCAACAAAAATGCCAAAAACATACAGTGGAGAAAGGAAAGGCTCCTCAATAAATGGTGCTGGGAAAATTGGAAGGTCACCTGTAAAAGAATGAAATTAGATTGTTGTCTATCACCACACATCAAAATTAACTCAAAATGGATTAAGGACCTGAATATAAGACCTGAAACAATACAATGCATAGAAGAAAACATAGGAACAAAACTCAAGGACCTTGGACTTAAAGAGGGTTTTATGAATTTGACCTCAAAGGCAAGGGAAATAAAAGCAAGACTAAATGAATGGGACTACATCAAACTAAAAAGCTTCTGCTCAGCAAAAGAAATCATCAACAAGGCAAAGAGACAATCATATCAATGGGAAAATGTATTTGCAAGTAATGCCTCTGATAAGGGCCTAATATCCAAAACATACAAAGAAATCATACAACTCAATAACAACAAAAAAACAAATGATCCAAAAAATGGGCAGAGGACATGAACAGACACTTCTCCCTAGAGGACATACAAATGGCCTACAAATATATGAAAAGATGCTCAACATTGCTAGATATTAGGGAAATGCAAATCAAAACCACAATGAGATACCATCTCACACCTGTTAGTATAGCTATAATCAATAGCACAAGTAATAAAAATGTTGGAGAGGATGCAGAGAAAAATGAACCCTCATACACTGCTGGTGGGACTGCAAATTGGTGCAGCCTCTATGGAAAATAGTACGGAGGTTCCTCAAAAGACTAAGAATTGATCTACTATATGATCCAGCAATCCTCTACTTGGTATTTATCTGAAAGACTTGAAAACCCGTATCTGAAAAGATATTTGCACACCGATGTTCATAGCAGCATTATGCACAGTGGCCAGGACATGGAAGCAACCGAAGTGTCCTATGATAGATGATTGGGTAAAGAAGTTGTGGTACATAAATACAATGGAATATTACTCAGCCATAAGTAGAGATGGAATACTGCTATTTGTGACAACATGGATGGACCTCGAGATAATCATGCTAAGCGAAATTGTATTAACCAATGTTACCCTGATAAACGTAATAAAAAAAAAGTGGGACATTATGGAACTGCTGGTAGGGAACTTTGTTGCCTTATTCCCTAAAAGGTCAGATTTTCAGCAGCTAAAGTCATCCATTCCAAAGTGAATGTGATAAAGAAGTGAATTGAGATAATATACTTTGGCTGTTTGAACAGTAGCATTTCACAGGAAGAGAGAAAAAGATCAACCTTATATTTTCTGACCACATTATGGCTGCTTCTTTTTGTAATAAAGCAGAAAAGCTCTTTCCCAAAAATAATATACAAATGGCTAATAAGTACATGAAGAAAAGATGTTCAACATTATTAGCCATCGAGCAAATAAAAATCAAAACCACAATGATATATACTTCATACCCATGAGGATGGCTATAATCAACATGTGAAGACATAGAGAAAATGGAATCCTCATACATGGCTTGTAAAATGTGGTATATTTATACCATATTATTTGGCCATAACAAGTAACAATATATACTGATACATATTAAAACATGGATGAATCTTGAAAACATTATGCTGAGCAAAGAAAGTTAGACTCAAAAGGCCACATATTGTATGATTCTATTTATATGAGAGGTCCTTAACAGGCAAATCCATAGAGAGAGAAGGTAGATTTACTGGCTGTTATGGATTGACTTGTGTCCTCCCAAAATTCATATATTGAAGTCTTAACTCCCAGGATGACTATATTTGGAGATGGGGCTTATCTATAAGAAGTTATTGAAGGTTAAGTGAGGTCACAAGGGTGGGGACCTAATCTGATAGGGTTGCTGTCCTTATAAGAGGAAGAAGAAAAAAAGTAGAAGAGACACCAGATATCCTTTTTCATGCACACAGAGGAAAGAACATGTGAGGATACAGAGAAGGTAGCCATTTACAAGCCAGGAAGAAAGGCTTCACTGGACACCACCCCTGACAGCAACTTGATCTTGGAGTTCTTGCCTTCAAACTGGAATTACATAATGGTGATAGTTTCATAACTCCGAATATATTAAAAAGCAGCATACAGTTTAAAAGAGTGAATTTTATGGTATGTGAATTCTTTCTCAATAAGAAACATCAATTATATCTCAATTTTAAAAAATCTAAAAAAAAAAAAAAAAAGCAAGCTGCACATTTATAAAAGCCCATGGTGATCATGGACAAACTTGGAACTTGACCTGAGGAACTTAGTGAAATCCTCTTACCTCCTACTTTCCTATTTTGATTTACAATGTCATTCATTAGTTGTAATGCATGTCCACTTACAGTAAACTCTATCAATTAAGTGACTGAGAAAGTGAAAAAACCTTTTCACTTTCAGTATAGGAAAGGTAAGTGTTTAAAATAGGAGGTTCGGCCCTTATTGGCTCTTGTTTTTATGCCCTTCCTATCCTCATCTTTGCTTTTCTTACCATAATATTTTTTGCTTCTTCATTAATTTTCTTTCCCAACACCCACCCATTTTCCTCTTTGCTTCCTTTGTCTTATTCTCTTTACAACGATAAATGTGTATTGAAAATGTACTATTTTGACAGTAGGGGTTCTGCTGTGAGGTAGCTTATAGTCATGGCTTGTCTTTCTTTTCTCTTCTGCATCATTACTGCCAGGTTGAGGTGGAAGTCTAGGCTATCCACTGTTACTGCTATGATATATAAAAATACCAAAAGCAAGGATATGAAAATGCCTGACTCTTGTGTTCATTCATGATGCTGTTCTGATTTTTAGGAAGCAGGAGATGGTGTTGATGATGATGAGCTCGTAAGACTCAGGATATGCGCTGGGCAAGAGTATGGAGTTTTCCTTAACAGAGCATGGACAGTCTCTGTGGGTGGGACGGCCTGGGCTTGGGTTTCTAGAAGTGAATCAACAAGCATTTCTGGAGCATGACTGGGTCTTAAGAACCTGGTGCTAGGAACAGAGAATTCAACGATGTGACCTCTGTCTTTTAAGAACCTAGTATGTACTAGAAATAAATAGATGCACAATTTCTCATAGTAACTAGCAGGTCCCATCAGCCTCTTTATCTGTTGTTATCCCTTCCCTCCTGTCCTTCACTCAGTCACTCAGTTAGTCATTCGCTCGCTCGCTCATATGTACACTAAAACTTATACCAAGCATTTTATTTCATGCCAGTTTTTGTGTAAAGCACTGGGAACACAAAGACCAGTAAGGAAAAATGGCTTCCAAAACCAGTCATTACTTCTGAGGAGCTGAACTCACTACTTCCTCTGGCAGGAAAATCCTCTTCCCTTTTCAAAAACCAAAGTCTTATCTTAAACTTTCTTCTCAAGTCTTTGCAAATGAAGGCTATGTGCTTATAATCAACTCAATTATTCCAGTTATCCCCTTTCATTTATGTTTATGCATTTTAAAACTCTAAATATTTAGCCCTCTATTTACAGATTCTATCACTATAAGGCCCCTATTATAATGAAGCAACTTCTCATGGGGTTATGTATTACTAGGGTCATTATGGGATTATGTTTCTCTCCAAAGACTAATAAATGCTACTGATTGTTGAGTCAGACTTGGAAACCCTGGTCTCCAAAATCTTATAATTTCATACTGGACTTCAAATAGCACATATATCCCTAAATAAATGAGCTTAATTTTAACTACTGACCTATCCTAGTCTGGCATAATCTGCCACTGGTCTGAGTGAACTAGTGAACATGGTATATGGCTTTGTATTAGAAATGTATAATTAGCCACTCAAAGTCTCTCTCTAAGCAGCATATAGGTAACCATTAGAACATTCATTCTTTAAGTCAAAGGTACAAACATACAAATACCTGACGGAAGGCTGTGGAACACTGTCTGGACTGGCTGGTACCTGGACTCCCTTTTCCCATTCTTCTTTCCATGTATCCGTAAAGAGGTAATAGCTGTCAGGATTAATGTGTTGAGAATCTGACAGTTTCATGGCACTGATGAGGTCCTTCCGGAATACCTGGGAAGACATTGCACACACCTTGAGAAGATCATCACTAAGGAACTAACATCATTTAATGTTCTTTTAAAAATACCATCCCCACTCTCTCTATATTTTGATAAGAGAAACATCTCTAACTTCCTAAATGGCCAGAATAACTTCTATTTGGAAAAGGACTGAAGTGTTGACAGGGAAGCCAGCTTGTTCTCACTCTAATAAATAGTAAAGGAGTCCTTCTTGAATTATTTCCTTGGGATCCTTGAATTTAAATTAATAATACAGGTAACTTCAAAACAGTTTGCATAAAACAAACAATCCTTTTTATTTTAAGAGAATTTTTGTAAGAGTTTATTGGAACCGAACAGAAGACATATGCTGGGGAGCAAGCTCTCAAGTGTTCTCAAAACAAACAATCTTTAACTCTCTTAAATTAAGCAAAAAGTATCCTCTGATAACATAATTGATTATTTAGCCATCGCCTTATTTTTTAATTATTTACTTAGAAATAATTTTAGACTTAGATAAGTTAAAAAAAAATAAATGAATGAGACTATATCAAACTAAAAATCTTCTGAACAGCAAAAGAAACCTTCAACAATTCGAAGAGGCAACCAACTGAGTGGGAGAAGACATTTGTAAATATCTCCGATGGGGGCAAATATCCAAAATATATAAAAAAACTCATACAACTCAATAAAAAAACCAAACAATTCAATTAAACAATGGACAGAAGAACTGAATAGGTACTTCTCCCAAGAAGACATACAAATGGCCAACAGACATATGAAAATATGCTCAACTTTAGTAGCTATTAGGGAAATGCAAATCAAAACCACAATGAGATACCTCCTCACACCTTTTAGAATGGCTACTATCAATAAGACAAGTAATAACAAGTGTTGGTGAGGATGCGGAGATAAAAGAACACTCATACACAGCTGGTGGGACTGAAAATTTGTACAGCCACTATGGACAACAGTACAGCGGTTCCTTAAAAAATTAATTGTAGAATTACCATATGACCCAGCACTCCCTCTTCTGGGTATCTACTCAAAAAATTTTAAAACATTTATCGGCAAAGATACATGTACCCCTATGTTCATTGTAGATTTATTCACAGTGGCCAAGACATGGAAACAACCGAAGTTTCCTTCAATACAAGGGTAGATAAAGAAGCTGTGGTATATATATACAATGGAATATTATTCAGCCATAAGAAAAGATGAATACTGCCATTTGTGACAACGTGAATGGATCCTGAAATTATCATGCTAAATGAGATAAAGTCAGAAAAAGTTGAGAATCATATGATTTCATGCATATGTGGGATATAAAACTAAAAGCAACAAATGAACAAGAGAACCAAAAACCCATAGACACAGACACCAGTTTAGTGGGTACCAGAGGGAAAGGAGGGAGGGAGGAGGTAAATAAGGGTAAAGGGGGTCACATATATGGTGGCGGAAGGAGATCTGACTTTGGGTGGTGAACACATAATGCGATATACAGATGATGTATTATTGAATTGTACATTTGAAACCTATATAATTTTATTAACCAATGTCACTCTAATTTAATAAAAAAAAAATAAAAAATAAATTGGATGTCCTGATGTAAAAAAAAAAAGAGTACGATGCTCCCATATACCCTTCACAGTTTCCTCTAATGTTAACATCGTACATAACCAGAGAACAATTGCCTAAATGAGAAAATTAACACTGCTACAATACTATTAATCTACAGAATTCATTCAAATTTTACTAATTTTCCCTCTACTGTCCTTCTGTTCCAGAATTCAACTCAGGATCTCACATTGCAATTAGTTGTCTCTCCTTAGTATCTCCAATTGGTGACAGTTTTTCAGTATTTCCTTTGTCTTTCAAGAACTTGAAACTTTTGAAGAGTACTAGTCATATATTTGATAAAATGTCCTACAATTTGGGTTTGTGTGATGTTTTCTCATGATTAGATTGAGATTATTCATTTTTTTTGATGGTGTACCCTTCTCATTCCATTATATAAGGGATATATTATGCCAATGTCTTATTAGTAGTGATGTTAAACTTGATCGCTTGGTTAAGGTAATGTCTTGCTGGTTTTCTTCACTGTCAGGTTACTATATTTCTCTTTGTAATTAATATCCTATTAGAGGAAATACTTTTGTGATAATAAAAACATCCTGTTTCTTTTCAAACTGTCATGGACTAGTCTTATTATCCACTGGTAGATACCTTGCCTGCAATGAATTATTACTGTAGTGTTCTAATGGTGATTTTCTATTTCCCTTAGTCTTACATTTATTAATTCGAATTTCTCTGTAAGAAAGATCTGTCCTTTCTCCCCCATTTATTTATATCATTATTGACTCCTGGATACTTATTTTATTCTTTGGGTTATAATTCAGTGTTGTTAACTTATTCTGTTGCTGAAATTGTTCCACCTTTGGTCTTTGGGAATACTTTCAGGTTGACTGGTGCTCGTGCTCTTTCAAAACATCCCATACTTTTTGGAGTACTGCCTTAATTTCCTATATTACAACAAGTCCCAGGCATGTTTATATCCTCTAACTGGTTATAAAAGCTACTGACTTCATATGTTAACTTCATATCCTGCTTACTTGATTGAATTCTTTTATTGCGTTAGTTTTATCACTGATTTTTCTTATGGTTTTCCAGATATGCTATCGAATCATCTGTAAACAGAGAAGGGTATCTTCTTTACATGGTCTTATGTCTCTAATTAGTTTCTCCTGTTTAATTGTACTGGCTAATACCTATACCAGTATTTGGAATAGTAACAGAGATAGTAGGCATATCTGTCTTCTCCGTATTGAATTTTGTTGAAGTCTTCTTCAGTGTATATGGAAATAATTCTATAATTTTTCCTTAGATATATATTAATATGCTGTATGATAATACTGGATTTCATAATACTGAAACAAATTTGCATTTCTAGAATGAACATCATTTGGTTGTGATATACTATTTTCTTGATATGGTACTGTATTGTTTTCTAATATTTCGTTTAATATTTTTGTATCATTCCCACGAGTGATATTTATGTTTCCTTTTTTTTTTGGTATTGTCTTTAAGGTTTAGGTTATCAGTGTTATGCATGTTTCTAAAAATATTAGAATATTTTCCTTCTGCTACAATGTTCTAGAATTTGAGAATTAATGGGACTATCTGTTCCCTATGAAACCACCTGGATTCGGTGTTTTTTGTGGGGTAGTTCCTTAATAATTTTCTCTATTTCTTTTTGGAAATTTATCTCTTAAGTTTTCTATCTCTAGTGGAGTCAATATTGGTAATCTGTATTTCCACAGGAAGTTATCTATCTTACCCAGGTTTTCAAATTTATGTGTACAGGGGCTTGTAAAGCATACAGGCAGTTCCACTTTGCACAGCAATATGGGACAGTAAAAATGATGATGTGAGTAGTAACTGTGAAAAGATCTTAATGTTAATGGGAAAATTATGATTTTTCTGTATCTTCGATTTGGTCGAAATATTAGTAAGTCTCTTACTGTTGACTATAAATACATAGAGAAATGAAAAAATAAGACTACTCCAATATTTTTAGTATACTGTAATTAAACATTAGAAACATTGAGAAACAAATTATTTTTTGTAGAAAAGCTTATCAGGAGGTTGAACAATACTTGCCTCCTGTTTCTCATCATGCAACTTAAGATATGGAGAAAGCATTTCAGATAGAATGTTTTCTTTATCATTATTTTTATAAAACCTATAATTTCAGTTTGTATTTCCTCTTTTTATCCAAGAGTTATTTAATAGGATTTAAAATTTCCATAGGAAAGGACCTTTCGGACCTTTCTGTTTTTGTTAGTAATTTCTGATTTTACTGCATTGTGATCAGAGTGTTGTTTATAATATTTCTACTTAGTGGAAATTATTGATGTTTCCTTTGTGACTCAATATGTTTGATCATATTTTGTGTATGTACCATAGATATTTGAGAAGGTGTATTCTATTATCTCTAGTACCGAGGCATAGAATTTGATATATATATTTGAGAAGTATTTTACTGCTTATGGTGTTTAGAGCTTCTCCTATTTTTTTGTTCATTTAATCTGTCTGATACTGAGAGGTGTTTGAAAGTCTCCTATGATTAGTGATTCTATTTATGTCTCCTTGCATCTCCTATAGTTTTTGCTCCATAAAGGTGGTTGCTGTGTTATTCAGTGTACAACTATTCACAGGTATTGTATCTTCATGGTGACTTGTAGCTTTTAACTTTAAAGTGACCTTCTTTGTTTTGGGGGGTCTGATTGCTATTTTCTCTGATACCAAGATTGCTATTCCTGCTGTTTTTGTTTCCATCTTCTTGATATTCCTTTGTCCACCTCTTTATTTTTATCATTTCTGAATAGCTGTTTTAGGTATGTTCTTATATACAGCATACAGTTGGGTCTTGTTTTACGAGCCAAAAAATATTTTTCTTTAACAGGTGTTAAAGCCCATTCATATTTATTAGTATGACTCATATACTGGTCTCAACTCTCACATTTTGTAATTGTGTGTATTATATTTCCTATGCTTTCTTTCTCTACCAGATGCATGTTCTTTGCTCTTTCAATTGTAATTTTTTATAGTTAAGAAGGTTTGCAGTTTTATTCTAGTTATCTTTGTACTTAGATCTTTTAAAAATGTCCTTAGTCTTTTCTTTTTTAACCTTTTACTATCTAGTTTATTCATTTTTATCACTTTCAGTGAACTCTTCAAGTCTGAGGAAGACAGGACTGATATGTCTACTGTGGCAGCCAAGAGGCTCCCAGTGTGAGCCTTAACCTTACTCCCTAGCAAGGGATCCCAAGCTGTGTGGAAAGGTCAAAGGGCAGAGGTAGGGGATGATAATATGGGTATAATTATAACTTGGACTTGTGGAAACAAAGTGATTCTCCAAAGTTCATTTTCCACACTCTAAGCACAATTAGGTACTGACAATATGGGAACAGAGATGGATCTAAAGTTTGATGTACTATCATCTTCTGGTTGAAAGGGCCCCTAGATGACTAAAGGGCACAGAAATGTGCTCACCAAGCCTGGAAATATAACTTTGATGGCTTTGGCAGCCTAGGCTTTGTGATTCTGCCTTTTCGACAACAGAAAAAAAAAGTATGCCATGAGTTCTTAAGTATGATATGAGACCTGGCAATGATTTAAGTGATGAAGTCCTAGTTGATATCTAAGCAATGAGGGAATACATTTTCACATAAGAACATATATACATTGGTCTATACCTCATCTACTAATTTCTAATTCTGAAAAAAATCAAACTACTTGCAGGCTGAGAATAAACGTGTCCACATTTCTTTAGGATCAAAGGAAGAGATGCTATCACACAAACATTTTAGCCTTTAAAGCTAATAAAGGTTCTCTGAGAACACTGTCCATATTATGTGTAACACAAAAGTAGAGGCATGAAACATTATCCAATAAAACAATTAATTCTCAGTGCAGTTCTGTTCAAACTGACATTTCACAGAGTATGGGACTGAACTATCACATAATCAAATGATGCCATTTAAATGAATAAGGACTCATTCCATTTGCTACTTTCCAGGGAAAACCCTGCAAATACACATTGGTTTCACTTAGGGAAGATTTAGAATAAATAACATGACCTGAGTTAAGCAGAGAAGAAGACCAACCTTAAACATACTGGCAGCCGGGTGGCAACAAAATGACCTTCCTATCAAGAATCCTAGTCAATTCAAGTTAATTGGATGCTGTGGAGAGAGAAAGCTACATCTACAGGAAACAAAAACTGGTGGTTTATTACATAATGCTTTGTATAGGGAGGTAAGAGAGGATCACAGACATATCCTTTTAACATGTTTTGCACAGAGCTCAGTGTTCTGGGTAGCTAACGGGTGAGATGGAATCACCATTTTGCTCAACACTCTGATCCATTTTTATAAATTATTGGAGTGCCTTTAATGAGCCAGTGGAGGTGGCAATTTACAATTGTGCTACACTACTGTATTTGGGAAAGACAGTGGTATGGGAAATCCCACCTTAGATCTGTGAAGAATACTAGAGCCAAGTATTTTTCAACCTCCTAAAATATTTCATTATTTTCCATGTGATACACTTCACAATATAAATCAATTAATTGCAAAATCATACTTTGGGCTTAATAATGCCATACCATCTAATCACATACAATAAGCCATGTTTTCATACTTTATATAATTATTTATGAAAATCTGTTCTGTATAGTTTCCTAAGTAACCTGAAACACATTGTAGTTGGTTGAATGGTGGCACTCCAAAAGATATGTCTACATCCTAATTTCTGGAACTTGTGAATGTTACCTTATTTGGAAAAGGAATCTTTGCAGATGTAAATAATTTAAGGAATCAGAGATGAAGAGATCATCCTGAAATATCTGGGTGGGCCCTAAATCTAATGTCAAGTATCTTTATAAGAGAAAAGCAGAGGGAGATCTGAGACAGAAGAGGAGGCGGCAGAGACTGGAATGACCCACTAATTTATGAGTCAAAAAATGCTAAGTTACCAGAAACCGGAAGAGACAAAAAATGGAATATCCCCTAAAATCTCTGGAGAGAGCACAACCTGGCTGATTTTGGACTTCTGGCCTCCCGAACTGTGAGAAAATTAATTCCTGTTGTTTTAAGTCACACAATTTGTGGTAATTTGTTACAACAGTCCTAGGAAACTGATACACATATTTACCAAACAGAAAAGTAATGTGAAGACTAGGCAAAGAGATATAAAAGGAGAGACCAATAAAATCTGGCCCTTGTCCACGACTTAAGAAATACCAAATCTCCAGGGATAGGCACTCTATGAAGCCTGGGAAACCTCGAACTGCAGGAACACCAGTCAACTAATATCTATTTTTCTTAAGCAAATGAAGGCTAAATCCAATGACTATTATAATTTTCCCTTCTGCCTTTAGAGGAAAAAAGCAGACTTATATGATAAGCCTGGTTTCAATTTTATAAGCTAGTCAGATTAAATAGCATCAGATCCAGGGCTTCTAGAGAAGCATTTGTACTCAAGGCAGAGTACAAGAGTTTGCCTTATCTTGCTATAGAATTCAAACGTCCCAAGCATGAGGCAGAACATAAAATGTTAAACAGAGGATAGGAATGTAAGTTTGGTACTCCGGCAGATATCTGCAAAGTGATTTGAAATGTATTTATCAGACTGGTCTCATGAATCTGCTTCTAATAAGAAAAGGCATTTTTTAGGTTTTTAAAATGAATACAGGCAAGGTAGCTATAGTTTATCCTGGTTAGAGGTGTGAGTTTTATACACATACAATGGCACACACATACACACATATTTGTATATATTTACATAAAGAAATGATAAAAGGATAAACCTAAAACTTAAAAAAAAAAGGTTAACTCTGGGGAGGGAGGAAAATAGGGAAAAGAGAGACAAAAGCTGGATCTCTCTGAATGTATTTTGTTTCATAATTTGATGTCTGAACCAGGTAAATGTTTTAATATAGTTAAAAATGAAATTAAAATCTATAAAGAAAGGAAAATGGATCCAGAGACAGACTACCTGGATTAGTCTACTGATTTCACCACTTAATCATCTGGGGCAAGTTATCTAAATTTTCTGTTTCAGTTTATTCACCTGTAAAATGGGGATAGTAATCATACTTACCTTAGAGGGGTTGTTGTTTAGGATTAAATAGGTGAATTTACATAAATGGCTTAGCATGGTACTGGGCTCATGGTAATAGCTAAATAAATTTTAGCTGCAGTTATTTTATTATCATCATAGTCTCAGCTTTACTTCTAAAAGCAGAAAGACGTATAGAGTTGAGTTCTATCTAGTCCATAAAGTAACTACTGATGGAGTAAAGAAGATGTGAGTTCTTGGCTCATCTAAAACGTGCATGGTTTGGCTCCCAAACACATGGCTCCCAAGCAAGAGCCCCGTTAAGAACTTTAACCAACATTCCATAGGCCACAAGATAATGCAGAAACTTCACAAAATAAAACGTGGCCATTTGCTGTTAAATTAAAGATTATGAATGAGGGATCCGGGTCTTGACACTGACCTAGATAATAAAGCTGAGAAGTTTTACAAGTTCTTAATTGTGTGCCTATTCTATATGCAATGGTAGTTTCCCCAAAAGTTCCAGAAACAAAAAGGCTTTGTACTTACCAAATATCTGCTCATTTATGGTCAAAGAGGGGATTCACAGGCTAACATACAGCCCAGAGGCTATGCCAAGTCCAACAGTGCATGCACATCTTGGCCTCTCAGATGCTTGCAGAAACAAAGGAGGCCTCACTATGAATTCAATTAGAATATCAATGCTTAACCTGCCAGAGCCACAAAATGAAAATGCCCTTCATGGACAGCTCTGGTTTTTACTGCTCTTATTAACATCTCTCGGTGGGCAGTTTCTTAAAGCACAGCTAGTCTGAACATTTATGTGACATTTTTTTTTTAGAGGAAAAGCCAAACATTTACTTCCTGTATGACACAAAAGGGAACACTGTCTGGACCATGGAAATGAAGCAGAGAGAGATTAGTTTTGATTCATAGTCATTTAAATCTGAAACTATATATAACTGACCACAAGCAGATGTGTCACCCCCTAAAGCATACACACACACACACACACACACAAAGCTGCAAATACAGTAACTAGATTTAACTAAAGAGAGTTAACTATAAGTGACTTTCTTAGAATTATACATCTTAAGGCAATAAAAGCTTTTCAGGTTATCTAGAAGAATCAACCACTTAAAGTAAAGAAAACCTAGCAAAGAATACAAGCCTGTTCTTATACAATAACAAAGGTATCCAGTCTTGTCAAGACATTGTGTCCCACACTGATTTTTTCCAATGAAATACATCTTATTCAATTTCTAAGTTTAAAACTTTAAAAATCATGGAACTATTTTTCATAGAAATATTTTTCAAATAGTTTTAAATAATTCTTAAGTTTCTTATAAAAAAATAAATGGGACATTTTTGATGGCTATGGGCTGACATTAACCTGAACATCAATTGCCATAAAGCAATGTACTTTGGGGATGCTTAGGCAGGTTCGAGTATTCCCCTTACCTTGTACCTAACACAGGTGTGTATGCATCCTGGTAATGGAGGAGGAGGAACAACTGAATCTGAGATGGAGATCTGGGCAATTTTTATACAAGAGATGACATCTGAGGTTTGCTCTGCAAGTTATTCTCCCATCCCTCAATGTTCCTTTTGGGTAATAAGTGTACATTTACAAGCTTAGTGCTTTTTATGTGTTGCAGGCCAGAAAACCAAATCAAGCTTGTTAGAAACAGAGATAAACTGATGTAAACAGGCTCTATTTGAAGGTTAAAATATATGAGCTTTTACTCTGTTGCTATGAAAGTCTTGGGCATAATAAATGAGACTACAGATGATATGCAGTCAATCCTTTAAGATAGGTTGATATGTTTTATAGACCAGTCAGACTAATATTAGGTGAAAATATCCTGGCTTTGGAGAAAGAATGGAAGACTTTCTAATACATTTAAATTGGTCATCTAGTAATATGTGCTTTTTCTAGGGCAGTTGGCTTTTTAAAAACATCTTCAAGAGCATGGGTCCTTTTGAGAATCAGATGAAGATTACTAGCTCAGAAAAAATACACGTAAAAACAAACCCTTAAGTCTGTATATGATTTACAGAAGGTACTAAAACTCCTGAACCCTATGTGAAATTCACATACCCCTAGGAAACTCTTCTCTAGAGGATAAATCAGGGAGAGGCATATATAGGAATCTTATCAAAGCACTAAACATCAAAGAAAATATGTATCTATTAATGCAGCCAATTAAGCCCCAGTGAAAATGATTATTGATATTGCATTTCAATGACTAACTCCCAATTTAAAAAATAAGGTAGAGGGTCAGGAAGAAATTTTCATTCTTACAAGAAGAAAAAAACAAGAAAGGCAGAAAATGAACATCTTTTTTTGTGAATCCATCAGAGAAATGGGTCATAGGACAAATGGCCAACTCAAAGAGAGACAGGTATGCCTGCAGGGAGACACAGGACAGGAACATTTGCTTACCTGGCACAGAAGCCACAGTAGGAACATTAAACTATAAATTCTGATGAATTGCTGGAACCAAGTAGGGACCTACTATGAGAGTATGAAGTTCCTAGGGGCTGTAGTTACAGGGGATTCCCACCCTCTGGCAAGCTTTTTCTCCAGAAATCCAATTTGGCTCTCATAGGGAAGATGGGGAAAACCTGGAGAAAAGCTTCCCCAGTGGTGCTGTCTGGGCCCCTGGTGCTCAGTGTCCTGGCTCCCTTACTGAACAAAAGGCTTCATCTTCAGGGGAAAGATATCAAGTGAGGGCACTGATATAATTGCAGTAATGCTGGGGGAAAGGAAAAGCCTCCTTGTGTTATCTAAGGGGGAAAAAGCCTTGATAGACAGGAGGAAGAACCTCAGGACATAGACTAACACCAGAGGATACCTGCTGCAGGCAGACAGGGGAACAGGGGGCAGGGGCAAAAAAGCTCTACCCTTTAAGACCACCTTCCCCATCCCACCCCCAGACTCAGGACCACTATGTAGTCCAAAGATTGAGAGGTAATCAGAAGATTAGAGAACATTGCCCCTTCCCCATGCCCTACCACCATGCTAAAGCCTCCAGTGATAGAAACAGTGGCTTATAGCTGGGAGAGCTGCAAAAAACAGAATCTCTTTGAGGACAAGCACAAAGGCAAGACTCTAAGTCAAGAGAGGAAACAAAAACAAGGTCACCAGAGGAATTTGAAATCTATGGTGCCCAAAGCACTAACGAATTTTAAACACCATCATACACTGCTAGTGGGAGTATAAACTGATGAAGCCCCTTTGGAAAAAAAAATCTGGCATTCCCCCAAATGGTTAAATAGAGTTACCATTTGACCCAGCTCCCGGTAACATTCCATACTTAGAAGTGTCTACTCGAGACAATTGAAAACATATGTCCATATAAAAACTGGTATGTAAATGTTCATAGTAGCATTATTCATAATACTCTAAAAATGGAGACAACCCAATTGTCCATCAACTAATGAATAAACAAAATGTGATATATCCATACGATGGAATATCATTCAGTTGTAAAAAGATGAAGTACTGATACATGCTAAAACATGGATGAACCTCAAAAATGTATGTTAAGTGAAAGAAGCTAGACACAAAAGGCTGTATACTGTATGATTCCATTTATATGAAATGTTCAGAATAGGCAAATCCATAGAGACAGAAATTAGATTACTGGTTGGCAGGGGCTAGGAGTAGTAGAGGAATTGGAGAGTAACTGCTAATGTGTAGGTTTTTTTTTTTTTCCTAGGATGAGAAAATGTTCTAAATTTAGATTGTGGTAATGGTTACGCAACTTTGTGAATATATTAAAAGCCACTGAATTATACACTAAATGAGTAAATTGTGTAATGTGAGAATTATATTTCAAAAAGATATTTAAAATGTTTTTTTTTTTAAAGGGCGATTGTTGTGCTTTCAGTGGACATCACCTGAGAGGCCTTTACATCCACTCCCACCTACTAATAAGGTGCCCCTCTCTACTGGGTAGAGAGCCTGGACTGTCACTATAGCCCATCAGTACTGACGTACCCCTTGCCACAACCACACCCCCTACTATTATGGAGGCAACAAGGTGGGGATTTCCACTCCTATCAAGTAGTAAGGAGAGTAATGAATAACCCCTCCCCCTTCCCAGAGAGATCGCAGATCTTCTTTGAGAGATAACAGAACTAGGATGGGGAGCCTAGGAATTCTGCAACTGGTAGTAAACAGCACCCCTCTTTCCTACTGGCCTGGTTATTATGGAGGCAAGATAAAACAGATTTAAAAAAAGACAGCGTCTGATAACATAATACCAAAAAGTCCAGGATACAATGGGAAATCACTCATCACACACAGAACTGGGAATGAGAAGAGATAATAGACACACCGAGATGCAGAGATGTTAGAATTATCTGACAAGGATTTTAAAACATCCATCATAAAAATGCTTCAATGAGAATCTACGAACACTTTTTTTGAAACAAGTAAATTGAAAGTTTCAGCAAAGATATAGAGGATATAAAGAATAACCAAATGGAAAATTTGAAATGGAATAATACAATAACCGAAATAAACTCAGGGGATTGGCTTGATAGAAGAATGAAATTAACTGAATAAAGACTAAAGAAACAAGATAAATTCCCCAATCTGATCAACAGAAAGAATACACACTGAAAAAAAAATGAGTTTAAGGGACCTGTGGGAAAATAACACAAGATTTAACATTCATACATTTGAAGTCCCAAGAAGAAAAGGAGAAAGAAGGTGGAACTGAAAAAGTAGTTGAAAAAATAATGGCTGAAGACTTCCCAAACTTTGAGTAAGATATAAACCTTGACTCAAGAAGCTGATCAAACCCAATCAGTTAGATAAACCAAAAGATATCCATGCCCAGGCACATCATAATCTAACCTTGGAAAACTAAAGCTAAATAGTAAAAGCAACTGGAAAATAAATGACTGATTACCTACAAAGGATCAACTATTTGAATGAGAGAAGATTTCTCATTAGAAACCATGGAGGCCAGAAGTGCTGAAAGAAAAGTACTTTCAAACCATAATTCTATATCAAGTGAAAATATCCTTCAGGAATGGAGGTGAAACCAAGACATTCTAAAATGAAGGAAAACTATAAGAATTTATCACTGGAAGACTTACCTTAACAGAATGGCTAAAGAAGTTTTTCAGAAAGGAAATGAGCAAAAGGAAAGTTGGATCATCAGGAATAAAGAACGGGAGTAAAAATATGGGTAAGCAAAACAGACTATCCTTTTCAGTTTTATAAATAATGTTCGATGGCCGAGGCAAATATTACAACACTGTCTAATGCAGTCTCAATATATGTACAGAAAATATTTAAAACAATTATATAATAAAGATCGGGACTGGATGAGTAAATGAACCTAAGTGATGTAAAGTTTTTATATTTCATTCAAAGTGGTAAAAGGTACTGAGCAGTAGACTGATAAGTTATGTATGTAAAGGGTCCTCCCTTTTAAAGGTTGCTCCCAAAGAGTAACCACTAAAAATCTACACAAGGATATAGACTCAAAACCATTACAGAAAAATCAACATGGAATTTAAAAAATGTTCAAGTAATCCACAGAAAGACAGAAAATAAAACACAGGAACAACAACAACAGAAGAATAGAAAACAATAAAATGGCATCCTTAAACCAAATCATACCAAAAGTTACATTAAATATAAATGGATTAAATATGCCAATTAAAAAAGAGAGATGGAAAGAGTGGAATAAAAAATGACCCAACTATATATTATCTATAAAAAACTCACTGAAAATATCATATGTATAGAAAGTAAAAGGATGGAAAAAAATATACCATGCAAACATGAATCAAAAGAAAGCCAGAAACTATATTAATATTAGAGAGTGCAGACAGAAGAGCAAACAAAATTACCAAAGACGGGGAAGGGCATTCATTACATGATAATAAATTCACTAAGATATAGCTATCCTAAATATATATGCACCTAACAACAGAGCATCAAAATGCATAAGAGAAAACTGATAGAACTGAGAGGAGAAATGGACAAATCTGCAATTACAGTTAGAAGACTTCTACAGCTCTCTCTAAACAATTGATAAAACTACTAGGCAGAAATCAGCATGGATATGGAGGAACATCATCAACCAAAAGGACCCAACAACAGCAGAATACACATTCATTTCAAGTGCCCATGAAACATTCGCCAAGATAAACCATATTGTGGACATAAAACAAAACCTTGACGAATATAAAATAACCGACATCATGCAGACTACAGTTCTGAAAAAAATGGACTCGAATTAGAAATCAATAACAAAGAGAGCAGGAAAGTCTCCAAATGCTTGGAAACAAAACACACTTCTAAATAATCCATAAGTGAAAAAGGAAGTCTCAAGGGAAATAAGAAATATAAGAAAATGACAATAAACATATCAAAATCAATGGGATATTTTTAAAGCAGTGTTAAAAGGAAAATTTATAGTACGAAAAATTCTTATATTAGAAAAGAGGAAAAGTCTGAAAAAGCCTAAGCACCCACCCTCAAGAATTTAGAAAAAGAACAAAATAGACCTAAAACTAGAAGAAGAAAATAATGAAAGTAAGAGCAGAAATCAAAAGACTCGAAAAGAGAAAACAGATTTTACTGATTTATGGAATAATTTTAGCAACACAATAAATTATCTAGAATTAGATTATAAACCAAAGTATAAAATAAATATACAAATCCATACTGATATAATTAAGTTATTAAATAATTTTTAAAAGGAAGGAAGCATCCAAGGAGATTCTTATAATTGCTTAATTTGGGGAAACAATCAGATTATCTAATATAAAGCTCTTAGCACACAAAATTTCAATAAATGGTAGTAGCTATGAGAGGTAGGTATGATAATGTTCATGTTATGATGACAAATCAAATTATTTCAGAGAGATGAAATAAGCCAGCAGAGCTAAATAGGGAATCGATCTCTTCTAATGCCAAGGCTAGTTTTGTTCTACAATATCTGGTTCTCTCTTTTATAACAGAAGGTAAAATATAAATGAAAAAAATTGTTCCCATTAGAATTCCTAACCCTTGCAACAAAAGATTGCTTTTCTGACTGACCTGGATGCAGCAGGCCTTAACACCCAAAGCTCTTGAGTCACTTTATGTTTTAGGACTTGCTGTCCTAAATAGGAAAATAGCAAGGTTTCTTTTCCCACCATTTTGTAGTCAAAGCCTCTTTTGGATAGGTGGGAAATTTGTTCTGCTCCTGTTTATGTGCCTTTTATTCCATAAGTTTTTCTGTATGACACAGACATATTTAAATATATTATGATATTCTACTGAGCCCAGAAAGATCCCTGGCAAATGATGGAAATGAAACGTGACCTCTGAGAAAGGGAGAGAAAAATGCTTTCTCTGACTAATACCCTAAAGCAATGACCCCAACCCCCATCCCCACCTTGTATGGGGGCAGGTAGAACCTGTGACTTGCTTTTAACCAATAGAATATGGCAAATGTGATGGGATGTCACTCCCCTGATTGTATTATGTAAGTCTCAGTCTTAACACACTGGAGAAAAACACTCTCCCGCTGCTGGCTTTGAAAAAATAAGCTGCCATGTTTTGAGACAATCTACAGAGAAACCACATGGCAAGGAACTATAAGCAGCCTGTTAGAGTGGAAGATGGTCTTCCATTAAAAGCCAGTAATAAACCAGGGACCTCAGTCCTCCAGCTGCAAGGAGATGAATTCTGCCAACAACCTCAATGAGCTTGAAAGCAAATTCTTCCCTAGTTGAACCTCCGGATGAGAACACAGCTCAGTCAGCATACTGATTATAGCTTTGAAAGACCCCGAAAAGAGAATTTAGTCACATTGTGCCCAGACTCCTGACCTACAGAAACTGAGATAACATAAGTATGCTGCTTTAAGCCACTAGTTTTGTGATAATTTGTTATGCAGCAATAGTTAACTAATACACTCTCTTTTCCTTTGCAGCCAAGGAAATCTACTCATAGTAGAAGTGAAAATACATAGGTCAATTTCTCATATTTAATTTTCACAGAGGAAAGTCTGTAGTGTTCACTAAACCAATACCAAGTCCATCTGCAATTCTGGCACTTTGCTGCCCCTGGGGCAGATGACCAGCCTCACCAGGAGTGACACATTCTTCTTGGTCTGGCAGTGCTTTGAAGGCTGTGAGGATCTATCAGGGCCCAGATCTCCAATTTGATCCTTCCTTTCTCCATCCACAACCATTCCTGCACTGCCCTGTGTGGGGGCAGTTAGAACCTGTGCAGTGGTTCTTGCACTGCCTATCCGTTCCTGCACTGTCTCCTACCTACCAACTTAGCTCTTTACAATCAAAGGCCAGATCTTTGAGTCCTTCCCAACTCCCCAAGTCTGGTTCCCTTTTACTTCTTGGCTAAGGGGAGGCTTTATATTCTAAAGCCAGGAACGTAAGGGTCATCGCCAAAGTGAAATCACAATGTGAAGACTACTGTTTTCCCAAAGGGAAAAGAAAATAGATTTTTTTCTTGAAAAACAAACAAACAAAAAAATTTATCAGAAAATAAGCCTATCCATTGGCACATGGTTTACTCCTCACACCTCCAAGATCTGGGTATTGTAGGTATGTAGGCAGATGGCAGCTGTCTATTTTTTTAAGTCTAAAAATTGAGTATCTGATCTCACCTCAGCAGATTTCTTGTGTTCATTTTGAATTTTTGACTTGCTCCTATACATTGAGCCGGAAGTAAAGGAAGTAGAAGGACCTGCAAAAGATAATTAGAAAAATATACTGAAACTTATTACCTGCTAATATAACCGTCATATAACTAAATGTCATCCAAGAGAATATGAAAGATATGATGGAGAAGAACAGTGATCTCATACCACTGAAGAAAGTTAAATTACAACCAAGAAAGCCTTATAATGGAGTTTAATGACATTTATAGGTGACCCACCCCCAGCATGTAGAAGTTTCAACAATGCTAATGCTGAGGAGATTTGACTTGGTATAATCATACCTCATAACATTCTGGAATAACACAATTCATGTTCCACCCAGAGGAAAAGTATCTGCAAAAGCAACTAGAAAACTAAAAGTGTAGATAAGGAATCTGTATATCCTTCAGCACTTCCCCAAATGCTATTGTTAATAAGGTTGTTGACTTTTACAAATGATGAGTCATCTAGTCAGGCATTTAGTACCTGAGCTACAATTAGAATTGTAGGGCCTATAATTTATGCTCTCGTACTTTTTCATACTTAATTGAAAAGCACTGTTAAATCGTTATTAGATTTGTCATTTGCTGTTTAGGTAAGGGAAAAGTGAAAAACAAAATGCTATATGCCACATAAAACCAATTCTCCCACCTAACTTGCCTATTTCTAATGAAATTTAAATGAATAAGAAAAATGGTACCCCAAGCTTTCCTTTCTAAAAACATTATTTTTTAACCATTGAAAGAAGCATGAAACAGCTTGTCCTCAAGTCAAACAAGAAATCTTCAAAGAGCATAGATATGGAAGCTACCAGTTATTAGCTGGTTCTACTCACTCTCATCTGAACTGTCACTGCTGCTGAGTTTTCTATGGCGTTTCATTCTGGAGCATCCTGGGAAAGAGAACAACACTGAATGAAATAGTCAACATACACACACCCACCCCAGAGGACAGTCAACACTGTCCTACAGATCCCAAGAAGGAGCAGCAGGCCAATCACACAAATCAAATGATTTGTCAAGAATATTGTCAAATGACCTAGGTAGGAGAAAAGCACTACCAAATTTTCCAATACAGTGTGTGTCAAAGACTCGGTGAGGCCACATTACATTAGCCTTAGGAGGAAGCCCACACAGCAGAGGATGAATGGTACAGGATTGGCAGGAGCCTCAGATGTGGCCACGTGAAGAATGGCCACCCAAACAAAGCGGGGCAGCCATAGGGCCATCACCAGCTAAGAATCCTGAATAAAGGAGGAGCAGGAAAGAAAAAAGTAGTAGCGAAAGCAGAGCTGTCAAGGGCCAAGTTTGAAAAGCATGAGACATGGTTGGTTGAAGGAAGAATAAGTGAGGCATGTCCCACCCTTAAGAGCACAACTGCTCTTTTCTGCCTGCCTTTTTTCCCCTCTTTCTCACTTTATCCTTTTCTCCATCTCCAAAACAATTAATCAAATTTAAAATTATATCTATATATACACTGCAAGAAATGTTATAAAAAGCTCCTATAGTGTTGAAATACATAATGCTTTTGACTAAAACTTTAAATGGTTCAAGTGTCCTTCTTTGTGTGTGTGTGGCCAATTACAGGTAAAAGAGAGGCACCACTTTTCTGGGAATACACCAGCACTAGAGTGTAGGAAAAAAAGGAAGACACAGTTAGATATTTCAAGTCACAAAGGAAGTGATGAAAACAAACTAGAAAAGTCAGTGATACAGTCAGTAACTGACATTCTGTTACGTGCCACGGGATAGAAATTGCTGTTAGGGGCAATCTTGATTCCACAAGGGATAAAGGTCAGAGCTTCTGTCTCCAAGCCACTCACAATTTACCAAAGAGATAGAAATCCAAGCACAGGGTCACTGTGAGCAATTAAGAGTGACAAAAACAAAATTTCATGTTAAAAAGCTTACAGAGTTCTACTCTTGGCATGATAATGTGAAGAGCTACATGGACTCACTCTCCAGTAAAACTGGTGAAAAATTTAAAAAGAAACAAAAAAATCACTCATTTAAAATTTCTGGAAACGGCCCTAAGGGCATACAGCAAATTAAGAAGCATTTATTAAAAGAAATCTACTAAAACTCAGTAAGTAAAGTAAGAGTCCGCAGTATTTGGACCTAGACCCACTCCCTCCATCCCCCCTCCCAGAACAGATGTCACACCAGACTGGTACAGTGGAAAACAGAGCTTCCTTTCCCCCAGTTCCCAGCTGCAAGGCTTTCTTCCTGAGAGGGACAGGGCACCATTGTTTCTCATCCTGCTCCCAGCTACCTGTTGCTGAGGCTATGTTCGGATGAGTGGTGGGAGCTCCCTTCTTTCAGGTGGCCCCCACTTCTTGGGTGGAGGTGTGGTGCTACCAAGAACACTGAGGCCCCAATTGCTTTGGTCCCAGCTCATGGAATGGGGGTTCTACGTCAGGAGAGGCAAACCTAGGAGACCTGGGGTTGCCACTCAGAGGGAAGCACATCACTGTCCCCACCTCCTGTACTAGAGTTGTGCCTAGCAGAGATTCTGCCTAGCAGAAGTGTTCCATAGAATAGAGAGTTCCAAATCTCGCCCAATGGAACTGACTTCATTTGCAACAGAGTGCAGAGAAGTGGTTCATGCCTAGGTTGGCTAGCATGCTGGAGAGAACCAGGGAAAGAGATAGCATCTGGGGTCAGAAGAAATCTCCAATACTGATCTTGAGAACTATCACTTTAAAGGAGCTCTAATTTGATTAGATCGGTTTATGGAGCAATTAATGCCCCAGGGCATTATTAAAAACAACACTGCAATCAGCCAGCAAATTTTAGAGCTTAACAGCCGGGTGTGGTCAGGGAAAGAGACAAAAGAGCCCTGCCAAAACCACTATCATTCCAGGGTGACTGTGGGCATACCAAACGCTGCATCCCTAAAAAGCAAAATCAAGACTTCACACTGCAGGGAAAAAGGAGGGAATAAATAGACTTCGATAAAATAATCCATCCAGTCACTAAAGTAAACAAGTAAATAGCAATAAAGACCCCAGGGTTTGGGGTGCCAGTACCCAGAGTTGCTACAATATATTATCTAAAATGTCCAGTTTCTGGAAAAAAAAAAAAAGGACATGCAAAGAAATATAAACTAGCAAAAAAGGGACAGAAACTGCTTGTGAGAGCAACCAGATGTCAGAATAGGCAAAGACTTCAAATTAGTCATGTAAATATGTTCAGAGAAAACCATGATTAAAGAAGTAAAGGGTACAAAAATCCATTGTGTTTCTATATACTAACAGTGAAATTTCAGAAAAAGAAATTAAAAAAAATCCTTTTGCAATTGCAACAAAAAGAATAAAATACCTAGGAATAAACTTAAAGGATGTGAAGGACCTATACAATGAAAACTACAAGACATTATTAAAAGAAATTGAAGATGACACAAAGAAATGGAAAGATATTTTGTGTTCATGGATTGGAAGAATCAATATAGTTAAAATGACCTTAATACCCAAAGCAATATACAGATTAAATGCAATCTCCATCAAAATCCCAATGGCATTTTTTAAAGAAATAGAACAAAAAATCATCAGATTTGTATGGAACCACAAAAGGCCCCCAAAAGCCAAAGCAATACTGAGAAAAAAAAGAACAAGGCCAGAGGTATCACACTCTCTGACTTCAAATTAAAATACAGTGATAATAATCAAAACAGTATGGTACTATCAGAAAAACAGACACACAGAACAATAGAACAGAACTGAGAATCCAAAAATAAGCTCACAAATACATAGGCAAATAATTTTCGACAAAGGAGTAAAAAACACACAATGGAAAAAAGAAAGCCTCTTCAATAAATGGTGCTGGGATAATTAGAAAGTCACTTGTGAAAGAATGAAACTAGACTACTATATCACCATACGCCAAAATTAACTCAAAATGAATCAAATACCTAAATATAAGACCTGAAACAAACAAACAAAATACATAAAAGAAAACATGGATACTAAATTTGTGGACTTTGGTCTTAGGATTTTATGAATTTGAAATCCAAAGCAAGGGAAGTAAAAGCAAAAATAAATGAATGGGACTATATCAAATTAAAAAGGTTCTGTACAACAAAAGAAACCATCAACAAAAAGGTAACCAATCAAATGGAAGAAGACATTTGCAAACAACACATCCAACAAGGGGTTAATATCCAAAATATATAAAGAACTCATGTAACTCAACAATAACAAAAAAAAAAACAAACAATCTAATTAAAACATGGGCAGAGGACCTGAAGAGACACTTCCCCCAAGACATACAAATGGCCAACAGACATATGAAAAGATGTTCAACTTTATTAGCTATTAGAGAAATACAAATCAAAACCACAATGAGATACTATCTCACACTTTTTAGAATGGTTACTATCAACTACACAAGTGTTGGAGAGGTTGTGGGTTAAAAGAAACCCTCATACACTGCTTGTGGAAATGTAAATTGGTACAGCCACTATGGAAAACAATATGGAGGTTCTTTAAAAAATTAAGAGTAGAATTACCATAGGACCCAGCACTCTCTCTTCTGGGTATCTACTCAAAAAATTTGAAAACATTTATCCGCAAAGATATATGTACCCCTATGTTCATTGTAGCATTATTCATGGTGGCCAAGACATGGAAACAACCGAAGTGCCCTTCAATATACGGTTGGATAAAGAAGATGTGGTATGTGTATATACATTGGAATATTATTCATCCATAAGAAAAGATGAAATACTGCCATTTGCGACAATATGGATGGATCTTGAGAATATCATGCTAAGCGAAATAAGGTAGAAGGAAAAATTCAAGAAATCATACGATTTCACTCATATGAAGTATAAAACTGAAAACAACAATGAACAAGACAAAAAAATTCATAGACACGGACAACAGTATGTTGGTTACCAGAGGGAAAGTGGGGAGAGGGGAGGTAAATAAGGGTGAAGGGGGTCACATATATGATGACAGAAGGAAATTCGACTCTGGGTTGTGAACGCACAATGCAATATACAGATAATGTATTATTGAATTGTACACTTGAAACCTATATAATTTTATTAACTAATGTCACCCCAATAAATTTAATACAATTAAAAAAAGAAGGAATGCAAGAATATAAAAGTGAAAGTATAAAAAAAGAACTAAATGGTAATTCTGACACTGAAAAAGAAAATAAATGAAAAATTCACTAAAGGGGTTCAACAGCAGATTTTAACTGGCAGAAGAATGAATTAGTGAACTTGCAATAGATCAATATAGATTATGCAAGCAAAAGAACAGAGAGGAAAAAAAGATGAAAAATGAACAAAGCTTCACAGAAATGTGGGACACCATTTAGTGCACCAACATATATGTAGTGGGAGTACCAGATAGAGAGAAAGGCAGAACATAATGGCTAAAAACTTCCCAAATAATTTGCACATCCAGGAAACTCCACAAACTCCAAGTAGTTTATATTACTATTACTACCACCACCTGCAAAGAGATCCACAGGTCTGTGCTGCCTCCTCCCTCATCTGCCTAACTTCTTGTCCTTCAAGTTTCAGCTTAGCCACTTCAAACCACACAGGGGCCCCTCCCCATGCTCTAACCACAACACATCCATCAGGAGAAAATTACTCAATGTCTTCTCCACTAGACCAAGAATGATGAGGGCAGGCACCTTTAGTTTCACCATTTTATCCTCACTCCCTGGCATAGTGCCTGGGGCATAGTAAAGGCTCACTATTTGTTCAGAGGGGCTGAGGTAAGGGTCTGGAGGAGAACACTGACAGTATAGAAGTGAGTGGAATAGGAAAGACTATAAGGAGAAACAATATTATTGACAAGACTGGGAATCCAGATGTTAGAAACAGAAAAAAAAATCTCAAACCTGAGAAAAAGGTGAAATCATATGCTATTGCACTGATAATAAATAACCCTGACAGACTAAGTAGAAAATAACTTTGTTGTTTGATCTGATTAACAGTCCCTTTTGGAAAGAAAGACTTTAACCCTATCAGCTGACCATTTGTCTTGGGTCATGAGCCTAATGACCTTTAACCAGCCATATTTTTCTTGTATCTAATCTAACAACTTTATCTGCATACCTTTGTCCCCTGACCCCCACCCCAGTAAAACCTCCTTCTCCCAAAGGAATTTTCTCACTTGGGTTTGTTTCTTGGAAGCTCAGCACCCTTGTGGGGAAGTCTGAAATAAACTTTAACTCCTGCTTGGGAAAAAAAAAAAAAAAAAAGATCTACAGATACATTATGGTAAAATCACTGAAAAAGAAAATAACAAAGCCAGAGAAGGAGAAAATCTTGGAAGCAGCAAAAGAAAAATGACTCCTCACTTATAATGGAACCCCAATAAGATTAATAACTAACTTCTCATCAGAAACAATGGAAGTCAGAAGGCAGTGAGATAAGATATTCAAAGTACTCTGTAGTAATGTTTGCACATAGTGACTATATTAAGAATCACAGAATTGTACTTTAAATGGGTGAACTATATGGTATGTAAATTATATCTCGATAAAGGTCTTTAAAAAACTAATAGGATTAGCACAGGTATGAAAATCATTAATCAAAGTTCTATTTGTCCTACTGGTAAAGTCAATCGAATATTTCTTTTTTTTAATTGAGATATAATTGACATATAATGCTATATTAGTTTCAGGTGTACAACATAATGATTCAATATTTGTATATATTGCAAAATGAAGAATATTTCTTTAAATAAATGTTAACACCCCATCATATAAATTTTTGGGGCTGCATTTGACTCCTTGGTGTAAAACTTAAGATAGTCAAACATTCTTATGAAATGCAAACAAAAATAATAACAAAACACTTCTCAAAAATTAATATGTAATTTAAAGTCCCAATGTAGAAATTTAAACAAAAAGTAATATATATTTTCTAATTGTTCCCTACTGAATGTAAAAATTTACAAATTTACCTCACACAGAACCTCATTTGTCTGATAGCATCAGGATGTTCCATCTATGCAAACTTTCCAGAAAAATGGTGTGCCCGAACATCTAAAATCCTATTGTCAATAGGAGCTTTCCTAAAATATCTATTTATTAGTATTCTATTGCTGCAGTAACAAGTTATCACAAATTCAGTGGCTTAAAACTACACAAATTTATTATTTGACAGTGAAATGGGGCAGAGGTCTGATACAGGTATTACTGGGTTAAAATCAAGATGTCAGCAGGGCTGTGTTCCTTTCTGAAGGGTCTGGGAGAGAATCCATTTTCTTGCCTTTTGATCTTCTAGAGGCCACTCATACTCCTTGGATCCTGGCCATCATCTTCAATCTTCAAAGCCAGCAACACTGTATCTCTCTGACCCTGCTTCTATCACCACATCTCATTCTGACCCTTTTGCCTCCCTCCTTCCACTTTTAAGGACCCTTGCGATTATATCGGACTCATCTTAGCTAATTAGCATCCCTAATTCTCTTTTGCCATGTAACCTAACATATTCATAGATCCCAGGGATTATGGTATAGACATCTTGAGGGCTCATTATTCTGTTTATCATAATCTAATATATTTTTGCATTATTAAAAGTGAGTACACTTGAAACCTATATTATTTTATTAACCAATGTCACTCCAATAATTTTAATTTTAAAAAGTAAGTATACTTCCACACAAAGATGCCCAACAGTTTTAACAAAGGTAGAAAAGTAATTCAATGGAGGAAAGATAGCTTTTTCGACAAATGGCACTAGAGCAATAGTAAAAAAAAAAAAAAAATGAACCTTAACCTAAGTATCACACCTTATACAAAATTTAACTCAAAATAGATCACGTACTTAAATGTAAAACTATAAAACTTTTAGAAAAGATAGGAGAAAATCTTCAGGATCTAGGGCTAAGCAAAGAGTTCTTAGACTTGATACCAAAAGCATGATCTGTCAAAGAAAAATTCACCTTCATCAAAATGAAAAACATATTCTGCAAAAGACTCTGTTAAGATATTTTTTAAAAGCTACAGAATTAGACAAAATATTTACAAACCACATATCCAGCAATGAATTTGTATCCAGAACATGTAAAGAACTCTCAAAACTCAACAGTAAGGAAACAAATGATTCAATTAAGAATGGGCAAAAGACCTGAACAGACATTTCATCAAAAAGCAATACAGTGGCAAAAAAAGCACATGAAAAGATGTTCAACATGATTAGCCATTAGGGAAATGCAAATTAAAACCACAATGGCTGAAATAACAGTGAAAACTCAAATGGTGGAGAAGATGTGAAGAAACTATATCACTCATACATTGTGGGTGGGAATGTAAAAGGGTACAATTCTAGAAAACAATTTGGCTATTTCTTTAAAAATTAAACATGCAACTACAATTGTACTCCTGGGCATTTATCCCAGAGAAGTGAAAATTTACATTCAAACAAAAATCTGTACACAAATGTTTATAGCAGCTTTATTCATAATAGCCCAAACTAGAAACAACTCAGATGTCTTTCAACAGGTGAATGGCTAAAGAATCTGTGGTCTATCCATACCATGGAATACTACTCAGCAATCAAAAAGGAACAAAGTAATTTTACATGGTACAACATGTAAAACATGTAAAAAAAAAGTGAGCAAAAACATTATATTTAGTGAAAGAAGTCAAACACAAGGTCACTTTTTATATGACTCCATTTATACAAAATGTCCAGAGTAGGCATATCTACAGAGACAGAAAGTAGATTAATGATTGTCTAGGGTTGGGAGGAGGAATGTGAACTTACTGCAAATGGGCACAATGCTTCTTTCAGGGTAAGAGAAATGTTCTAAAATGGTTGGTTGTTCTAAAAGTGATGGTTGCAAAACTCTGTAAATATACTAAAACCCACTGAACTGTATACTTAAAATTAATTTTATAGTATGTAAATTATGTCGATAAAGCTTTAAAAACCTTTTAAGTTACTGTAACATTTTTATCAATGAGAAATTTTTAGGCAAAGAAGAGAAGCAACAGAAAAATTCTTTGTCCACTGAACATAACCTCCATGTGGATAGCTCAAACTGGAATCGAAGGCAGCAAATGCTATAGAGGAAATACTTTTATTCTCTAAAATCTCTCAGTGAAGAAAGCCAACTAAGCATGGATCCCCTCTCCTTACTTCCCTGAAAGTTTCAGTAGACCCAAGACTTATGGTAAGATAGATAAAATACTCCTCATCTGAAGTTCTGGTATTTTGAATTTTGGCTAAAACAGTATCTCCATTTAAAAAAAAATATTCTGTTCTTTAAGTAAGTTACCAAACTGTTCATGACTGAGGGAGATGCAGATTTTTAAGAATCTGCAAAATTTGGTGTTTTTAAAACTATTATAGTAACAATCATTTTTTATTATAAATGGAAAAAGTAATCTTGTACTATCAGTAAAGAGCCTAGGAAATCTATTATCTAACACCAGTAACACAAAAAACTGGGTTCCTAATGATTTTTAGAAAAGAAAATAAAGCAAGTAAATTTTGGGGTCTGGGCTGTTATAGTCCATTGATTGATCTGTCTGTACAGTTCCCTGACAACATTGCTGTTTTAATTACTGTAGGAGAAAGTCAAAAAAACCCAGTAAATATCAGCAGAATGAGCCTATGATGATAAATGTTTAGATCTATCTTTATTATTTCTAATCACAATAACAGTCCCATAAATATCATCATTACCAGTCATTTTACAGATGAGGAAATGAGGCTCAGAAATGTTAAACGTTTGGAGCCACATGGCCACCAGAGGGCACAGCGGCAGGTATATTAAGAATGGGCACTTCAAGTTGACCCTGAAGTCTACTGGCAGGGTGACAGCAGGAATGTTGTCTTTTCTAAGCCCAGCCTCCTATGCATGGAAGGCCCACAGTATTATGGCTCCAATCTACCATGCCTCATCAGCTGCCCCCTGCACACACTCTGCTCTATGTGATTCCATGAATACATCATCTTGTTTCATACTTGCTGGCTTTGGCAAAGGGCTCTTCCCTCTGTCTATAGTTCCCCTCCCTGTTTAGCCTGGCCAGGCCATTTTCCCTCAGTCTGGTCCTACCAATTTGTGAAATCTCCTCAGTGAAGCTCCCTAGATAACCCTCTCATACAATCATGCACTTTTCTGCTTTCTACCCAAGTCTCTATACATGTTGCACTATAAATACTCTTTATGTGGTCAGCCCTGCCACTAGACCATAAACTTCTTGAAAGAAAGGACTATGTTACATTCACCTCTTACCTCCTCTTAGCACAGCGTCCTGCACAAAGTAAACATGCAAAACAGTAATAGGCAATGTGGTGCCCCACCTAGGTCTCCTTTACCAAGCTAGCATACCCATCTCCCAGCTACTGCCTGTTGGATACTAATGGCTCACAGGTGTCTCCCACCCCAAGAGCTGGAGTCCTGCCAAGGAAATTATACTCTCTCTGTCTCTCTCCCAGGGGCTACCAGCAGCCAATAATTTGTTCTACACGCCCCCTCCCAACCAAAACAGGCTAAGGCTAGACTTTCCTAAGACCATATCCTTACTATAGCTCCTTCTTCTTTTCTACCCTTGTGTCCTCGCTCCCCTATAGGTTTCTCCTGAAAGCACTCCCTCAATAAATCATGTACATTCAGATACTGTCTCAGGTTCTGCTTCTAGGCACCTCTACTCAAGACAACATATGAACCTTCATTAAGTGGTACATTTTAAAAAGTACTTTAGAATAAATATTTTTTGTTAAGCAAAACCATAAATAAGTACAGTGCAACCTTGGAGTAACTTCATGATGTTTCCGATGTCTTACAAATGGATATATAATTAAGCTGGTTATTTACTAGTTCTCTAGAGTACAAACTTTATAAAGGCATTCTTTTCTTCCTTACCTCCCACAATAAGTATTCCTTTGTTTTGGAACAAATTAAATGTGCACAAGCCCTCATCTTGCACCCTTGAGTACAGTTAGTTATTTGATGGCAGTTTTCAGATCTTATTCCTACTATAACCTCAACTAAAATGATTAACAGCAGGCTGATTTATTTTAACAGCGACTATAAGCCAGGCAAAATAAAAATGTATAAAGTAAATGCCTTCCTTGGGTAAAACTCCCGAGAGCTGTCTGGAAGTCAATCTAATGGGATAATTTGGGACTGGAATCTAAATTTGTGTTTTGGTGGCTACCTGACTTCCCATTAATACTCCCACAGAAGAGCAAGCAGGCAAGGTAAAGTGATTAATTTCAACACAGCCCTTTCTTTTTCTTCTATACGCCCATGAGACATACTTCAGAAACGCATGGTTAGTGAAGAGCCCCTATTCACTGATCTCTGGGGGGCCATACAGCAGCTTAAAAATAATTTAAGGCTCTACTTTAAATATATTTACACCCTTTGACCCAGGAATTCTTCTAACATTCATCTTCGAAAATAAATCCAAAACAGAAAATGATTTATGAACAAAAACTGTCTATTAGAACTCCACAATAAAAATAAATGAAACCCAGCTATCAAACAAGAGAAATAATTAAATTATATTATTATTATCGTATTTCAATCATTTAAACATGGTATACTGGAAAACATTTATGTTAAAATGTTAGGTGGAAAAAACAGTATAAATTACTTTTATAGCAAGATTACATCTGTGAAATAAAATGTATAGAAAATAGATGAAGGACATAAACCAATTACTAACATCAGTTACATTAGTAACATCAAAGTGATGAATCTCTGGGTGATAAAAACATTCTCCAATTTTTTTCACATACAGGACATTTATAATTAGAAAAAAAAAATACTTGTAAGATTTTGAGGTAACTGTCCTCCACACCACCCACAAATAATGCAGCTGACCTGAAAAACTGAAACTATAAAAGTAGCTATCACTGTCATTCAAGAAGGGCATTCACCAGAGCTGAAAAAATCCAGAAAAGCACAACACAATCAATTGGATCGAGAGGCTTCCGTATTATAAAGATAGCTTCCAAAGCACAAAACTTTGCAGTTTGAGAAAGACAAACATCTAAAGCAATGGTTCCCAACTGAAGGCAACTTTGTTCCCAGGAGACATGTAGCAATATCTGGAGACATTTTTGGTTCTCACAACTGGGAAGTGGGGTGTTATTGGCATCTAGGGGGTAGAGGCCAGGGAGGCTGGTATACATCCCATAATGCACAGGATAGTCTCTTACTATGTACAGATTTATCTGGCCCAAAATGTTAATACTGCCAATGTTAAGAAATCTTGCTCTAAAAGAATGAAGCAGAAATCGATAAGAATCAAGAGTATAGAAATGATTGACTTGAGTTTACTCACCCAATCTCAGAGTTAAAGTAACAAAGGGGCACTCCCTGAAACCCAAAGGCAATTTTATCAAAAAGAAAGCAGGACTTTGAGCAATACTTAGAGAACTTAGAGAACTCATCAACTCAAGAAATGGAACAGAATGAAAATGTAAACAGGTTCAAGAAGGACTGAGATAAAATCAGGGAGGATAAATCCATGATGGTATTTGGAAGTAATCCTTAAGTAAAGAAGCATCTTAAAATCCAGCTCTCTTAAGCTTTCAGAAAAATATCCCTCAGATCCATTAACAGAAACAGATGTTTGAGTTAGTCCACTGGTCAGACCAGAGTAGCACACTTCTTATACTTTAATGGTCAGTTCCCGCCATGTGGGCAAAAAACCTCCCAGAAATCATGAATACTATAAATATATTTCTTGAGCTTATTACCACTACTTTGGGGTAAACAATACTAACTCCTTCCACACTTGAGACCACTGACTTCACTGCCTATACTTTAATTCAGAATTCACCTCTCTCTACAAAACAATTCAACCTATCAATGCTTCAATATTGTGGAAACAAAACTTCCCTTCAAGCCTGTTCACTTCAAGTATCTTTCGTCTTTACCACATTTCAGTAATCTGGTGACTGAAGCCACAAATAACTATCTAGAGACTGAGTAAACAAAAAATAATCAAGCAAAAGAACATATTGTACATATTTTACTGCTTCTCCTCACCCCCAACCAATCTTTGTCTTTAAAAAAGAAGAGAGATCGCAAGTTGGAGTAGATAAACTTTTCTGTACTTTCTAAAAGAATACCTTCATCTCAGTCATTTTAAAGCTTGTTTTTAAAAATAAGACACATCATGTGACTCATCAGTCTTTCCTGTGATGAGATGAGGAGTACAAAGGTCAATTCTTCTCCAAAGCCCTCAAAAAACATTTAAGAAAAGAGAAGAAAAGAAGAATTTACCTAGGTAGGTTCCTGCTTCTCAGACTAATATTTCTATGTCAACCACAGTTATTGCTGTTGCCAGGAAGCAGGTTTACCCCCTTTAATATACAAACTTGTCAACAAATTATTTGGGAATTCCAAACTGCCTGAGGAGAAATCATCTTACACGGGAAGGCCAGGTTGGGAAGTGAATTTAAACCAGGGTCAGCAAACTTTTTCTGTAAAAGACCAGATAGCAAATATATTTGGCTTTGTGGGTCATACGGTCTCTTGCAATTATTCAAAACTGCTATTGTGGCATGAAAGCAGCCATAAACAGTACATAAACAAATGAGCATGGCTCTGTTCCAATATAACTTTATTATACTGAAATTTGAATTTCATATAAATTGTACATGTCATGAACTATTACACTTCACTTTTCAACCATTTAAAAATGTAAAAACCATTCTTAGCTTGATGATCATACAGAAACAGGTGGTAGGCTAGATTTGGCTCATAGGCCAAAGCCTGCCAACCTTTGGTTTAAACTGTAAAAAAATTTTCTTTTAATGACAAAAATATTAGAAATTGGAAGCATACAATTGAATTATCACTCTCCTAACACCACCCCTTCCTTCCCAATCTCTCAACCCACTGTTTGGCTGATATAGACCTCACTGGAAGATTTCAGCCTGGGTGGCCTATTCTGTGATTTTATCTCAACATATTTTAATGGTCCCAGCCCTTTCTAAATTAAAATTTGTTCTATGCCTTTTAAGGAAAAAGGCCCCAGTTCCAATAACTTTTAAAAAATCAACAGTAAATTTTATTTTAAATTTATGTATATATATTCAACAATTTCAACTGTCCAGATAAGTAGGCTTGGCATCTTAAGAAAAAAGAGGAGACATATATATACTTGAAACTAATAATAAAATAAAATGCTTAAAAGAAGAGATATATAGAAAACACAAATCTTTTTAAGATAAACTACAATTTGCAAATAAGACCTCTTAAGAATAAATTAAATGAATAAGAACAGCTTTTAGTATAAAACACATAATTCTTTCTCTAGGTAGAAACTCAAATTTTCAAAATAATGATTTCTTATCTGCTGCTTCCACACTGAAATATTTATTCACATGTACCCCAATACATTTACAATAACATTTACCTGATTTAAAATGATCATCAGCATTTATTAGGAGAAAAAATAACTTTTATTCTAGGTTTTAGTAACAATAACAGGCATGTAAGCCTCACATATACGGTTTACAGAAACAATCCCAAACTTACTGAGCAAGTTCAAATCCACCGCACGTTACTACTGTGCTACCAGAGGACAGGCACTTCACTGGCCACCAGAACTCAGAAACCAAGTCCTTCCTTCGGCTCCCTCCAAGCAAGGGTCGCAGGACCTGGTGCACCAGACACATTGTCACTATAGCTTGAGTGATCACAGCCTAAAATTGGTAACCAATGATGTGTGACAAACCAATCAGAGGAGGATTTCAGAGTTAATCCCAAAATCAATCAAGGTGGTGTGGGTGTGAACTGGAGGGGGGTTGGTTTAAAAGCTCACCTCTGTTCAGACCATACCCATGGCAAAGGAGGAGTCAGACACGGAAGTTAATATATGAGGGGAAAAAGTACTGACTTTGAGGACAACGAAAAGCAAGGAAAAATGAAATGGCTATTCAGGAAAAAAGAAAAGTGCTGGGTCATAGATACCAACACAAGTTAAACCCTGAGAAATGTATCTGACCTCCCCAGCAGAAGTTCTCAGTCCTCATTACACATTGGAATCATCTAGGGAGCTTGTAAAAATCCCAATGCCCAAACTGTACTCATTACCAATTAAGTTCGAATCTCCCTTTTCAAAAAACCAGTTTTTGGATTATTTTTCTCTCTTTTGTTTTTGTTTTCAATTACAGTAACTTCTCTTTTATTATTTCCTTCCTCCAGCTTGCTCTGTGTTTATTTTACCTTTTTTTTCTATTTTCTTGAGGTGAAAGCTTTGATTATTCATTTGAGATCTTCCATCTATTTCTCATATAAGCATTTAGTGCTATAAATTTCCCACTCAGCACTGATTTAGCTACATCCTACAAGTTTTGATATGCTGAATTTTCATTTTCATTCAGAGCATGTACTTTTTATTTCCCTTGAGACTTCCTGCTTGATCCATGGATTAATGAGAACTGTGTTGTTTAATTTCCAAGTGTTTGGAGATTTTTCTGTAGTATGTTTTTGACTTCGCTTGATTCCATTATGGTCAGAGAATATACTCTATATGATTTCAATTATTTTATATTTGTTGAGGTTTGTTTTATTACTTGGGATATAGTCTATCTTGGTGAATGCTATATGAGTACTTGAAAAGTAAATATAATATGCTGTTGTCCAGTGGAACATTCTATGTCAATTATGGTTGACTGGTGGTAGTATTTCTTCTATATCCTTACTGATTTTCTGTCTACTGGTTCTATCAATTACTGAAAGAGGGGCACTGAAGTTCCCAACTATAATTGTGGATTTGTTTATTTCTCAATTCATTTATGAGTTTTACTTCATGTACTTTGAAGCTCTGTTATTTGGTGCATACATATTTAAGATTGCTGTGTCTTCTGGGTGGACTAACCCTTTGAATCACTATGTAGTGCTCCTCTTTGTCCCTGGTAATTTTCTTTGTTCTTATGTCTAATTTATCTAATATTAGTATAGCCACTCCAGCTTTCTTTTAATTGGCAGTTGTATGGTATATCTTTCCCATCCACTTTTAAGCTATAGGTAGCTATAGGTAGCTTAAAAGTGGATGGGAAAGATATACCATACAACTGCCAATTACATTTAATTGGAAAAGAGTGAAATGTGTCTACTCCGTCTTGTCTAGAACAGGAAGTTTGCTCTCTGTACTATTTTTGCAACTCCTCTCTAAATTTAGACATATTATCTCAAAATACCCTATTTCAAAATTGAACAAAATTATCTCAAAAACTAATTATTTAAAAAGCGTATAATAAAAAAGGGCATTTTATTCATGTCTTAACATATCTGGAAAGTATTAAATTGAGAAACAAAAATGAATGAATCCAGGGATTTGTGAGATGTTCACTTACTTACTGCACTCTACCAGATCAAGGAAACAAACAGGCAAAGAAACAGGTAAAACTTACAGGCCTGGGTAATTGGGAAGCTGACTCCCTATCTGTGGGCCATAAGAAGGAAGTCATTTGGTAACAAGAATGTAGCTATTTTTCCTTAAAAGGTAAATATTCATCATACCTGGTGCTCCTGGTTTTTCTGTGGGGGTGGGGAGCTGTTTTTCCAGTATAACTGCATTTTCTAGCTTTCCTGTCTGAGTTTTAGTTATTTTACTACTTATTAGCATTTTCAAAATGTTGAACAGAATTTAAGATGTATAACTTGAAAAGGAATAAAATTCTAATTAATTAGTTATACCACTTGTTGGTTCTGTAAAAAAAAATGGTGAGAAAGTTGGAAAGTACTGACTAAAATGTGGCTTTCTGAGAATTAGTTGAGTTCAGTCATTTCTCGCTTCAGTACCTCAGGAAGCCAGGTTTGGATACAGACAAGTAGTCATTTGAGACAAAACAGCAGAAAGTTACCCCTGAACTGTATTAAATGCTAACCGTAGGGATCACTAGAAGATCTAAGGTGAGGGCTAGAGAGCACAGATGGAAACTTATCCCCTCTTGGCACAAGAAAACCAAACTTCTATGTAAACTAAAAGCACCCACATAGAAATATGAATCACAAAGGAAACAGATCTTTCTCTATCCATTTCTCCTATCATCTCAGTGCTATTTTAATTATTCCAGGTAACCGTGTTTTATAAAAATGTACAGATAAAAAACAAAACTCTCAGAAATTAGAAATAAAGACTCGTTGTGCGTAGAAAGTGACTAAAATACCTGTGAGCCCAGACCACGGTTGATTGTCACAGTGATGAAACTTTCCTGGACACTAAACCTCTTATCTGAGAATCTACAGTTTTATTTCATCCTTCAAGATCAAAGTCACATAAATTAACTCGGCCCATTGATTTGATGAATCTATGGAGAGCTGCCAGGCAAAGCAGGTCCACAGAATAACTCATTCGTTTATAACACTTAAAACAACTTGGGGCAAACTATTGAGAACTGAATAGACACTAAAATGCCCAAAGACACTCAGTAATGTATCTTTTGACACAATTGACCAGGAAACATCTAATCTCTACTTGACAGTAACAGGGAGTTTGTTATCTAACAAGGCAATCTATTCCAATTTTTAGACAGCTCTAAACGAAGAAATAATTTTCTATGAACAGAAAATATCTGCCTTTAACTTCCTAATTCTGACTTTATACTAGATTCGTACCTGTGAACAGGTTCGAATCTCTCCCTACCTTTATCCCCAAACTATCCTTGACCCTACATCACTTTTCTCTATTTAATACCTAATTTAATTCTTTCCCTTCTATTTGCTGGTTAATAATTCAGACAATTACCCTCACTTTGAAATTTTAGTTTGCAGGCTAACCTCGGAGAAAATTCATTTCCTTCCTTCATTCACCGTCTCCACTGAGAGCTGTTTCCTCCCAGGGTTCTCAGTCTCACCTCACCAAAATAGGGAGAAAAGTTCAGATTTAGACAGTAAACCAATAATACATTTGTGTCTGGCCCTGAGTCTCTTTCTGCTCTCCTGCCTGCCACTCTGAATAGAAATAACATCGTGTTCTGTTTCTTTTCATGGGCAATCCTTGACTTTACACAGTCAGGGTGCATTTCCTCATTGCCTATGGAAATACAATTCCCGGCCATCTCAACCTTTTTCTGGATCTAGAGTCCAGCATGTCAGTAACTAGGGGCCCATGACTATCAATCTCCACTTACTGTTTGATATGTTTGTGGTCCAGAGATTTATTTTTTCTTGATTAGAGGTGTTAATTTTTAAATTTTATTCATTATTACTTTGTATAGAAAAGAGATGTGAGTTTAAAGTATGAAATCAGAGCCATCTTGTCTAGAAGTCCTTAGTTTTAAATTTTACTTGTACGACATAATTTTTTTAGATCCGGGGTCAGCAAATTATGGTCCCCAGGCCAATTCTAGCTCATTACTTGTTTTTGGTATAGTCCATGAGCTAAGAATGGATTTTACATTATAAATCATTGAAAAAATTAAAAGAATAATATTTTGTGATATGTAAAACTATGTAAAATTCTTATTTCAGTGTTCCATAAATAGTTTTATTGGAATATAGCCATGCCCATTCATTTATGTTGTATCAAGTATTAACTGCTGTATAACAAACCACTGCAAAATATAGAGACGTAAAGTAACCACCATTTTATCATTTCATGAATTCTGCGAGTCAGGAATTCAGATAAAGCACAGCAGGAATGGCTTTTTCCTACTTCAAGATGTCTGGAACCTCAGCTGGGAAGAACAGCTGGAATCATCTGGAGGCTTCTTTACTTCTTCGTTTATCTGGCACCTTTGACAAGGATGACTGGACTTAACAGAGACCATTTCCGGAGTGCCCACAAGAGGCCTCTCCAGCACAGGTGACCTTAAGGTAGTCAGCCTTCTTACATGGCAGCTCAGGGGTCCCAGCATGAATGTTCTAATGGAAAAGGCATTGCCTTTTATGACTTAGCTTCAGAAGTTACAAATTCTATTGTAGTGGTTGAAGCAGTCACAAGCCCACCCAGATTTAACTGGAAAGAGACATAGGCCCTGCCTCTTGAGAGCAGTATAAAATAATCTGCAGCTATGTTTTAAACCTTCATTTATGTTCTTCCCAGCATTTAGGTGCAAGGAGCCAGAATTAATGACTTTGACTTAAAATGTGAGGCAAATTCAAGTATCTGAGCATCCAAGTTCCCCAAACAATTTGTCTTCACAAAAGGACTGTTATCAGGGCCTGATTTGTGAATAATGTTAATACTTTCCTATTTGTTTCTGATCAGTCTTTAACTCTGAACATACAGAACACACAACTTTTTAAATGTTACAGGAGTAACTGAAGTCTTTAAGAAGAGTAATCTGTATTTGTATAATAGAAAAAAACAGCTCCAATTCTCCACCCTTTATTTATGCCCTTTCAAGGTGACTTTAAAGCTCCTTCCCACTCCTTGAATCTGGACTGACTTTGTGACTTGCTTAGGGCAACAGAATGCAGCAGAGGTGATAGTATGCTAGTTATGAGCCTAGGTCTCAAGAGCCTTGCTGCTGCTTCTACTCAGTCTTAGAAACCTGCCCAGATACCATGAAAACAAGCCTGGGCTAGCCTGCTGCAGGATAAGAGATGTATAGCCTACCCCAGTGCTCATTCCCCTACCACTGCTCCACCTGACAGCCAACCAACTTCAGAAGCAGAGCTTCCTGCTGACCTGTAGCTGACCACAGGCATAAGGGAGACCTAGTAAGAACAGCAGAACCACTCAGCTGAACCCAGCTCAAATAGTCAACTCACAGAATGAAATAAATTACGATTTTGAGACACTAACTTTTGAAGTGGCTAGATACACAGCAATAGTTAACTGATAGAATTTAGAAGGCAGGTTTTAACTGTAGAATGAAAATTTCATCACACACCTCAGTTATACTATACTGAATCACTTTAGACATTGAGTAATTCTTCGAAGCAGACACTACTGCTGAGCATCACTGAGAGGGCACTCTAGCTAATGCCAAGATAACAGAGGGGTCAAAAGCCTGACTGAAAAAAAAAAAGAAACTTGTAATAGTGGCCATACAGACAGCAAATATCACTCCATCTGTAAGTCTCTCATCCTACTTAATGCCAAGGCAGCCAGAGCTGTGTGGCACCTGCAACCAGCAGTTAAATAGTTAACTAGAACATCAGAGTAACACATCCCATATTCCTACTACCTTACATGAAGAGAACTTGGCATTGCTATTAGAAGTCCTATTTTTTTAAGTTATAATCCCCATCCTCTTTATTTGCACCAGTGTTACCCTTCAGTGCACTCCAGTAAAGGCAGAGCAGACACCAATTCAAAAGATTAATTACACACATGTAACTATAAAGTAATTAAAAAACAAATATACCAGAATTCACACATCCAAGAGCTCCTCTAAGGCAGCAAATGTTTGTTCCAACAATGCACTGTCTCAAAATAGTCAGAGCATCTTTTTGCTTGGATTTGCTTTATGTTCCCTTGGCATATCATATATTTTTAAATAAGGTCAATGGAGACAAATTTTTCCCTTTGAGAGTGAATTTAATTTTTGGAAACAATCAAATGTCATTCAAAGTCCATTCAAGTGAACATGCAGTTGAGGTGTGTAAAACCAGTTTTAGTCAGTAACAAGCTGGGAAAATAAATTACAAGGCTGATTGATAATTCCAATTGTACTGTCATTAGCTGGCAGCTTAAAACTCTAAAAGCACAAAAATCCTCAATGGCTCCTTACTGCTCACAGCACAAATTTCAAACACCTAGGCCTAATATCCAAGGCATAATGTGGCCACAGCTCACCTTTCTAGTCTTATTTTCCTCGAATAGTCTCTTCTCTAAGGAAGCTGAGCTCCTCATTGCTCCCCACTCACATGTCCTGGTGCTTTCTTGCATGCATGCATCTGTTTACACTCCTTCCTCTGATTGCCATCTATGTCCATGGCATCTATCTGTCTCTGTACCCGATACAGCAACCAAAACTGTACATGACTCAAGTAAATACTTATTGAATGAATGGAGTGAATAATCAATTCCTCCACTGGCTTATAAAATGGCTCTGAAGGTAATTCCAAAAAGGGGAACTCCAAAAACATTTGGAGAAAGGGAATAAATAGCTAGCCTCTAACATGCATTTGGAGGATGAAGTTATGAAATGTGGGAATAGTAACAGATTTGTAGTCATGCCTAATGACTGTCTAAGAAAGGCTTAGTGAATCAGGTACTGAGCCAGAAACAAAAAATTCCAGGCTACTCAAGTCTACTTAGACCACAATTCCTTTGGAATTTTCTCTCAAGAAAAGCCAAGTCAAAAATAAACACTACTTTTGGATAGATACCTAGAAGTGAGATTGCTGGATCATATGGTAGCTCTATTTTTAATTTTTTGAGAATCTCCATACTGTTTTCCATAGTGGCTGCACCATTTTACCTCCCACCAACACTGTACAAGAGCTCTAATTTCTCCATATTCTCACCAACACTTATCTTTTAAAAAATATATGTAACAGCCAAGCTAATAGGTGTGAGATGATATCTCACTGTGGCTTTGGTTTGAATTTCCCTGATGGTTAGTGATGTTGAGCACCTTATCATATACTTTTTGGTCATACAGATCCAAAAGAACCGAAGTCAGGATCTTGAGGAGATAGCTGTGCTCCCATTTTCACTGCAGCATTATTCACAATAGTCAAGATATGGAAACAATCCAAATATCCACTGACAGATGAATGGATAAAGAAAATGTGGTATATGTATACAATGGAATATTATTCAGCCTTAAAAAAGTGTAACAACATGGATGAACTTGGAGGACATTATGCTAAATGAAAAGGCCAGTCACAGGACAAATACTGTATGATTCCACTTATATGAGGTATTTAAAAGAGTCAAACTCATAGAAGCAGAAAGAAGAATGATGGTTGCTAGGGGCTGGGAAGAGAGGGAAATGGAGAATTGTTCAATAAGTATGAAATTTCAGTTATGCAAATAGTAAGTTCTAGAGATCTGCTGTACAACATAATGCTTATTAATGATACTGTATTGTACACTTAAACTTTAAGAGGGTAGATTGCACATTAAGTATTCTTATCACAAAAAAAGAGGCATAAGGAAACTTTTGGAGGTGATGAATATGTCTATTACCTTGATTGTGATGATAGTTTCACAGTTATATGCATATGTCCAAGCTCAACAAATTGTATACATTGAATATGTGCAGTTTTTGTATATCAATTATACCTCATTAGAGCTGCTAAAAAAACCCCACCAGTTTGTTAAGTGATGGATATGTAAAATTATTTTAAAGACTAAGACTAAAATCTTGAGATCTTTCCTCCTCTGATGAAGTTAAGACCAATACAATAATAAACTGAGAATATTTCCAAAGTGTTTGTGTGGTAAAATTAATTTATATTGGGTTAAACCACATTAAATTGCCAATGTCATAGGTTAAAATATTTGCATATCAGCAATTTCATATGGTTCAACCTCATACTGTAGGATTTTGCTGATGAACGAAAATAAGTAAAAAAAGACTTGGAGGTACCAGTCAAGATGGAGGAGTAGGTAAATGCTGTGCTTTCCCCCTCTCACAACCACATCAAAATTACAATTAAAATACAGAATAGCCATCACTGAGAGCTGCCTGAACTCCAGCTGAACAGAAGTCCTAAAACTGGGGACACACAGAAGAGGCCACCTCGAGACTGTTAGGAGGAGTGGCGGTACGAAATGAATTGGTCTCACACCTGTGTGTGAAAGTTGAGATTTGGGAGAAATATATCAGCTGCGGAGGTTCCCCTCAGAAGAGTGAAGGGTCATGGCCCCATACTCGGCTCCCCAGCCCAGGGTTCCAATGCCAAGAAGAGATGTTCCCACAACTCCCAGCTGTGAAAACCAGCAGGGACTGTGGCTGAGTGTGATGGAGGGCTACAGGAGTCACAGACATTCCTCTTAGGGGTCCTGCACACAGACTGACAGACTCACTCACTCTGAGCTCCAGCTCTGAAGAAGCAGTGCAAAAGGCATCAGGGACATATGGGTAGGAAGTGAGTTATCTGGCTTTAGGGCAAGGACTGGAAGGGCAGCTTTCTCCTGACAAAAGTGCTGGCAGAGGGCACTGTTCCTTTGTTGAGCCCTTCCCTGCCTGATTTGCAGACCCAAGCGGCTGCCATATCTGAGTCTCCATCAACATAGCTAACACTGGTGATTCCGAGACTCCGCCCTTCCCAACATGTGGTCCCACCCAAGCTGCTTCCAGTGGATTTTCCACACAAATGACTTGTCTCAGCTCATGCTATAAACTTTCCTAAAATCTCTCAAAGGTTCACAAAAGCAAAATAAGCTGCATCTGGTCCTGGTATGCCCCATACCTCTTGCTGAGCAACCCAAAGCCTGGTTCTAGTGACAACCTGCCTCAGTTTGCAGCTTGGCCTCTCAAAGCACTTATAAGCCCAGCGTGGGTGATGGCCATCTGCGGATTGCTTAGTGGCTCATGCCAGATGGTCCTGGGCAGGGCAAAGGATGCAGCTGAACTTGAGCTGTGGCAGGGTCCCTCACTGGCCTGTACATCAAGTGGCCAGCTTCAGTTTGAGCGAGAGCACCACCCAGGGTCATATCTGAGGACAACACACCCAAAGGGCTAAAGCAAATCCTGCTCTGTAGGGTCAGCCCCTGAATAGCAGTTCCTCCACTGGTCATGGCCAGTCATTATAGCCAATCAGCCTGAGGGCCAACCTTCCCATTGACAAGCAAAGAGCGACCAAGGCTCAATTGTAGCAAACAGGAGGGCACATACAACCCACACAAGGGATATACCTGGAGCACTTGGCTCAGGTGATCAGGGAAGACTGTGCCACTGGGACCCATAGCACATCTACTATATAAGGCCACTCTACTAAGACTGGGAGACATAGCAGCCCTATGTAGTACACAGAAACAAACACAGGAAAGCAGTGAAAAGGGGAAGACAAACATGTCCCAAATGAAAGAACAGAACAAAGCTCCAGAAAAAGAACTCAACAAAATGGACAAGCAATCTACCAGATGTAAAGTTCAAAACACTTGTTATAAGGATGTTAAATGAACTCAGGATCAGAGTAGAGGAACTCAGTGAGAACTTTAACAAAGAGATAGGAAACACAAAAGTGGAGAAAGAAAACATAAAAAAGAACTAGTCAGAAATGAAGACAATAACTGAAATGAAGAATACCTTAAGAGGAATTAATAGATTAGATGAAGCAGAGGACTGAATCAGTGATTTAGAAAATAAGGTAGCAGAAAACACCCAGTTAGAACAGCAATAAGAACAAAGAATCCCAAAAAATTAGGATAGTTTAAGGGGCCTCTGGGACAACATCAAGTGCACCAATATTCTCATCATAGGGATACCAGAAGGAGGAGCAAGGAACTATTTCAAGAAAACCTATTTCAAGAAATAATGACTGAAAACTTTCCTAAACTGGTGAAGGAAACAGATATACAAGCCTAGGAAGCTCAGAGAGTCCCAAACAAGATGAACCCAAAGAAGTCTATGTCAAGAAACATCAAAATTAAAATGCCAAAGGTTAAAGGCAAAAAGACAATCTTAAAAGCAGCAAGAGAAAATCGGTTAGTTAACTACAAGGGAGCTCCCATAAGACCATCAGCTGATTTCTCAACAGAAATTTTGCAGGCCTAAAGGGACTGGAAGAAAATATTCGAAATAATGAAAAGCAAGGACCTACAACCAAGATTACTTTACCCAGCAAAGCTATCATTTAGAACCAAAGGACAGATAAAGAGCTTCCCAGACAAGAATAAGCTAAAGGAGTTCATTGCCAAGACAATATTACAGGAAATGTTAGAGGGACTTCTTTAAGAAGAAGAAATAAAGAAAAAAGATAAAAAATATGAATAATGAAATGGCAATAACTAAATATCTATCAACAAATATTTTAAATGTAAATGGATTAAAATGCTCCAATCAAAAGATAGGGTGCTGTGGTACATACATACAATGGAATATTACTCAGCCATACGAAGAGATGAGATACTGCCATTTGCAGCAACATGGATGGATCTCAAGATAATCATGCTAAGCAAAATAAGCTAGACAGAAAAAGTTGAAAATCACGTGATATCATTTATATATGGGATATAAACCTAAAAGCAACAAACAGGACAGACAGAGACTTGTGGTCATGGACAATAGACTAGTGATTACCAGAGGGTAGGGGGAAGGGGGGAGGTAGATGGGGTTAAAGAGGTCAAATATGTGGTGATAGAAAGAAATCTAACTATGGGAGATGAACACACAGTGTAAACATATATATGCCTTACTGTTAAAGCGTATAGTTGAAACTTACTGGATTTTGTTAACCAATGTCACCATAAAAATAAATGAACAAACAAACAAACAAACAAACAAATAAATAAATAAATAAACAAACAAATAAGCAAACAAATAAATAAAGAGATAGGGTGGCTGAATGGATAAGAAAACAAGACCTTTAGTAAAGGGATGAAAAAAAGATGTTTCATGAAAATGGAAACAAACAAACAAAGCTGGGGTAGCAATACTTATGCCAGACAAAATAGACTTTAACACAAAGGCTGTAACAAGCGACAAAGAAGGACACAATATCCTTACTTCTGGGTATTTATCTGAAGAAACCCAAAACACTACTCTGAAGGGACATGTGAATCCATATGTTCATTGCAGTATTATTTACAGTAGCTAAGATATGGAGGCATCCCAGATGTCCATCAATGGATGAATGAGCACACACACATACACATACAATGGAATATTACTCAGCCATAAAAAGAATAAAATCTTGCCATATGCAACAACATGGATGGACCTAGAGGGTATTATACTGAGTGCAGTAAGTCAGACAGAAAGACGAATGTCATATGCAGAGTCTAGAAAACAGGATACACAAACGAACAACAGAAATAAGCTTGTAGATACAGAGAGCATTTTGATGGTTGTCAGACTGGGAGGTGGGTGGATGGGTGAAGGGGGGATTAAGAGGTACAAATTGGTAGTTACGAAATAGTCATAGGGATGTAGAGTATAGCATGGGGCATAGTCAGTAGTATTGTAAAAACTATGTATGGTGTCAGGTACTGGATATATGAGGGTGATCATTCATAAGTTATATCAATGTCTAATCACTGTGGTATATACCCAAAACTAATATAATATTGTATGTCCATTATAATTGAAAAAATCAAAAAAATATATTAAAAAAGACTCCATCCTTTGCTTCTTTCCCTTTGTTTCTAAAGCCCTCACATACTCTGGAGAACCTTCATTCCTATACACTTTTGAGGACTTAGAATAAACAAAGACAGACAGAAGGCTTCGCCTCTACCTACATTATTTCTTAGTTCAAAACACCTAGTTTCCTTTAGGAGTTGTACTCCACTCACTAGACTCAAGGTAATTGCCCTGTGAGTCCCCAGTGGGATATTAGGTCTCTCTAACTACATCTCAAATTTCTAGGTCAGATCTGAGTACCCTCTGCCCATGTTCCATTTACATACTGCAAATAGGCCATCACACCCAGGATTCCTCAATGTTGTTTAATGCAAGAGGAGGTTGTTGACAAAGAGGCTCTGATCATTATTATCAGCGTGGGCTTGGTTTGGGAGAGTGATTTTATTTTTACTTCTTTTCCTGCCCCCAGAGTTGTAGCCAGGTAGCTAGACTATCATCTCTGGGTCTCTTGTTAGTCAGAGCAGAAGTCTCACAGGCAGGATTTCTAGCCCTGCGTGTGTGCCTAGAGTAGTGAGGCAGTTTCCCTCCATCTTCCTGGACAGCCGCAACAAGACCCTGTGAGGAGGCGCAGGTGCTGTGACTAACTGGCACATTCCCAGACCACAGCCAACACCACGTGCTCAGAACAGAGGCTCAATTTTAATCCTTTTGAGACACCATTTCAGGAATCAGCCAATACACAGACATGCATGTAATCAATGTAATGCTTTCATGTGCTCATGTGGGTCTTGAAGTAGTGAATTTTCTGCATTAAAATTTTTAGAATTTTCTGCATAAAAAATTTGAGAATTACCCAACACAAGTATAAATGCAATCTTTTTTATGGTAAGTGTTATTTCATAAGACACTGAATACATAATTTCAGCTTCAATGGTCAGAAGATCCTGTGCTTTCAAGTTTACTGTAAGAAATGCAAAATGGGGACAGCAAAACTCCATCATCCCACCTCTGTTCCCCCAGTACAGGATGTTTTCCTCTTTCAAAGGTCTTTTTAAATGAGATCTTTCATCCAGTGTATTTTAAATAACTGATTTTCTCTTTTCGCCAAGATTACTGAATGGTCTAATTACATTTTCCCTCAGGAAACATAACCCTGACATGCAAAGAAAGACAAAATAATTGTGGCAGATTGTGGAAACAGGAATATTTCATTTTTACCAAAACTATAAAAACTATAAAAATTAAAAATGCCAAAATTTCCCCTAAGCTATTATTATACAGTGATTTAAAATATCAGCAATTCATAGGAGACTTTATTTACTGTTTTTTCTGGGTTCTGAATTCAGAATCCCACATTTCTACTCTGACAGTTGACGATATCACAACCACGTAAAAGCAAATTCAGAGGGTTTAACTGCAGACAGTATATGAGTTTTTGCATGATCTGTCTCAGAAGTAAAGCTGAGAAGGAATGAAGTCTCACGTGTCACTCTTGCAGGGCCCGTGGAACTCAATAAAGATCTGATGAAGTAACTTGGCCCGGAATTTGAAAATCTTGGGTGTTAGATCAAATTTCTAGTGTTACCACACTATTTTTATTATAGTGGCTTTGTAGTAAGTTTTAATCTGGGAAAGCAAACTCTCCCCACAAATTTTCATAATGATTCTTTTCAAATGCAAATCTGATTGTGATACTAGTGTAAAACCTATTGTTCTCCAGTGCTCACAGATTATCTTGTGGGCCACTGTAAGACTGAAGTAATAGAGTGGAGAGTACAAGTTTTAGGCCAAGATGACTGCTCAAAAGGAGAGAGGAGTGCCACCAGAGTCCCTTTCTCTGCCCTGGTTCCTCACCAGGATCATGCTTTCCTTTGAATAAGTGTTGAACAAATATTAAACAATGGTTATGCAAGGGTGCTGTGTCAGAGGTCCCCCAAACCACTCCCAAGTTCTGTGATTCACTAGGACTCGCAGAACTCAGCATGTAATCATACTCATGGCTATGATTTACTACAGTAAAAGATACAATGCAAAATCAGCAAGGGAAAAGGCACACATGGGGTAAAATACAGGGGAGACCAGGCACAAGCTTCCAAGAGACCTCTCCCAGTAGTCACACAGGATGTACTTAATTTCCCTAGCAAAGAATTGCAATAACACGTGTGAAATGTTCTACTAAGGAAGCTCATCAGGGACTCAGTGCCCAAGGTTTTGATTGAGGCTGGTCATATAGGCACCCTCTGATTGGAAAATACCAAAATTCCAGACATCAAGAAGGAAAGCAGGTGTTCAGCAGAAACCACACTCTATAAACAGTTAGGCACAATGAGCCATCTTTATCAGTTCTGGGAATAATGGGAACTCTCTTGAAAATCAAGTTCTCAGATACTAGCCAAGGGACAACCTTGTAAGCAGGCCTTTCAAAGTCAGACCTGTTCTGATAATAATTTTTTTTGGGGGGGGTGTGGCGCAGGTGCCAATCATTAGCCTGGCTGGGCACCAACATGTCCTACCTAGACCTGGATGGTGTAAACAAAACCATGAGTTTTCTGAGCAGGATACTAAGAGGATAGGAATGGAGGAACACCCACCCTCTCCTAGTGGCAGGAAAGAAGGGGCAATGAGGACTGCTTCCCGGGAGAGAGGCAATGCCTGAGCCAGGTCTGGACACGTGACAGATACTGTGGTCCTAGATTTAAATCCCCACTAGATGGGTGCTCTTGGCTAGTTAATTAACTAGATTAGACTATATCTCAGGATGTGAGTTACTTAAATGGACCAGGGCTATTAATCACTTTGATTTCCTGGTTAAACTTTGTATAGCTCCCAAACCTCTTGAAAGCCATGTGGCCTTGCTAGAGGTGGTGCCAACTGACTTCTTCAGCCCCTTCAGTCTGTGATCCAACCATCCTGGTCTCCTTTCAGTGCTTGGAATATGCTCCTCTCTACCTCCAAGCCTCTGTAGATACTATTCCATCCTTTGCCCCTGATTGCTCATCATCACTCTTCCCACTTCACTTAGCTAACTCCTCCTTATGTCAGATTTCAATCCAAACAATACTTTCTCAGGGCAGCCTTTCCTCGCCTGCCCCAGAGTAGGTCAGAACCCCTGTCATTTGCTTTTCAGCATCAGTAACTTCTCCTTTATCACTGTGAATACATTAAAGTCCATTTTTTTACACTTACACATTTTAAGAAGGCAGACTATTCCTGTGTTGTTCATGTGATAATCCCTGAGCCTAACATGGTGCCTATCACATAGTAAGCACTTAGCAAATGTGTGAAAAGAATAAATGAGGGCTCGCTCTCAGTCCATGTAGTCTGGGTGAGGGCAATCTCTGCCTCCCCAACACATACACACCTCCTGGGTCTGAGGTGAGAAAAGGAGATTCAGGGCTGCAATGTGTGTGAGGATACGGACATTCCAAAAGATAAGTCCATGGGATATTCCTTTACCAGTAAACTTTCATTTCTTAGGCTAGAGTTGGGATTCTGACATATATAACTGAGAATCCTAATACAAAAATAGTAACTGGAATTAGACATGTAGTTGGTCCCAAAGAACAACAGAAAGATCATCAGCAAGCCCAACTTGTAATGACCTAAGCTACTGGCCTAGGGAATCCTTACAGTTCCTGGAACTACAAACAGGTTTGGTTCTGGTACAGGGAGAAAAGATGTCATGGCTGATGAGTAGAGCACAGGCATCCTGACTGGTCATAATCCTAAAAAGCACCTTGTTCCTCTCCTCCAGGCTAAAAGACTATCTGCATCTATGACAACAGAATCACTACCTCTCTCTTATCTATGAAAACTCGCAGAAACTAGACCTCCCAACAGACTGGAGAGGGGCAAAATTCTCCCTTATTTTCCAAGAAGTGGAGTATAATAATTACAAATAAAAAGTTTGACCCTCACTCCAAGCTAAATTCTAGAACAGATTAATAAAGCATTGGATAAGCACTTGAGAAAGAAAAAAAAAATAGTTACTAGGAGCCAGCATAGGCTCTCTAAAATCATGACAAACCCAACTTACCCCATACTCCTTTCTGTTCATTCACCTGAATCATTTATTGAAATAATTCTTTATAGGTGCAAATATACATGAAGGCAACTGACAAGGCTATCAGGATTTTCCAGTTGATAAGATGAAGAATCCAGGTTGCAGACAGGAAAACATGAAAAGTGTCTTGTGGTAGGACACAGACCTTGGCCCTGTGCTGATCAAAACTTGGATCAATAACATAGATAAAGTTAGGGTTACTGACCTAGGAGGAATAACATTCATCAGAAGAAAGGAGAGAATTCAAAAGCTGATATAAGCAAAATCAGGATGAAATTTAACTAGAACATATGTAAAGCCACTGCAATTTTAAAAACTCTGTATCCTAAATACAGGATGATAGCAGTTCAGTTTTGGATGCCAGCAAATACCAGAGTGATACAGCTAATTAACTTGGGCTAAATTTGGAAACATACCAACTACCTCAGTCGGACAACCAAATTCCGGTCTGAGTATCACTGAAAAATGACCAACAAAAGGAAATTCAGAGATGGGAACCAAAATTAGAAAAAGGTTTGGGAAGCATGTCGCACAAACTGTTAGAGCCACTTTGGATAGTAAAGACAGAATCTTGTAAAGCTGAAAATAACCATATCCTATGACCCCAAAATCCTATTTCTAGATATATATCCTGGAGAAACACAAATTTACACAATTACCAAAACAGAATTATTTATAAAAGGAAAGTTCAGGAAATACTTAGTCTTCCGTCAATAGGAGAATAGCTAGACAGAATAAGGTCTATTCATACTCTGGATACTTTGCAGCAGCTATACCAATGATATAGGTCTACCTATCAATCAGGATGGGCTAAGTTTGCCAAAGTAACAAAAAGAACCTAAAATTTGAGTGGCTTAACACAAAGTCTATTCCTTTTGCTACACGTTTAAAGTGAGTTGGAATGAAAGCTCAATGAAGTTATTCTCAGACTCAGGCTGACAGAGGCCCCATCTCTATTTGCCAGGGGAATGAAATGTGGTAATTCTCATACTGGCTCTTAAAAATTCTATTGGGAAGTGCACTCTTTACTTTTTTTTTTTTTTATTAGTTTCAAGTATACAGTACATTGGTTAGATATTTATATAGTTTATAAAACGATCCCCCTAATTGCTCCTTCTCTCCTCTGGTTTTCCACCTAGCCAATATAATAATGCTAACTGCATTCCTTATGCCATGATCCCCATCTCTGTGACCATCTATCAACTACTAATTTGTACTTCTTTAACTCTTCACCCCATTCTCCCAGCCCCCCAATCCTCCACCTCTCTGTCTGTCACTGAATTGTCCTCTATATTTTTGAGTCTGTTTTTGATTAGTTTGTTCTTTTTTCCTTAGATTCCGCATATAAGTGAAATCGTATGGTATTTATCTTTGACCTATTTCACTCAGCATAATAATCTCTAGATCCATCCATGTCATTGCAAATGGTAGGATTTCATTTTTTTAATGGCTGAGTAATATTTCATTATATATATGAACCATAACTTCTTTATCCAATTGTCTGCTGCTGGGCATTTAGGTTGCTTCCACATTTTGGCTATTGTAAATTGTGCTGCCGTGAAAATTGGAGTGCATAGATCTTTATGAATTATTGTTTTGGTTTTCTTTGGATAAATACCCAGAAGTGCAATTGCTGGGTCAAACGTTGTTGGTGGGATTGCAAATTGGTACAGCTGCTATGAAAAACAGTCTGGAGGTTTCTCAGAAAATTAAAAATGGATGTACCCATTACTTCTACTAACATTTCATTGACCAAAGCAAGTCACATAGACACACCTAACTTCAAAATGGGCAAAAACCAGGTACAATTCAACAATATGCCCATATAGCAGAAAGCCAAAAATATTGTTATATATAATGACTAATATAATATATAGTATGGAAAGATTAATACAAAACATATGAAAAGATCTAAGACATTTTGCTGTATAGACAAAACACAAAAATATATTCATAATACTACCATTTATGCAAATTAAAACAAATCCAAAACAAATCTATATGTTGTTTACATATACCTATGTACGCATGAAACTGAGAAGGGAGGATGACACTAGAAAAGGGGAAACAGCCATTTCTGTAATATTTTAATTCCTTTATTTAAGAAAAAGAAAAATATGACAAAAATCTTAACTGTTGACCATCCTGACTAGTGGAGAATCTGAGTATTCATGATGGTATTCTTTGAATTTTATCACTGCATTAAAATCTTTGAAATAAGCTGTTGAAAGAACCAGGAATTTTTTAGCTTGAAAAGACCACAGGTGGGAGAGAGGGGAATGGGAAGGAGGAAAATAGATGACTTTAACTATTTTGGATAAATGGGATTTGCACTGTGTGGCTATGGAGAGGAGAACTAGAAGCAATGGTGAGAGTTACAGGAAGGCTTGGGAATAAAGAACGAACTGTCATGGAAAGATGAGTGAGCAGACTCAAAAATGTATGTAGGAAAAAAAATTCTTTGAGGGGAAAAGTGGTCAAGAGTCAGACAACTCCCTGTCTGACAGAATATTGTGGAGAGAATTCCTGCACTGGGAAGGTACCTGGATTTTGTTATCGCCAAGGTTCAAGTCTCAGGTTCCGTGAACCTTGAACCAGAACCTCTCAGTTTAGAGCTCACAAGTTCTTGGAAATGAAATGCAGTTATCCCAAGACAAGCTTAAAAAAATAATGCAACTATCTGAATTCAATACAGTCTTTAATGGTGTTACTTGGGTATATTTCGCAATCAATAAGGAATCGTTCATTTAATTGGCCTTGAATAAAAGCTAGCTTTAATTCTCACACCTTGGTCAACCTTATGCACATAATTAAATTAGTATTATTTGTAGAATTCCTGCTTATTTAATCACTGTTTCTGTGACTTGTTAGTTGTTTTCCCAAAACCAAAGTCAAATTGCTCCCACAGCTAAAGAAGTTTCCACAGAAACGTCCCATTGAAATGAAGATTGCTTTGTAAAATGAAAGGGTAAAAATAACGAGTGTTTTCTTTTTAACTAGTCACTCTGGCTACTGCCAAAAATAAAAGTCTTAGCAGTGGAAAACGAGTATCATTAACCTACCTGTCCTTGTGCAAGGAGGGTCAGTCTAGCATAAAAACAGTGGGATCAGAATATAGGCAGCTCCCTGCTGCTGCCCTGCTTCTAGCCAAGGAGATAATGGATTTTAGTGGTAGTAAATGAGACAACATGTTGTACCTGAGGATTTTCTTTCCAAAAGGTACCATATTTTTCATACCAACAAATTTTTATCTGTACCTAGTTATATACCCAGATGGTTATGAGTTGAGCAGCTCTTTTTGTGCCTGGAACCTGATGGATCTGAATAGACACCTGGGAAGCCCACTGTGGTTTTTAAGGAATGTACGTTTCCACCATAAATATAGTGAAAGCATGCTGCAACATAAAAACGTGCTTTTCCCATGTGTTTTTGCCAGTTTAGGACTTCTTTTAGGCAGTGATTCTGTATCATATAACAACAGAAAATACTTGCATAAAAGTAACTCCTATTTAGTAGTGTCTTCCTATTAATTTTCAAGATTAACAACAAACAAAACAAAATCAAAAATCAGCTCAGTAGGCTCTGAAATATTCCCATGTTAACAAGGTTCATGTGGCTTGACTACTACTTTCTAGACCCATGTTCCTGGCTGTGCTGGAGCTTCATGTGGCCTGGTCCCACAACCACCAGAAATACTGTATAAGAGAAAAAGCCCTAATATCCTGGAAAAGTGCCTGGCTAGACCACCACAATGCCTTGCAAAGACTCAGGTCTGGCCCTAATGTATGAGCAAAAGCTGATTACTCACCCCTCCACCTCCCCAGCCTAGCTTCTTCATCCTTCAAGTGCAAGCACTTACATCCTAAGATGTCACAGGGCAGTGTATTTATCCTTGGAAGACAACGTCTGGTGATAAAATGCAAGACTCTAATGTTAGGAAGGAGAGAATATGGGGGAAACCAGAGACAAACAGAGAAGGGAGGAGGAGAAAGGAGTTGATGAATGAAGTCCTGGGAAGCAAAGGTTACTGGAAAACAGCAGGACAGAGTAAGAAAATGTGACAAAGAAACAAGGCCAAGAAAAACAACAAGGTCAATGATATGCTGCATGAGGACAAAGAACTGTGCTTCCAGATGGGATTATCACATAAGCCTTCAGAAAAGTGGCTTTGTTTTTCAGGAGGTCATTATATATTCTGCCAATAGTGCAGCTCCTCTGCTTACCCTTAGAAACTTATGTCCACTTAACTACACCAAATACTGCATCTCTGAAACTATTATTCCAGAGATATAAATACTTTAAGTAGAGAGAGAAACCAATCTAAAACATTACTTAAAATGTCAACTAAGACTTCTGGTTCCAGGTAACCAGAATGGAATAAACACATTCAACTTACTGTCCACTAATGCAATTATAAAATCTGTACAAAATTCATGAGTAACTATTAGAAAACTATTTAAAATATATATCAGCAGGCAGATCAGGGAAGAATACCAGAATGCCAAGTACAACTGAACTGGTGATAACTTTACTGCCTTTTTCCCTCCTTATTTTCTGCCCTAAACTCAACACAACAAAACCTGAAAGTGAGCACTGTGGTTAGAGCACATGTTCTGGCTCAAAGTGCTGTTTTTGGAAAAGAGAAGTACTACAACTCAAAGAGACTGGGGAAGACGGGGAATCCCCTGGGTTTTTCTCTTCTTTTTCTCCCTTCTCTCATGCCCTGAAAAATCCCATGATGGAGGCTGTGGCAGCAACAACGAAATTGACTGGCAGAGGGAGCCCGCAGGAGTTAAAACTCTACAAGGAGAGGAAACTTCCATTCTATTAGATGTAGATATAGCTCCAAAAGAGCAAAGCCAAATCCCATTGTTTTTTTTCTTACTTTCTCTCTCTGTCTGCCTGCCTCTTGTGCCCCAGAGGCAGTCCTGAAAGTGCATGGTTTCTGAGGACCAAAAAAGAAAGCTCTCAGAAACACAGAAAGTACTACAAAAATAATGAAGAGAGAAGCATTTAGGAAAGCAAACCCATAAAGCAGCTTAGGAACATTCGCATCACCCTCCACCTGTGCATGTGTGGATTTGATGCTAATTAGCATGTCAAAGATTTTGAGAAATGAGCTAACTAACACTCTGGTCCCAGACTGACCAGTGGGTGTCACACATAGGACAGATCTGAATAGCACTGTAAAGGAACTGAATACTAAACTGACATAGGAACTACAGCCCACAGAAAGTGAACTAGAACTTGCAATCTGAACCTAACCAAGTCAATTGACTACTAAAACAAATATATCAACATTCTCCAATGGATTGAAAAAAATTCAGAGTCTAACAACGTAATATTCAAAACATCCAGGATAAAGTCCAAAATTACTCAGTATACAAAGAAGCACAAAAATGTCAACCTACATGGGAAAAGATAATCAACAGATGCCAACAATGAGATGCCACAAATGTTGAAATTATCTAACAAGTATGTTAAAGCAGCTATTATAAAAATGCTCAAATGAGCAATCACTAAACTTGAACATTCTTGAAAGAAAAATAAAGTATTAGCAAAGTAAAGAGAAGATATAAAGGATAATCAAACTGAAACTTTAGAACTGGAAAATAAACAAAATTAAAAATTCACTGCAAGAATGCAATAGCAGAATAGAGGGAGGCAGTGAACTTGAAAACAGATAAACAAACTAGCTCACCTAAGTAATAGAAAAAAGACTGGGTAAAAAAGAGCAAAATCTCAAGTACCTGTAGGATAACAATAAAGGATCTAACATTTGTGTAACTGGAATGCAATAAAGAAAGATAGTGTGACACTGAAAAATATTTGAAGAGAAAATAGCTGAAAATTGTCAAGAAGCTGAGAGAAAACCAAACTTAATAAATACAAAGAAATCCATACCCAGACACATCATAATCCAACTGTTGAAATTAAAGACAAAGAACTAAAGAAACAGACAATGCAACACTACCAGAAAGTTCAATATCCCACTATTGATAATAGATGGAACTAGAAAGAAAATCAGCAAGAATATAGAAAACGTACATGCCACCACTCCAAAAATGACCTAGCTGGCATTTATAAAACATTCCTCCTAAGACGAGCAACGTATACATGCTCTTCAAGTTCACATGGATTATTTTCCAGTAATTGCTGGTGAGACTATAAAATGGTTCGGCCACCTTGGAAAACAGACGGACAGTTTCTTTAAAAAGTTAAGCATAAATTTACCATACAACCCAGCAATTCTACTCCTAGGAATCTACCCAAAAGAAATGGAAACATATGTCTACAGAAAGACATGTACTTGAATGTTGACAGCATTATTTATGAGAACCCCAAACTGAAAACACCCCAAATGTCCATTTGCAGCAAAAAGATAATCATAATGTGGTGTGTTTCTATGTATAAAACGTAAAACTATTCAACAATAAAAAGGAATGAATTATTGATACATGGCACAATCATGGATGAACCTCAAAGACATTATGCTACATGAAAGAAGCCAGACATAAGAGAACATATAGTATATGATTCTATTTACATAAAATGTCCATGAAATACAAATCTATATAGACAAAGTAGATTAGTGGTTGTCAAGGACTAGAGGGGAGGCGGGTAGAGTGACGGCAAATAGGCACAAGGAATTTTTTAGAGTGATGGAAATGCTCTAAAACTAGATTATGGAGATAGTTATATAACTATGGTTATATAACTTGGTAAATTTACTAAAAAGCATTGAATTGTATATTTAAACATGTGAATTTTGTGGTATGTAAATTATATCTCGAAGTTGTCATTTTAAGAATGTTATATAAATGAAATCATACACTATATAAACTTTTGAGATTGGCTTCTTTTCATTCAGCATAATGCTCCTGAGATCCACTAAAGTTGTTCCATGTATCAATAGTTCATTTCTTTTTCTATTATATGTATATACTAGTTTGTTTAACCATTCACCCACTGAAGGACATTTGGGTTGTTTCCATCTTTTTTGTTTGTTATTACATATGAAGTTGCTATGAACATTTCTATACAGGTTTTTGTGTGAAAAGGATACTCTTAAGAGAGCGAGAAGACTCATACTAAAATAGACTCATATCCAGACTATATAAAGAACACCAACAAATTAATAAAAAGACAGACATAGAAAAATGGCAAAAGTTTTAAACAAGCTCTTCACAAGAGGATATTCAAATGGCAATAACTTTTGAAAAGACATTCAATAGTATTAGTTGTCAGAGAAATACAAATTAAAACCACAATAAGACTTCCAGAAAAACCCCAAATGTCCATCAATAGGAGAACAGATAAATTTTGGTACATTCATACAATGAAATACTCAGCAATAAAAGAGGATGGACTACTGATATATATCACATCATGGATGAATTTCAAAAACATTATGCTGCGCAAAATAAGCCAATAACAAGCCAGATGCAAGAAGACATACTGTATACTACAATGCCGTACACCTTTAACTAATATAAAATATCGAATATCAACTATGATAGAAAAATCTAAAAAATTAAAAAATTACATAAGCAAAAAAATACATACTGTATGCTTTTATTTACATGAAGTTCATTAACAGGCAAAAGTAATCTATGGTGACAGAAATCAGAACAGTGGTTACCTCTGGTTGGAGATGATCAACTGAAAAGAGACATGATGGTACTTTTTGGGGTGACAGAAATCATCTATATCTTGATTTTGGTATGGGTTACATGGGTATATATATTTATCAAAACTCAAACTGTACTACTCTTAAAATCTTTGAATTTTATTGTATGTAAATTTTATCTCAATAAAAAATAAATTCAAGAAAGCCACAATGAGTTAAAACAAGGTAGTTAATTTGGTTAATGCTATTAGGACGATGTTAATTTCTTGGTTCTGGCAATTATATGAAAGTGATCTTAGATGTTAACATTGGAGGATGGATGAGGGATGTATTGCAACTGTACTATTTCTGCAACTTTTATATAAGTCTAAAAGCAATTTGAAATGTTTTAAAAATTGCTATTATAAAGAAAAAAGGAAGCCATAATGAGATACCACCACTACCATTGGAATGGCTAAAAACATCAACAATACAAATGTTTGACAAAGATGTGGACAAATGGTTTCCCTTGTAGACTGCTGGTGAGAATGTAAATTAGTATAAATGCTTTGGAAAGCTGTTTGACAATATCTACTAAAGCTTAACATATACATATCCTATGACTCAGTTCTTAGTTATATATCCAACAGAAATGCACACATTTGCTCCTCTAAAGACTTGTGTGAGAATGTTCAGATGAGCACTTATACATAACAGCCCCAAATTGGAAACAACCCCAATATGTTCATCACAGTACAATAGATTTTTAAAAACTAGGATTATATATATATATATATATAGACACACTATCTATCATATATAATGCACATATATCATATAATGTATTATAATCTAATATATAACATATATCTATTTGCTATACATAATATTATATATATTACATGTATATATATTCTCCATCTATACAAAGTACAAAAACAGGATAATCTATAGTGACAGAATTCAGGATAGTGGTAACTTGGTAAACTTTGGGGTAGAAGGAAGGGGTAGTCATTGCCAGGAAGCAGGAAAGGGGCCTGAGGTGCTGGTAATATTCTTTTCTTAACCTGGGCAATGGTTAAATGGGTATGCTTACTTTGAGATTGTTAAGAGTTGTACACTTATAACTTGTACACTTTTTCTTCAGGTATTATACTTCCACTTATATTCTAGATTCTGTCCCTTATGCTATATGTACATATATTTAAGGTTTTCTCTCTGCTCACTACCACCACCACCCCATTTATCTTTCTTTAGCATGTACACTTCTTTTTCTCTTCGCATTCCTGTCTGCTGAAATATCAATGTTACCTGGTACTTAATCTGAATCTTAGTTGTCAGTGACTAAGAACATGTAAAGTCAAAACTGGGGTGAAGAAAGTGAGCCCCAAAAATAACTGTAGGGAGAACACAGGCATCCTTTACACAGGCAGAATTTCATGAGTCAGCATCAAAGAAGCTAGCCTCTGTCTATCCACAGAGGGGAAACCATCCTTTAAATAAAAGGATTAGCTCACATGCCCACATAATTTCAGGACAAAGCTGTAGACTCAGAATGACATTCCTTTATGTGCTCCTTCCTGTACAGGGAATCTTTCCAAAAGCACTTTCACATATTTTAGCAATTATCAGAGTTGAAAACTATTATTAAAGGAGCGAAAAGGCTGTCCAGGAATTGACTCTTAACCCACAGTGTAAAATTTGGACTTAGGGATCTTAATCTTAAAAACTCCCACAGGCTAACTTAACTTTCACATTCTCTTCAATTTCACAGAATATTATTCATTAATTTACTCACACTCCAAATTTATGTACAGGATAGTACAGGCTTGACACCATGCTTGGTACTGCAGATACAGAAACAGACAAACGTTAAGACCTATAATCTCAAGGAGCTCAGGGCTCTGATAGAGGAAAAAGAGGAAAACAAATGATCACAACCCTGGGTGACAGATTTTATGACAGAAGAAAAAGGGAAGGCTCTAAATTTTCTAGAAGCATAGTAGGGTAGTGACTAAATCTGTCCAGAGAAGGCATGGAGTCTTCATGTTGGAATTGACATATTATCAGGATGTGGACCAACCAAACGGCATACCTCTCAAAAATTTAGAGATGAGCAAAATGCAGGTGTTTACTCTGAGAAATAACTAGTAAAACCCACATTTGGATATGACTGGACACCTATGGGGGCAAACCCTGACACTGACTCTACAGGGAACCAAAAGGCTCATCAATAGTCAAAACTCCAAACAAATTAACTTGGAAGTGGCATGAATACCAAAAAAAAAAAAAAAAAAAAAAAGAAAGGAAAAAAGAAAAAAATGTTTAACTTCATTTCAGGGAAGCAAGATTGAAATGAATACAATTTAGTAAAAACAAAGAACATTTTATATTCTACTTAGGATGGAAAAAGACTGTGAGAACACTAGGTGTATCAGTCTGAAGGATCGAAAAAGGAAAGACACACAGTCAGAAGTTCCCATCTAAGCATGGCCCAGAGGAAATGGAGTTCATGTCCAAGTACCCACCTCTCCAGGCTGAAGGACAAGAATACCATGGTTTCAGAAAAGGATCAAGAAAGGCTCTCATGCTGATAACATCAAACATGAGAATCACATCATTAAAGTCTCTGGTCCAAGTCCACACATATGATGTAATCTTGTGAAAATGGCCTGACCTCCCACACAACTCACTCAAAAAGAGAGACAGTATCAGTAGTGTGCTGATAAATGTTTAACATCAGGCTATGAGGGGTGGGAAGCTCTCTGTTCATGGTCAGTTTCAAGGTATTAAGATGATATCAGTTGCCATGGAGTTTGAAAGCGGTGTACACGATCAACTCTTGCAATCTGGTGTGAGGTGGCTAAAAATTCACATGAAGATGCAATCAGTAGAATTTTCACTATATATCAAAAAATTGCCAACTTGGCTTATACAGATCAGATCTCAAGAGCTAGGTGACCTCAAGTCCATCTCTAACTAGGGGTCCATCCTCAGTATGAACAAGATTGGGTTTCAGAATCCACTAAGTTGAAGGCCAGCCCTTGGCCAAGGTGAATTTCCAAGGCAAAGGGCATAACACACATGGGAGCATGGCAAGGAACATGCTTAAAACAAAATAAGATGAACAGACAAAAAAAAAACCAACTAAGTAATTCTGTATGATTAGACTACAAAGTGGTATAAGAGATTCATGAGCAGTGAGTTTGGGAAGCCAAGATAGGGACAAGACTGTAAAGAGAGGTTTTGGGGGATTATATTCATGCAGGTACCCTTTGCTATGGTAGATGCTTCACATACTTTAATTCATTTAATTATACATATTACATGAAGTCATCCATTTATACAAAAGAGCCTCAATGATAGATCAGGGAACTGAGATTTGAACCCATGGACTGATTCGCAAAGCCATACTTTCCCACTACAACATGCTACTTCCACAGGAAGTTTGGGTGATGATGAATGTTCCTTCCCCAATACTTCCCAGTGCCCCTTAAGTCCTCTACATTTATCTAAACCCTCAGAAGGGAGACTATGACAGTTTTTTTTCCTCAGGCTCAGCTAAGAAATTCTACTATATCCTTTTAGGTTCCACTTCAACATGTCAACAGTTGTTAGAAATACTTCTTCCTTTTCCTAAACCCATCATAGCAGTAAAGTCCTTACATTATTTTTAGTACTCATCATTATAACTGGCCACTACCAAATTTTGTCTAAAATATCCCATGTAATTAAGGGGCACTCTCTTAATCTTTTCTTTTGCAGAGCTAGTGACTGTAATCCTTTACCTGCTATTCTGAAGTCTTGCTTTCCAACTCTTTATCATTCTCCAAGTTCTCCCATGCCAGATACACTTGTAAAATGCCTGGCCACTGATGAATACCATGAGGAGGTTACCTAATAGCTCCTGTATTCTGTACCACTGTGTATTCATTCAATTAGTAGAAAAACTATAGACAATGGAAAAGGAATTCTCAAAAAAGAGTAAGAATGATTAAGGTGGTTAAGAAAATGTATTAAAAAATTATTTAAACCTTATTAATAAACACAAACATGGTTTGAGGAAGAGAGAAACAAATACTATAAAACTTACTTATATACAAAAGGCACCATTAGGGTGAATACAGGAATTAGAGATGTGACAAAAATCAAGTGTAAATTTAATAGTCTTTTTGAAGACTATTCCGTTCCCATCTCTACCATCTACCCTAAACATCTACTGTATAAATGATTTGCACAAGGGTGATTATAATTGATATTGATTTATAAAGACATGTGAGATAACCCAATATGACTTACAGACCTAACCATGAACACTTTGCTGGGGGATGAAAGTCCAGTAGGAGCCAATGGAACCAAGAACCATGCAATTTGGGCATAAACAGATCCACATGATACCAAGGCCTGAGGACATCTAGATTATACAATAATATATATGGGGGGGGCTGGATTATTTTCTTGATTGGACTGCTAATTTTTCCTTAAACATAAGGAAACAAAAATTCAGAAATGTCAAAACTTTCTTTCTCTGCTCCCTTTTACCTGATCAATCTATTAGTCATTTAAAAATCAGCACAGCCATCACCTCTTTTTTTCCCTAATCTTTTTTTTTTCAATTATGCTAAGTTATCATCTCTTATTGGAAGCCTTACTTAACCTCCCATTCCACTCCCAAGCTAGATAAAATGTGCCCACTAACCTCTACCACAATATTTATCCCCTATAATTATCTGTTTATTTGTACATACCTCCCAGTGGACTCTAAATTCTTGGAAGGCAATGAGTGTGTCGTGTCTTATCTGTGTCTCTGGTTCCTGGCCCAGTACTTGGTGTCCAACAGGGGCTCAGTGAGCATTTTTTAATGGAACTGGTGGTATTATTTGCCCAAGGTCACAGTACTGCTGTTTGGCAAAGAAAGGCCTAGGCCCCAGGGCATTTGACTCTTCATCTAGTAAGCTTTCCATTAAGTCATGTATTTAAAGAGTCACTCATGAAGAAGCCAGATACAAATCTAGAAAATGTATTCTATGGATAGACATTTTATTGATCTGAAGGACTAGAAAATGTAAATGGTCTAAATAAACCAATTAAGACAGATTGGCAGAATGAGTTAAAAAACATAATCCATCTATATGCTGTCTACCACAACTCACTTCGAATATAAGGATATAAGTAGGTTGAAAAGTAAAAAAGAATGAAGATACAAACATTACTCAAAAGAAAACAAGAGTGGCTATATGAGTATCAATAAAAGAAAATTACCACAGATGGAGAAGAACATTAAATAATGATAGAAGGGTCAATCTACCTAAATATAGCAATCCTAAATGTGTATGTACCAAAACAAAAAACCGGAGCTGCAAAATATGTGAAGCAAAACTGAACTGAAACGAGAAACAGACAAGTTATAACTCCCACAGTTATAGTTGGAGACTTCAACATTCTTCTCTTAATGACTGATAGAGCCAATAGAGAGGAAATCGGCAAAGATATAGACCTCAACAACACAATCAACTGACAATTTAATGAACACTTGTAGAACACTGCATCCAACAGCAGACTACATTCTTTTCAAGCCCCCACTGAAAATATACCAAGTTAGTGTATATCTTGGGCCATAAAACAAGCTTAAACAAATTTAATAGGATTGAAATCATACAGAGTACATTCTCTGACCACAATGGGATCAAAACAGGAATCAATAGCAGAAAGATAACAGGAAAATTTCCAAACATTTAGAAACTAAATAACACACTTCTAAATAAGCCATGGGTGGAGGAAGAAGTCTTAAGGGAAATGTTTAAAAATACATTGAACTGAATAAAAATTAAAATAAACAGAACATATCAAAAATTGTGGGGCATAGTTAAAGCAGTGCTGAGAAGGAAATTTATAGCACTAAATGCTTACATTAGAAAGTAAGTCAGTCTCAAATCAATAAGCTAAGTTCCTACCTCAAGAATCTAGAAGGTTTGGGAAGAAGGAAAGTCAACTTCTATGAAGTAGCAACCATTGGACAGGTAGGTCTGAAGTGGGCACAGGTGGTACATGGCAGAATGTCTGGACAGGCATAAGACTAAATGAATGCCGACATCTCAGATGGAATGCAGATGGCATTACTTAGATAGGTAAAAATTAAGCTCTGGGTTTCCTACAGCAGCTGACCATCTTTAAAATCTCAAGGACAGAGATAAACAGGAATATATGCACCATAGGGCACATATTATACAGTAACATGCCCCTTAATGATTGGGATACGTTCTGAGAAATTCATCATTGTACAAACATCATACAGTATACTTACACAAACCTAGATTGCATAGCCTACTACACACCTAGGCTATATGGTATAGCCTACTGCTCCCAGGCTTCAAGCATGTACAGCATGTTACTGTATAAAACAATGCAAGATTAAATCTGGTATATGACACAGTCTGAAACATAATACTGAATGTCAACTGCAATAAAAATAAAAAATATTAAAAAAAATAAAAATAAAAAAGCAACCACACACAATATTAAATCAAGCACAAGAGAAAATGATGCCATTAAGAGACGTGGTACACACTAGATATATAAGGCTGCTGCTGGTATAACAGCATACTGTTTTATAGCAAACTTTTTTATAAGTAGAAAAAGTACACTCTAAAATAATGATAAAGACCAGTAAGTAGTCATTTATTATCAAAGATTATATACTGTATTTACATGCTATACTTTTATGACTGGCAGTGCAGTAGGTGTGTTTAACACCAGCATCACCACAAACATGCAAGTAATGCATTGCACTACAACATTAAGATAAGATGGCTAAGAAGTCACTAGGTGATAGGATTCTTTCAATCCCATTATAATTTTATGGGACCACTATCGTATATGTGGTCCATCGTTGACCAAAATGTCATTATGTGATGCATGAGCAGTGAGATTCTCACCTGTCACAGTGTGCCTAAGAGCAGCCTATGTTACCAGGAATCTAGGTTCTTGAGGGAACAAGGAATCTCCTAGTAAAGAAGGGTATCCCAAGTGAAGATAGTAGCTCATCAACTGCATCTAGGGGCAATAACTCAAGGTATGAGGGAAGAATGATTCAGAAAATGGTGTGAAGTGTGTTACTTAGTTTTATCTAAAAGCTCAGCTTTCAAGGACTTGGTTCAGAATCCCAGGAAGAGGGGAGCTTTCCACAGACACCTAAGCAAGCTGATATGCAGCCCCCACAACCTCAAGAGCTGCAGCAGAAAGATGAGTCAAGAGCCTTAGCACAGACACCAATGCTCTTAATTGGGTAGTGGGATAAGTGAGGTCACCCACATAGACAGAGTCAGGCATGTCAGTAGTATTAGCAGCACTGGGAGCTGTACAGATACAGAAGAACAGCCTCCAGAGTCTAAAAGCTCTAGCGGCCTAACAAGGACCCTGCTTCAGAGGTCACCAAAGATGCTAAGAGGAGGGAGATGACACCTGAAGCTCCATAGTACCTATTCAGGAAAATACAGCAGATACCTCCAGGGTAAACTGGGTATGTGTGAAGACTGCTCTAGAACCATAAAAGAGCTAGCAAAAGTCTATGAGCGACTGTTATCTAGACCCTGGTTTCTCACCCAGGATAGTGTGGCCCAGGGCATTTAGGATAGCTGTATTTCATGGTAGTAACAGGGCCAAGAATGAACATATACATATAAATCACATATATATTCATACATATAGAATATTCATATGCATGCATAATACAAAGAGAGATTTGTTTTCCTGTCACCTGAAAGGTAAATTTCCAAATCAAGAAAATATTTTTTTACCCTAAAAATTAATGTGTATTCTGCATTTAAAATTTGTTGTTTCAAGGAACTCTATGATAGGCAACCCACTTAAGCAGCTTAAATTTCAATGTGTAACAGAAATTAACTTGTGCCTAAAAACTTCCTTATGTACACGAATAGCACATATGTGGCTCATTTGGTACTTAAGATGGAGGGAAGAGGTTGGGAGAAACAGTGCATGGACATCTCAATGGACTTCTGACGCCAGAGGGCAAGGCAGGGTTCTAAGCCCAGAGGAAAGGCCTGCTATAGGGGTAGGGATGAGAGGCAGTGGCAGGCTCCTTCCTGGTCAGAGCTGGGCTTTCTTCTTCATTTAAAGATGATCAACCATTTCCTTTCACTAGTCACAGAGAAACGGCCTCACAAAAGAAACCTATTGACAGAAAGTCAATTAGGTGACAGACCTGTAAAAAGCCCAACTCAGAAGCAGGAAAACAAAATTTAAATAATGCCCTTTATCTCCTCTAGCCAAGACAACCTCCCTAAGCCTCTCATACTTGGGCCTCAAGTGCCTCTAACTGACAATCATCTTCAAATAGGTAACAGTTCTGCCTTTTCATCCATTCAGTTTCTCCTGATCTGAAAGGTTAATTTTATTTATTGCCCTTTATTTAGTCATTTATTTTTTTCCTCAGCTTTACTGAGGTATAGCAGACAAATAAAATTGTAATATATATAAAGAATACAATGTGAAGATTTGATATACATGTATGTTGTGAAAGGATTCTCATCGAGTTAACACATCCATCACCTCCCATACTTTTTATTTTTGTGGTGAGAATATTTAAGATCTACTCTCTTAGCAACTTTCAAGTATACAATACAGTGGTGTTAACTATAGTCACCATGCTGTACATTAGATCCCCAGAACTTATTCATCTTATAACTGGAAGTCTGTACTTTTTTACCAATCTCTCCCTATCTCCTCACCTCTGGTCCTGATAACCACCATTCTATACTTTGTTTCTATGAGTTTGCCTTTTTTTTTTTTTTTTAGATTCCACATGTAAGTGATACCATGCAGTATTTGTCTTTCTCTGTGTGGCTTACTTCATTTAGCATAATGCTCTCCAGATTCATCCATGTTGTCACGATTGGCAGGATTTCCTGAAGGGCTATTTTTAAAAGTAGAGATAATGTGAAATATTGCTGCAGAACTGAAAATACTTAAACATGTTAATAGATTAGTACTACAATCAGTTAATAACTCTTATCTTCTACTTCTCTTACAATTACAAGCAAAGTTTGAATTCTAAGTACCCTTTTCACACAGTTCACTTCATTGACATTCTAACTTAATTTACTGGACATTATTCTAAACCAGGAGTTAGCGAACCTTTTCTGTAAGGGGCCAGACAGTAAATATTTTTTGCTTTGCAGGCCATTCAATCTGTGTTAACTATTCAACTCTGTCACTGCAGCATAAAAGAAACCATAGATAATATGTAAACAAATGGACAAGGCTATGTTCCAATAAAACTCCGCTTATGAACACTTAAAATTTGAATTTCATATAATTTTCACATATCAGAAATTATTATTCTTCTTTTGATTTTTTCAATCATTTAAAAACAGAAATATCCATTCCTAGCTTGTGAGCTGTACAAAAACAGGTAGTGGGCCAGATTTGGCTGTCAGGCCATAGTGTACCAATCTCTGCTCAAACCAAGCCTTGATACCTCCCTGAAAGAATTTAAAGTTTCAGACATTTCCTGATTTAAAAAGTAGATATTTTAAATCAGTATCTTACTATATACTCATGTTAAAGTTTCAACTTGGGGGAGGGGTAAATTCTGTAAGTGCATAGTAACGTATCATAAATGGAACTTGAAAACTAACTTATAGACCTGCAACTAACTGTGGAAAGCTACAAAACACATTCTCTCCTGGGCTCAATTCCCTCTATTCTAGTGCATTTTCAATAATCTTCTACATCACTGAAAGCGAACAGGAGTTACAAATATAATTTACTACCAATGTTAAATTCTATCTGGGATATACAGCAAATATTTTTATTTCTACTCTGTGCAAGTCCCTATGAAGCAAAGACACTTTCAAAAGAAGTTTTTTATCATTATTATGCCACTCTATTCTGAAATCTAAAGCCTACTTATGATACTCTGAACAGCCTGAGCAGTGAAAAACCCCAAACAGGATAAACCCAAAGAAATCCATGTGCAGACATATCCAAATCAAACTGCTAAATATAAACACAAAGAAAAAAATCTTGAAAGTAGCCAGAGAAAAACACTACATTAACTTACATGGGTACGACAATTTGATTTTCAGTGGGTTTTCACTGAAAACCACAGAGGTCAGAAAGAGATGGCACAACATACTTGAAGTGTAGGGGGGAAAAGAACTGCTAACACATATACTATATCCAGCAAATATATCCTTTGGGAATGAGAATTTATAGCCAACAACCTGCTCTAAAAGAATTGCTGCAGGAAGTTCTTCAGTTAAGAAATTATAACAGAAATTTAGAATTCTGGAATGAAGGAACAGCAACATAAATGGTAAGTATTTGGGTAAATATAATAGACTATTCTCTTAAGTTCTTTAAAATATGTTTGTCAGCTGACAGCAAAATGATAACAATGTATGAAGGGATTTTCAACAGGTGTACATGTAATATATAAGATAACCATAACATAAAGGGGGGAGGGTGAAGGGACCTATAGGGTGGTAATATTTCTGCATTCCTCTTGAAGTGGTAAAGTATTGATTCTAAGCAGACCGCACAAAGCTAAATATGTACATTATAATCCCTAGAGCAACCACAAAAAATATACAAAGAGATAAACTCAAAAACCACAGTAGATGAATTAAAATGGAGCACTAAAAATGTTCAAATAACCCAAAAGAAGGCAGAATAAAAGAGGAACTAATAACAGAGGTAACACAAAGAAAAGAAATTATAAAACAGTAGGCCTAAATGAGCATACCAATAATTACATTAAGTGTAATGGTCTAAACATACAATTAAAAGACAAAGATTGTCAGAACAGATTTTAAAAACATGACTCAATTATACACTGTCTATAAGAAAATCACTTCAAATATCATAAGTAGGTGAAAAGTGAAAGGATAAAAAAAGATATGATCAAAAGAAAGAATTCAGAGCAAAGAAAGACAAGGATAAAGAGGGACACGACATAATGCTTAAAGGGTTATTAACTTACCCCAAAGACTTAACAATCTTAAATGTGTAAACACCAAAATATGTGAAGCAAAAACTATCAGACCTAAAATTAGAAACAGAAAATTGCAATTATATTTGGAGGCTTGAACTCTCCTCTCTAATTAATAAACAGAACTAGTAGACAGCAAATCAGCAAGAATATGTAGAAATGACACTATTATCAACCTGGCAGAATTAGCTGATATGCATAGAACATTCTACCTGACAATAGCACAATATATATTCTTTCAACAAGATAGACTATATCCTAGGTTTTAAAACAAACCTCAAATATAAAAGAATTGAAATCAAAGAAAACTTTCCCAGACCACAAAGAAATTAAAATAGAAATCAACAACAGAGAGATAAGAGGAAAAGCTCCAAATGCTTGGATATTGGATAGCATACATTTAAGTAATCCATGAATCAAAGAGAAACTTCCAAGAGAAATTAGAAAACATTTTGAATTAAAGAAAAATGAAAATACAACATAACCCAATTTGTGGGCTGCAGCTGAAGCAGTGCTTACAGGGAAATGTATAGCATTAAATGCTCTTTTAGGGAAAAAATAGGTTTCAAATAAATAATCTACACTCCATCTTAGGAAATTTTAGAAAGAGCAAAATAAATCCAGAGCAAGCAGAAAAGGGAAAGAATCAAGATAAATCAGAAACCGATGAAGCTAAAACACAACAGAGAAACAGAAAAACAACAGAGGAAATCAATGAAAACAAAAGCTGGTTCTTTGAAAACATGAATAAAATTGATACATCTCTAGCAAGACTGAGAAAGAAAAAAGAGAATTCAAATTACCAATATCAGGAATGAAAGAGGAGATTATTACTACAGATGGCAGACATTAAAAGGATAATGAGGGGGTACTATTAATAACTCTACAAACATAAATTAGACAACTTAAATGAAATGGACAGATTGCTCAAAAACCACAAACTACCAAAACTCCTTGAAGATGAAATAGATAATCTGAATAATGCCATATCTAGCAAGGAAATTAAATTCACAGATAATTTTTTTTAAAAGAAATGCCCAAACCACTGGCAAATTCCGACAAACATTTAAAGAAAAAGTAACACCAATCATGCAAGATCTCTTCCAGAAAATAGAAGAGAAAATCCTTTCCATTTTATTTTATCAAGCCCTGATACAAGACCCAAATGCAGTACAAACAAGAAAACTATAGACTAATATCTCTGATGAATATAGAAGCAAACATCCCCATCAAAATATTAGCAAACAGTAATATATAAAACCCTACAACCAAGTGGGATTTATCCCAGGAATGCAAGGTAGGTTCAATGTTCAAAATCAATGTAATCGGCCATTAAGCCTAAAAAAGAAAAACCACATGATCATATCAGCTGATGACAAAAACATGTTAAAATTCAGCATGCTTTCATGATAGAAACTGTCAGCAGACTAGGAATAAGAGGAAACTTCCTGAACCTGATAAAAAATTTAGAGCTGAAAGAGTTAAAGGTGAAACAAGTAAAATATGTCCTTTCTCACTACTGTTAAACATCATATTAGAAGTTTCAACCTGTGAAATAAGGGACACAAAAAAGGCATAGAGATTGAAAGAAATCAAACTATCCCTACTCCTAAACAACATGATTGTTTGCTTAGACTATATCAGGGTATCTTTTTTTAAGCCCTATAACTAATAGCTTAACAAGGGAGCAGGATATAAAGTTGATACAAAAGCAACCAGCTTTCTATATGGTGGCAAGAAACAACTGGAAAATGAATTTTTAAAAACTATAATTTAAGATAGCTCAAAAGAAATGAAATATCTAATAAAACATGCACAGAATCTATAATGCTGAAAACCACAAAACATTTATGAAAAAAGTCAAAGAAAATCTAAATGGAGAAATACACTATAATCATGTGGTGAAAGATTAACATATTAAAGATGTCAATTATCCCCTGAAGTGATCAACTTCATTAGATTTAACCTAATTCCAATAAAAACTCCAGAAGGTATTGTAAATATAGACAAGCTGATTCCAGAATTTGTAAAGAACAACAAAAGATCTAGAACAGCTAAAATAAATTTTAAAAAGAATGAAGTTGGAGAAATCACATTAATTGGTTTTAAGGCTTACTATAAAGCTATCGTAATCAAGACAATGGTATTGGTGAAGTAATAATCACGAACCAATAGAATAAAAGAGAGTCCAGATACTGACCCACATAAATATAGGCAACTGATTTTTGACATGGGTGCAAAAGCAATGGAAAGGAGGAAGGCTAGTCTTTTGGACAAATGGTACTAGAACAATTAGACATACGTATGCAAAAACAGAGCTCCACCTAAGCATCACATCATATAAAAGGATTAACTCGAAATGGGCATAGACCTCGGGTTAATAAAAGAGTTCTTAGACATGATTTCTGTAAAAAAAATGATAAACTGTACTTCATCAAAATTAAAATCTTCCTTGGTGAATGACACTGTTAAGAAAACAAAAAGCCAAGTCACAGAGAAAATATTTATTGATAAATCACATAATCAACAATGGATTTTTATCTAAAATATTTTTTAACTCTCAAAACTCAACAGGAAGAAAACAAACTACTGAATTTAAAAATGAGCAAAGTACTTAAATACTCCTCTCAACAAATACTTGAGCAAAATTCTTCTCTCTGATGGGTTCAATAAAAGTCATGAATTTGAAGTTAGCTTAGCTTTGTAAAAATTGTAAGGGTGGGAACAATGCTTCTTCTAGCTCCCTATATCCCAGGGCAGAAGCTGGCCTGATTATTTTTTCAACAACACTCTATAGTAAAATATTAAAGAATTTTGTTTTAATAATCACCAGGAAAAAAGTAGGTTGAAAAAATTTCCCCTACCCCTGTTCCATATCCTCAACTCACTCTATCCCATCACCCTTGGTGTTTTAGAATTTTAGTTCAGACTTCCTCTGCAGAGGATTCTCTATGCTACATGGAAAGTTGGCACTTTGGTTTTTATATAAATGGGCACTATATCTGTATTATTTCTGAGTTTGAGTTCTTATTGCAAGATATTTGTTTTATGTCTTTCAACAAAGTTGTCAAACTGATTCAGAATATTTATAAATACTAGTTTCTCAGTATTTTCAATTTTATATGTATTTAATACTCAATGATCTTATAGATATCTAAGCTTTTAATATGAAAGAGATCCACTCTTTTGCTTGACTATTTTAAATCCTTCGGGTGCTGACACGGCAGACTATAACCCTCCATTTGGGTTCTGTTCTTCATTTTCATCCTGGGCAACTACAAATCAATGATTGACTCTGAGAAATAGTGGAGCCTACTTAGGGCAGGGTGGGGTAGGGGTTGGGGGGATCGAGGCAGAGCAGTGCCTAGTTGCCTGGGACACATTACACATTTACTGAATTTGATTTGATTATGCTATTCCTTAGTCTGAAAAGGAAAGTGTTAAAATAAAACCTCTTAGGGAAAAGGAGGTTCTATCACAATGAGCTACAGTATATTCTGCCAAAGCTATTAGATTTTTGAGGCAGTTGGTACTTTATCAATTTTTATTGCTCCAATATAGTTATTTTATGGCCATTACTAGCAAAAGCGGATTATAGAAATACTGTTTGACAGAAAAGAAGGGCCCAAGGTGAATCTGTCTCCCTTGGATCTCCTAAAACAAAGGCTCTTAATGTCATCCTCTTGGCTTATAGAAAGAACAGTAACATGCTAGAAGGAAAAGTTCCTCATTTTATGAGAGTAGTTCTAGAAAGTCTGTATTCAGTGTTCTAGAGTACCTGCAGAGGTATTCAGCTTCCTTATTCCTGTGAAGACCTCTTCAGGTACCAGTATGATCACAAAGGTATTTCAAGGTGCTGGTACAGCATTAAAACCAGCAATCAGCAGATTTCAGGGACTTTGTCTAGGATGGGGCATAATCCACAGAGAATGCTGTAGGGTGTTTTGGGGGTGTCAAAATACAATTTAAAAAAGTAAAAACACATGACTGACATACAAATACAGAATGAACACATGGCAAAGACTAATTTATTAGTGGGAGAACCAGCAGGATGTAAGGCTGATTCAAAGAATATCTGAGAGATTCAGTGTATACATAAGTATTAAAAGTAAAAATGCTAGAATAAGAGAGCTAAATTAGACAGAAAAGTGGTTAATGCCCTATAGCAGCGGTCCCCTACCTTTTTGGCACCAGGGACTGGTGCTCTTATGACAATCTAATGCCTGGTGATCTGAGGTGGAGCTGAGGTGGTGATGCTAGCGCTCAGGAGCAGATGCAAACACAGATGAAGCCGAGCTCACTGGCCTGCCGCTCACCTCCTGTTGTGCAGCCTGGTTCCTAAGACGCCACGGACTGGTACCAGTCCGTAGCCTGGGAGTCGGGGACTCCTGCCCTATAGGGCAGTTTATCTGTAGTCTTTGGGATTATTTCTTCTACTAAAGAGAAATTTTTACATCTCTACCAGAAAAAAACATGTAAGAACACATCATTTCAAGAACCCTAATCATTAGTAAATGAGCCAAACGAAGATGCAATTTCCTAAAGTAAATAATCCTTGAGTGGGCCTCTCAGTCAATGCTTCAGTATGACAATGAAAGGACATTTGATCATCTTTCTGTATTATTTTAAAGCTTTAAATAATTTCTATTAACAGAGGACTAATAATTTATTTACTTCAGTCTAAGTCTTTGGAAGTAAAATTAAGGTTTTAGGGGGCTAGCTTTTAGAACAACATGGTATGCTTATAAAATTTACTTTACACAAGCATTCTAAAATAGTCATTTATTCACCTTTCAAACCAATCAAAGTGTCTTAGAAGTCATCTGAGATCCAGCCATCTTACAGGGCAAGAATGCTTTCTTTAGCAGCCTTGAGAGGTGATCATGAAGCATTTGTGTGCAAGGAGGAAGGAAACTAACATTACTGAGTGCATATTATGAGTGAATTCATTTCCAAAGGGCCAAATTTCTTTTCTCACAGTAACATGTTACCTATACATTTAGCCACATTTATCAAATGAATGGATTTCTTCAGCATAATTGCTTTGAATTATACCTTAATTTAAAAACCTTATACACAGTATAATTTACTCTTTTTAATGTACAGTTCAAGTTTTGACAAGTGCATATAAACGTAATTACCACCACAAACAAGATATAGAACAGTTCCAACCATAATTGCTTTTTAAATGTCAATTACTCAACAAGTATTTATTTATAAATAATCACTTTATTTGCTCACAATTCTGTGGGTAAGCATATTGGGCTAGAATCAGTTGAGTGGTTCTTCTGCTAGTCTTTTCAAGGGTCCCTCATGTGGTTACAAAGTCACCTGGCAATGTGACCGGGGCTGAATGTTCTAAGATGGCCTCACTCACATGTCTGATGGTTGGCTGTTGACTGGCTTCTCTATCCACATTATCCCTATTCCTCCAGTAGGCTAGCTGGGACTTCTTCACATGGTTGCTTCAGGGTTCCCAGGGAACAAGAGAAAAACTACAACACTTCTTGAGACCTAGGCTCAAAAGTCATCCAGCTATTCATGCTACATTTTATTGACCAAAGCAAGTCACGAGAAGAGCCCAAATTCAAGGAATAGGGAAATAAACTCCACCTTTTGATGGGAAGAGCTGTGAAGCCACACTATAAAGGGGTGTAGATAGAGAGGTGAAAGGACTTTGTAGCCATTAAGCACTCTCTCACACCATCCCATTTGGGAAAATGAGTGTTGAGTATATATAATTTTGTGAGCCTTCAGAGATGGAGAAAACCACTGAGGTGAAAAAAATGAGCTTTTTCAGGAGTGAGTCCTGAGGAATGTGCAGGATGGAACAAACCCAGGGGAATGTAAAGAACTTTAGTCAGAGACACTTTAGACAGATCATCAAGATGACTCATGGTATGTTTAGACATCAGTGAAGGCATGTTTGGGTGAAAGATTTGAGAAATAAGAGGTAAGGATGGTAGGGAAGGTTATGATTGGATGTGTGGGGCATTAACCGTTAGGCTTTCAGGTCTATAGACACTACCTACTAGGCAGAGAGCAGGCAGGAGTCAGTAGTGACATAGTGGCAGGAGTGGAGATGGTGGTATAGGGAAGAAGCCTTTAGAGCCTGCATCTTTATGGACAGCAGTCTGGAAGGAAGTTGATTTGGACCTAGAGTGTAGTGGCACACAGATCGCACCAAGAGAGCAGCCTAGAGACAGTTTCCCTAAAGGCAAATGCCTATATGAAGTCTCTCTCCTCAAGGGGCTAAAGGGCATAACTGGAGTTTTTACAGGTAGATTTATTTAGAAGTATAAAAAATGTTTATCCTGGATTAAAACTGGTTATCCTAGAGAGCTAAATTTAGGCTTGTAACACACACACACACACACACACACACACACACACACACACACACACACACCCCCTTCTCCTGTGTAAGATGCAAGTTTCATATGAGTGAGACAAGTAGGATACAACTGTTTACAGTCAAAGTTTGTCTATATTTGAAAAGAAAAAATTCTTAGTGCTCTTTAACATTATAAGTGGGGAAAGCTAAAAACCATGATGGAGCCAGGGAAAAGCTGCCTGCAGTTTTGACTGTAATCTACACTGTGAAGTCATGCTCTCTCTGCTCAGGCAGACTGTATAACCGCACTTTTCACAGCAGCAGCATAGCAAAGCACTAGTTTTCTTTTGACAGTCTGCAAAATGCATATTTCTTTCCCAAACTATGGCTTTCTATAGGACTTACGTGGCCATGAGAACATGTTACCTGTAATTTTTTTAAAACATAAAATGAAAACTGATATTTAGTTTAATTAAATAGCAGACAGCAATTCTCTTTCAAGTATTTGTGGGAGATAGGATGTAGAGAATTTGAGACTTTCCTACCAATCAGGGAGTGGCAGTCTAGTTGTAAATCTTCAGGTCATGTGTATACAAAATAGGTCAGAGTGAGGAAGTATGACATTAGGTGCCAAAGGTGACTAGAAAAGACTTAATGAGGGAATATAGAGTAGGGAATGGCGTACAAAAGAGTAGGGATTGGGAGGAGGGAAGTTTCTTGCTGAGCTACAATTCACAAGAATTTGAAAGAACTGGCCCAGGCAAGATTAGCAGGGCAAAGAAGGAAGGATGTTCCAGTTGTGAGAAAAAGCTCCAGGTAAATGTGAATGTTGGGTTGTTGGTGGTACTGGGGTGGGGGTGACGGTGGGGGCAGTGAGGAAACAGATGACATCCCGGACTGAGTACTCAAGACTTCTTGTTCTACACTATTCTCCCTGGAAGCCCAGGTGAAAAACTGTCCTCAGCTGATGGACTGTGTCATGTGAAAACATTACAAAACAAGTGAACAAACAAGAAAAAACATTTAAGTTCCACTTTCCACATACTAGATTTCATCCACTGTCTAGCTGGTGGATGGGTAGCCCTTTGTGCATACATTGTAGGATAGGGAGAAGTTCTCCAGAAGAAAAAACCTTCCCTCTGCCCTCGATGCTTGCTCAGACTGAGCCGGAACATACCATTGAGCAGTTATGTAAGAAAGGGGCCTCTGTTGAATTTTCTAATGACAAAGTACTCTAGTGAGAGACTTGATGGGCATGCTGAACTTTAGAAATTTTCTCCTCATGTGCTCCTCAAAACTGGGGAGGTTTTCTGTAAAAAGATGTGTTTTAAACATTGTCCTGTATACCTGAAACTAATAACAAAAAAATAAAGGCGATGGTAAAATAAAAATGTTTTAAGATAGGATCTGAGAAATTGTAGGTGGTTCACTTCATGCGGGTTCTAAGAGATCATGACTCATTAATTGCCCTCAGGTCAGCTTTTAAAAAATATTAAAAAAAAATTAATGATTATCCAAATTACGTATCGTGTGGAAAGGTACTCAGGCTTATACACCTGAGGAGTTCTTAGCCTGGGGCTTAGCATATAGCAAGCACTCAATGACAGTTGATTCTGAGCTACTTTTTGTAGTTTCTTTATAAAGTATAGCAATGTACTAACTTTTGGTGAATATGATTCTTTAATGTTGGGAGAGCAAATAAAACCATTAAAATTGGGCATCTGGTCCAAATTGGATGTTATATAGGAATCTCATACATCTATGTTCCTACACTTTTTCACCACTAAATACAACTTCTGAAATTTCTACCAGAGTGCTTTGAAGGTTTGCCTATCAAACACACCACTTACGGATTACTTAATTTCACCATTTTAATTAATCAAAGACAAAATGTTTCTGACAAAAAAGGTTCTATTAAACATGATGGATATCATTCAGCATTTTATCCTTAATATGCCATCAATTCAACACAACAATCCCAGTGGTTAGTGTTATTAACTTCATTTTACAAATGAGGAAACTGAGGCACAAAGAGATTAAACTCACTCAGGGTTGCATAACTAGTAAGAAGCAAAAGCAGGATTCAAGCTACTTGGGTCTCTGCTACTCTATCCATTCTAGCATTCAAATTCTTGAAACCAGTTTTAGCATGAATGGTAGTGCAATTCTAGCAATCTCACTCATGTATTTACCATAGAGATGCGAATTTATGTAGACACAAACATTTGCACATGGATTTTTTTCCGCAGCCCTACTTATAATCCCCCAAAACTGGTAACAACCCAAATGGGGTACATTCGTACAATGGAATACAATTCAACAATAAAAAAGGAACAAACTATTGATACACACAACTTGGATGGCTCTCAAAAGCATTATGCTGAGTTAAAAAAAGCAAGATTCAAAAGATTACATACAGTTTGATTCCATTTATGTGACATCCTCAAAGTGACAAAACTATAGCGATGGAGCACAGATTAGTGGCTGCCAGGGGTTGGGGTGGGAAGAGAGTGTGACTAGTGGTAGCACAAAGGAGTTTTGGGGGTGATGGAACTGTTTTGCACTTTGTGGTGGTGGTTATACTGATCTACACATGTGTCAAAATCCACAGAACTATATACTCCCTCCCAAATCAATTTTACTGTTTGATAATTCTTTAAAAGGCAATAGGTCTTTTCATTTAATGCTAATTTGTTTTCCCCATTTACTCACAATACACTTCTACATTTTGCATATTTAAAAATTCAAAGAGTTACACTATAATGTGAAGCAAAAAGCCATTATCAGGCTATGCATCCAAACTGAATGAAGAACGTTATCTCTTTAAGTAAACATTCCTTAGCTTTTTTGCAACAAGTTTGCTGCGAGAACACAGGTGTCATGAGAACCACTACTAAATATAAGCCAAAATGGAAAAGGAAAAGATCGTCGCTACTGGACATGAAGATTCAGGCAAGTCTACCACTACTGGCCATTTGATCTACAAATATGGCGGGATCAACAAAAGGACCATCCAAAGAATTGAGAAAGAGGCTGCTGAGAAGGGAAGGGGCTCTTTCAAGTACGCCTGGGTCTTGGATAAACTAAAAGCTGAACATGAGCGTGGTATAACGCCTGTGGAAATTTGAGACTAGCAAGTATTACGTGACCATCGTTGATGCCCCAGGGCACAGAGACTATCAAAAACATGATTACAGGCACATCTCAGGCTAACTTGCTGTCCTGATTGATGCTGCTGATGTTGGCGAATTTGAAGCAGGTATCTCCAAGAACAGGCAGATCCATGAACATGCCTTTCTGGCTTACATACTGGGTGTGAAACAACTAATTACTGGTGTTAACAAAATGGATTCCACTGAGCTACCCTACAACCAGAAGAGATACAAGGAAATCATTAAGTCAGCACCAACGTTAAGAAAATTGGCTACAACCCTGACACAACAGCATTTGTGCCAATTTCTGATTGGAATGGTGACAACTTGCTGGAGCCAAGGGCTAACATGCCTTGGTGCAAGGGATGGAAAGTCACCCATAAAGATGGCAATGCCAGTGGAACCACGCTGCTTGAAGCTCTAGATTGCATCCTGCCACCAACTTGTCTGACTGACAAGCCTTTGCATCTGCCACTCCAGGATATCTACAAAATTGGTAGTATTGGTACTGTCCCTGTGAACCAAGTGGAGACTGGTGTTCTCAAACTTGGCATGGTGGACACCTTTGCTCCAGTCAACGTACAACTGCAGCAAAATCTGTTGAGAAGCACCATGAAGCTTTGAGTAAAGCTCTCCCGGAGACAATGTGGGTTTCAATGTCAAGAATGTGTCAGAGACATTTGTTGTGGCAATGGGGCTGATGACAGCAAAAATTACCCACCAAAGGAAGCAGCTGGCTTCACGGCTCAGGTGATTATCCTGAACCATCCAGGCCAAATCAGTGCTGGATATGTACCTGTGTTGGATTGTCACACAGCTCACAATGCTTGCAAATTTGCTGAGCTGAAGGAGATTGATTTGTTGTTCTGGGAACAAACTGGAAGATGGCCCAAAGTTTTTTAAATCTGATGATGCTTCCATCATTGATATGGTTCCTGGCAAGCCCACGTGTGTTGAGAGCTTTGTTGTTTGTGACATAATACAGACAGTTACTGTGAGTGTCATCAAAGCAGTAGACAAGAAGGCAGCTGGAGTGAGCAAAGTCTCCAAGTCTGCCCAGAAAGCTCAGAAAGCTAAAAGAATATTATTTTCAATACCTGCTACCTCAGTGGTGGAAGAATGGTCTCAGAACTCTTTGTTTCAATTGGCCATTTAAGTTTAATAGCAAAAGACTGGTTAATGATTACAATGCACTGTAAAACCTTCAGAAGGAGAATGTTCTGTGGACCATTTTGTGTGTGTGTGTGTGTGTGTGTGTGTGTGTGTGTGTGAGAGAGAGAGAGAGAGAGAGAGAGAGAGACAGTTTTTAAGTTGTGGTTTCTAAAATCAGTACTTTTCAATAGAAACAACTTTACTAAAAATCTGTCACAGAATTTTGAGACTCATGAAAACAAAGTTTAATGAGAAAATAAACACTTCTTAAAAGTTAAAAGAATTTGGGTGCTTATTCCCTTAAAAATAAAAGTATTTCAGCAAATTATTAGATATCATATTTGACATAGCAATTTGCACAATAAAACAAAAGTGATCAAAATTCATCCTGGGAAAGATAACATAATGCAATGAGGATGTCGTAAGAATAACAAGGACAACCATGGCTCTTTCTACAATTTTTCAACAATTACTAGAATGCATTCATGTATCTCTAATATAATTTTAAAAAATTAAATCCTTCTAGGTTGAAATGGAGATATTTCCCAAGTTGCAACATTCTTCCATCCACAGGGTTTCCATTGCTTTTGGGAACACCTTGGTTACTCCATTACCAGGTCAGGCCTGTATTCTACTTAAAATCTAGTACCTCACTCATCTAGTACAGTGGGCACTCAATAAATATTTGTTAAACTGAATTGCATCTGGAAATGTGAGGACTAAAAATGACAAACACACAGTAGCTAACAAAGCCTATAATCTAGAAAGACTAAATCATGCTCTAATTTTGAGTGAGGCAAATTATTACTGAGTGCTAACAATGTGCTTAATAATTAAAAAGGCATACATGGAATTTTGGAAGAGGACAAGACAAACATAACATAATGCCAGTGGTATAGACATTTTTAAAGCCTAAAACGGGCAGAATCCAAACCAGAACCAATTATTCCTAGATCCCTAACTATAAAACAATAAAATTCAAGGGGATGAGGAAAAAAATAAGGGAAAAGCATAAGCTGTACTGAGTTTTATGGGTCATGCACTGCATTAGACATTTATGTAATTAAAATTTATTTTAGGACTCAAGTTTCAGCTACAACATGCAAAGCACTGAGAAGCCATCATTCCCACCCTTCCAAGAAAGAAGCTAGACAAACTTCTTGTACCTATCAGAGAACTGAGGTCACAGGGCAAACCAGCATCTCCATATCTGGAGTCAGGTGCCTGCACACATGATCTGAGCATGTAAATCAGTAGGAAGATTAAACTAAAAATTCTGATAAATTACTGGAGGCCAGAGTTTAGGAAGTCATGAGAGTATGAAACTCCTGGGCTCCACATGGGAGAGGGGCATTCCCATAGTCTTACAAGTTTTTGCTATGGGAACTCCACCAGTTTCTTACATTGAGGATAGGGGAAATTCAGAGAAAGCTCTCACCATGGTGCTGGTTGGCTGAGGAAAACAGTATCCACTGTGAAATCCACCGAGACCCCTTTCCTTTATCCCCAGTACAGAACAAAAGGCTTAATAAGCAGTGGGAAGGGCTTAAAACCCATGGCTTGAGGACACTGGTGTTCTCACTACAGCAGGGGAAAAGGAACAGAGGAAAAAGAAAGAGAAGCTCCACCCCTGGAAGAGGGGCAGGAAATCTTGTGAAGGACAAACTCAAGACCCAGTACCTGTGTAAGTCCGAGGCTTAATCAGGTCATCAAAGAACTCCCTCCTCTTCCACCAGCCACCACCTGGCAAAATGGTTTCATAGTTAGTAACAGTGGAATACAACTGGGAGGGCTGTAAGATACAACTCTTGGGAAACAGCACAAAGGAAAAACTCAAAGCCAAGCAGGAGGCAAAAAGAAGCTATCGTTAGAGGAATCAGAAATCTCTGGTGCTCATAGCAAAGACAAACATCAAACACAAGCCAACTCCTGCCTAGATTAACTTGAGTCCCCACACTAGAGGCCCAGCATGAAGAAACCTGTGTTCTTCATCAAAATATCAAGTATTTATCTCAGTATCTCTTGCCTGTGTTCAGCTTTCAACATGCTTATGAGGCATAATAAAAGGCAAGAAAATATTCCAAGTGACAAAACAATCATCAGATCCAGACTCAGTATGACCCAGATGTTGTGACTATCAGAAATAAAATATAAAAGAATTTTGGTTAATATGTCAAAGACTAATTAACCAAAAGACAAATGCAATACCAAATGGATAATTTCAAAGAGAAGCTGTAAGAAAGAATCAAATGGAAATGCTAGGAATAAAAAAACACAGTAAAAAAAACAACATGCTCAACAGCTCTGACACAGCCCAAGAAAGAATCAGTGAACATGAAGATCATGTTTATTGATCAGGACAATAAAATTAAAACAAAAAGAGACAAAAGAGTGAGAAAAATAGAACACAGCATACAAGAAATGTGGAACAATATATTTTTCTATCTCCTTCCTTTTGTTCTGTGTGTGTCTTTTAATCTGAAGTGAGTCTCTTGTAGGCAGCATATATAGGAGTCTCGTTTTATTACCCATTCAGCCACTCTATCTTTTGGTTGGAGCACTTAATTTCCATTTGAGGTACTTGTTGATAGGAATGCAGTTATTACCATTCTTTATTCATGTTTTTAATACATGTTTTTTCTTCTTCAAAAAGTCCCTTCAACATTTCCTGTAATTTTGGTTTGGTGTTGATAAATTCCTTTAGCTTATTTTTGTCTGGGAAGCTCTTTATCTGTCTTTTGACTCGAAATGATAACTTTGCTGGATGAAGTATTCTTGGTTGTAGATCCTGGGGTTTCATCACATTGAATATTTTGTGCCAAGCCCTCCGAATAGTTTCTTTTGAGAAATGAGCTGCCAGTCTTATGAGTGCTCCCTTGTAGGTAACTGCTTTTTTCTTGCTGCTTTTAAGATTCTCTTTGTATTTAACGTTTGGCATTTTAATTATAATGTGTCTTGGTGTGGGCCTCTTTGGGTTCCTGGTTTTTGGGACTCTCTGAGCTTCCTGGGGTTGTATGCTTATTTCCTTCACCTGGTTAAAGAAGTTTTTCTTTATTATTTCTTCAAATAGCTCTTCGATTTCTTGTTTTCCTTCAGGTACCCCGATGACACAGATATTTTTGCATTTGTGTCTCACAGGCTCCTTAAATTATTATTATAGTCTTGGCTTCTTTTTTTCTTGCCGTTCTGATTGATTATCCTTGGCTTCTCTATCCTCTATATTGGTGGTTCAATCCTCTCCTTTATCCACTCTGTTGATTCCCTCTAATATACTCTTCATCTCAGATAATATGTTCTTCATTTCTGACTGGTTTCCTTTTATAATTTCCATTTTTATGTTTTTTATTTCTTTGTTAAAGTTCTCACTGAGTTCATCTACTCTTCCCCTAAGTTCATTGAGCATCTTTATAACTAGTGTTTTGAACTCTGTATCTGTTAGATTACTTGACTCCATTTTTCCTGGATCTCTGTTCTGTTCTCTCATATGGTTTCTGCTTCTTTGCCTTCCCATTTTGGCTGCCTTTCTGTGTGTTTCTATGTACTAAGCAAAGCTCCTAAGTCCCCTGGACTTATTAGCATGGTTTTGTGTAGTAGGTGGCCTATGACATAGTCCTGAGTTCAGCTACAGACCAAGGTGAGCCCCAGCCTGTGCCCCTCTGGGGCCACCTGTTAAGATTCAGAGGACAATCCACAGATGCTGTGCTTATAGTTGCCTCAAGAAACCACACCATAAACCAAGGCCAATTGCCTCCAGTGTGAGTCTTGGTGCTTCTCAGCAAGAAGCACTAGACTCATGGAGGACACAACTGGATGTGGCTTGGGTGGGGCTGCATGTTGGGGGAGGCAGAGTTTCAAGGAGTCCTCTGAGTGGAGCAACCTCTGTTATCCAGTTGATAACATCTCAGCTATGGCAGTGCTGAGTCAGCATACTGGGAGGGGGAAGGGCTCAAGAGAGAAACAATGGATAACGCCAGCACTGCTGCCCAGGAGAGATCCTTGCCTCCAGCCCTGACTCCGACAACTCAGTGTCCCCCTATAAGTCCCTGGTGCCCCCTGTGTAGCCGACCTGGTGCTGGTGCTCAGAGCAAGCAGGTCTATCACCATGAAAGTCCATTCACAGACATGGCCCCTTTAAGAGGTGTCTGCAGCTTCTGGCTGCTGCTGCCACAGCCTCTGTCCCACTCCGCTGCTTGCTTGCTCGGGACCAGGCAGCCTTGCGTCTTCACCTCCTCCTGCCTTCTACCATTGCAGGTTGATTATTTCTCTCTCTAGTTGTAGGCCTTCTGATTACCTAGATTCCAAGTAACTTTGCTTGCTGTTTGCTCCATGTTTTTGTCACAACTTTGATTTGGTCGCAAGAGGGATGAACAAAGAGCTTCTATCATCTACACCATTTTTTCCCTCTGCAGAGATACATTTTTGATACAGGCGCAAAAACAATTCAATGGATAGTCTTTTCAATAAATGTTTCTGGAATTAATGGGCATCTACATGCGGGAAAATGAACATTGACATACACCTCATTCATGGCTGGTAGGAATGCACAATGGTAGAACCACTTTGGAGGACAGTTTGGCAGTTTCGTATAAAAACTCAGCAATCCCACTCCTATGTACTTACCCATATGAATTGAAAACATGCTCACACAGAAACCCGTATGCTAATGTTTACTGCGGCTTTATCCATAATCACCAAGAACATGGAAGCAGCCAAGTTATCTAACAGGTGAATCAAACAAACTGTAGTACATCCGTATGATGGAATATTATTCAGCAATAAAAGGAACAGGCTATTAATTCACATGATATGGATGAATCAAGTAAAAGAAGATAGACCAAGAACACTACATATTGTATGATTCCACTCATATGACATTTTGGAAAAATCAGGACTACAGTTAAAATTCAGAAGTACATTATTCTAAGGCATTTCAAGGAAACAAAACTGATGGGTTATGTGTTTTTTTTGTTTTTGTTTTTTAACAGGGATAGTTCTGACCAGGTAGACTTGGGTGGGAATTCATGGGTATCCATATACCATCTCTTTTTAAATAAATGTATTTAATTTTAAAAACAAGGTAATATATTCACATAGTTTAAAATTCAAAAACCATATATAAAATTTTATGCAATATATGGTGTCAGATGGGTACTAGATCAGGATGATCCTTTTGAAAATTATACCAGAAACTAATATTGTACGTTAACTGTAACTGAATAAAAAATATCAAAAATAAAAGTTTATGCAGTGAAAAAAACTCTCTATCCCTCTACCCCTGGCCATGCAGAGCCCCAAACTATCAATGCCTGAATATCTTTCCAGAAATATTTTATGTCTATGTAAGCAAAAATGTATATATTATTGCCCCAATATTTTACACAAAAGGTAGCATATGATACACACTAATCTGTTTCTTGCTTTTTTCCATTTTGTATATCTTGGAAATCATGCAATAACAGCATAATATATTCTACTGTACAATCAAGCCTTGATATATACTTAAGATATTACCAATATTTTACTATTACAAGAAATACTCCAAGTAACATGCAAATTTGAATAAATTTCTGGAAGTGTTGGCTGGGTCAAAGGATATGTGCATTTATAATTTTGATGGCTATTTCCAAGTCTCTGACTTTTAAAATGTCAGGGAATTTTCATTTTTAACTTTTATCCTAGGAGAAAAGAAGGGAAGCTGAGATTCTGTCACCAGGCAATTTTCTGGAGGAATGTACAATGCTAAAATGTACAAAGTGGTCCTTCCACTCAGTTTCCGTCATGTGCTTCCTAGGGACCAACTGCATTTTCATGTAATATATTTCAGGCTAGAAGGTGGCTGTAAAGCCTATTTCAGTTATGTGAAAGGTGTTATTTCTGAAAACTTCACAATCGAAGGCCAAAGGCTGATGCCTCAAATTGCTGGTCACTGGCCACTCACTTCACAGCACAATATTGGATACTTCCCTATAACCACAGGGAGATTTTTTAAATCTTGATCAAGTAAAACATATTTACTGAGAATCCTTTGTCCTTATTACAACGCCCAAGTAAGGATTTCTTCTCTTAGGTAAAAACTATAAATCGCAAAGAGGTTATGAGAAAAGGCTGAAAATGTTTCTTTCAGGTAGTGATGGAGTCCCAATTAACTGTCTTTTTCTTAACTACGAAACCTAATATATTAATATAGCCTAGTACATTACAGCTTTTGTGAAAAAGCTTGAACTGGAGGTTGAAAAATCTAGGGGGGGGGGCTTCTTTGATTATAACTACACAAGATAAGTGAAAAGTCAAGTCACTCACAAGAGTATCCATGTCCAGAGCCACACATGGTTTCCTCCTAGAAAAATCATCACTCAGCTCTACAGTTAGTTAAAGAGGTGGCACAATCGTATTAGTCTCAAGAATACACTATATTTAGAAATGAGTGTTTAACAAGATTTATCAAAGGAAAAGAGGTTATATCCATTAATAATTGTTATGCATTATGCAGTAATGCTTCCCTGCCCCTCCGTTTTTCACACCTCCTTGTATCCACACCTTTGGATGGTCTCCTCCTACAATGACTCTGGGTTTAGCCATGGAAGCACTTCCATGTTTTGGCTGATTGGACAATATTAAATGTGACACAAGGAGGCACTTGAGAAGTGCTTGGGCACTGATACTTGTTCTCACTTACTACTCTTTGTGCTTTTGAGACCACCATGCTAACAAGTCCAGACCAGGCAGTTGGAAGAGAGACCATTTGGAGTGGAGATGAGCCACCCCAGCATAGGGCCTCTTAGACTAACCAGCCTGCCAATCACCAGATGTGTGAGCGAGGCCATCCTAGATTATCCACCTGCCAGCTCACCACCCTCCCCACAAAAATCGGAACCAGGCTACTTCAAAGTAAATATGTTTGTGGTCCAGTACACATGGAAAGGGGAAGAGCACACTGGCTTTCCTCCTGTGAAGTTTAGTCTGCAGGTTTTTCTTCAAACAAAAAAACTTGCAATACCTGGATGAGGATAAATAAATATATAAGTATTGAAAAAAATGCCCAAGTCTTCCCAGATTCTCACAAATGTGCTGTCTGCCATCACAGATGGCACACACCAAAAAAAAAAACCATATATATATATATATATATATAAAATTTCCATTTAGTCACTGAAGCATCTTATCATGATATATTTAAACCAAAGTCTTATACTCAATAGCTCTGTTTCTAACAGTGAATAACTCTGGTTTCCAGGAATTACTTTTTCTCCCAATTCTACTTTTCCCCCCATTTGACAAGGCTTGGTGAAAGCTGCAAGAGCTCCCTTAATGCAGCCTAAAAAGCATCAGATATATGAGACAAATTAAACCTCCTTCTAGGATTTTGTAGGACCAGCTTCTTCCAGAACATGGCAACTCTTGTTAACCATGTTAATTGTGGGTAGTAAGAACTGTTTAAGATCTACACATTTGGGCTAGAAACAGTGCCTCTACTGGATCACAAAGTGGGACACAGAAGGGGAAATGACTTTCTTAATCACTTTTGTTTAGGCATCACTAGATACTTTTCTGGATTAAACACACGCACGTTTAAGAAAAAGTGAAAAACACCTTCCAGCAGCTTCCCATTGCCCTTGGAATAAAACACAACAAGCTCCTTAATGAGGTCCCATAAGGCCCTGTCAATCTTCCCCTGCCTACTTCATCTCTCTTTCCCTAGGTCCTAACCAAACCTCTGTGGATTCTTTCCACATCTCTCTCCCATCCCAGTGCCCTCACAACACCTGCTGTTCCTTCTGCCTGGCAATCCATTCTGACCTGCACCTTGCTTATTCCTCTTCATCCTTCAGACCCCAGGGCACCTTGCTTGTTTCCCTAACAGAAGCATTCTACCTCTTACTTACTGTGTGACCTTAGGCAAGTTACCTTTGCTTCACCTCTCTGAGCCCCACACCTCAGAGAGATAGCCTATGTTAAGCATTTAGTACAGTGCTCACCACACAGAAAATAGTTAACAGATCATCGCAGCTGTTATTGTTATTATACTATAATCTCCATCATAGCTCTTAACACAACAGGTGATTATTTATTTGTAGAAAAATAGAAACACCCCCTTGGATCCCACCTTACTACCTAATACATTTCATGCTATTCCCCTACATACTGCATTTTTGGAGGGGAAATTGAAATGAATGTAGATTAGAATCCAGATTGGCCTGACCCCATAGCCTGTGCTGGGTGCAAAACACCAAAGGCTTCCCTAACTCATGAACCTTGTCTTCTAAGAGCGGCAAGCCTGGGCAAGCCTCAGAGAAGATAAACAGATCTTCACATTCACATAGATCCCAAACAACTCCCAGGTATCTACTCCTCAGATCCTTAACCAACCTGGTATTCTAATCAACCCCTGTAAATCCCTTCAGTAGAACAATCTTCCCCTGACTGTGATGCTAATTTTTCTTACTTCCTTTCCACTGGATGTTGAGCTCTTAATGGGATGAATATCTTTCACCTCTTATGCCCCGTAGCAAATGGAAGCACTCAACACATGATTGCTGAATTAATTAGTTAAAATGTTGGAGAATATATTATGGCTGCAAAGTTGGGAGGTGGTGGAGTGTATTTTCCTAACAGTATTAAAGTTTGGCATAGTTAGGAACAAACTTGACAGGAATGATGACAAAAGAGTTTATCTTAATCACTTTACAACTGATGATTTCTATATCCAGTACCAGAGATTCCAATGTGATTTACAAATGTGTTTTTTGGTGGTAGGTAAACTTCACTCTATCTGAGGCCCTACATCACCCAAAATGTTCTGCTATACCCTGCAGCTGCACCTGAGTCACCCTTCATGACAGGATGCCCTTGACAAGTACGAGTCTCTCAATGGTTACTCTTCAATTGTTCAGAAAAAGAAACAGAAAGAGCAAATGATAAAGCAAATGGGAGCAAATTGTTAATAACTGGTGACCTTGGGTAAAAGGAGTACAGGAGTTCTTTGTATTATCCTTGCAACATTTTTTGTAATTATATCAAAATAAGTTTTTAAAATTTAAAAAAGAATAATATTAATGATTTTCCCAGGAGATTCCAACACACAGGTCTACAGTACTGGCCATGCTGGTACTATATTCTCTTGTTAGTTGTTCCAAAAAACACACTCCAGGCTTGGATTTGTCTATCAGCCAATATCAAAGGACAAGTAACTCCTTGGGTAGCAGGGCTCAGCCATGGTTTCTGGGTTGTGGCAAAAGATTAAATTACTGCTTGAAGAGTATTAATGAATGCACTGGTATCTCCTATTGGTCAAAGCCCCAGTTCTATTTCCCCACATTCAGCTCCCAACTTTCTTCAGTCGATTGCCCTCTGAGTTCTTACTCTCCTTTTCCCAAACTTAGTTATGCGGTCAAATTCTCTCCAGAACCCTCCTTTCTCACTGTCCCCTAAGAGAAGCACAGAGGAAGTTCTGATGGTAAGAGCTTTGCTATTGTCTATGGAGAGACCTCCAGGATGGAGGCAAAAATAACCATAGGGGAGTCACAAAGATTCCAGAAAATAGAAAACTCAAAGCAGTAGTTACTTGGTCTGTAATGACCACTTGCTAGCATCCTTTTATTCCTTTATCGCTTCTACTCACTCATCCTACATCTTCCCCACCCCACAAACCAGAGTGCTTCAGCTTTCCCAGCCACTGGAACAGGTAGAAACCTGTAAACCATTCGAGTGTCCCCATATTAGCTATTTCAGGAGAGTGCCAGATGGGTGTCACCCAACACCCACCCCTCACCTACAACATAAGTAAAGGTTATAGTAAGTTATCCCCTGATGAGAGATTTTCTTAATGTAAGCCAGCATATGATCTCTTCCTTCTTCAGCTGTTTTGTGTCAGCTCCATGAGGAGGTAGGTATATTATATCCTATGATAATACTCAACCTGTGTCCCTGATCAAGGCTTATAAGAGCCCTCTATGATGCCATGTCTTTACAAACACCTGATGCCTCCTGCTTCCCCAACTTCCCCACAGACACCTAGTTCTAGCTAGACCTCAAAGTAGTGGGCAAAAAAATGGCTTTGTGTAACTTAGGAGAGAAATGGGTTGCTATGGCTGTTAGAACACAAGTGAAGGAAAAAACAAGCATTATCAAAGAAAAGGATCATACCAACCTACAAGCCTTCAACATCCTTCGTTCCTTAACCTTCACTAACCCATATGTCTCAACTCTGATGAGAACCCTACACCATCATCTGTCCTGCTCCTGAGAATCTCCTCCACAGGCCAGATGGTGGGTCACAGGCGCCCCTAAGGCTACTTTCAAGTCACTCCTGGCTCCTAGCTGATCACAAACACTTTAGAAAGTAGTGGGAGGCCCTTCTCCACTTTCCCTTACCTGTGACCAAGATTCACAGGCTCCTACCAGTGAGAAGGCCAATGCACAGCAAGATGGCTCAGAAAACAAGGAGACAGAAAAGTGTGGGTTCTAGAACCCCTGAGTATTCCATAATTGTTTGAACAAATAATGCAACAAACTGTTTCAAGGCAACCATATTGGTTTAAGAGCTCTTTGCTAACAAAAACTGTAAAGAGCACACCTAAAGAAAAGGTGGCAATGATGGTAGCTCACACTAACTTAGAAGCACTTCCGAAAGATCTCATGTAATCCTTTCACCCGTAGAGATATTACCCTGTTACAGTTCAAGTATTTAAGCTCAGAGCTCACTTTAAATGAAAAAAAAAAAATGTTATGGAGGTAGAAGACTCCTAGGCTAAACAAAAAAGAAAAGAAAAACCATCTATTTCCACTTATCCAGAGAGTAATCATATGATGCTATAAAAGCATGAGAACTACACTATTCAAAGAGTACAGAGGCTGGGATCCACATTCCCATTGTTTACAGATGTTATGAAAGTATTAAATTAAATAAAAACACAATGCTTTGTTCAGGCCGACTCCTTTCTCACCCCCCCTCACCCCCATCCCTAGGCTCACAAGAAGTGGCTTGAGGGAAGGTATTTAAGAGGAGAACTACTAGGGGAAAGTGGATTCTGGGTTGCTTAAAGTAAGCCAAGATGTTGCGCAAGCAGTCTTTACCTAAATTATTTTAAGAGTTTAGAGAGAGGCAGACAGTTATCTTTATCAGACCGAATACAGGGAATGAGGTCGTCTTTCCCTCCAGGCCACTGGAATCATCATCAACAAGGTTTTGATTTCTTATGCAATCAGACGGCGGAAGGGGGTGGGGGGCGCCGTGATCTCCTCAGCTTCGCAGATAAACGTATCAAAAAAATTTCGCGCACAGCTAAGGCCAAGGATTTCCTTGCAACCCCGAAAGTCAGAGAAGCGGCCAAAAAAAGTTTCTTGCCAAATGCTTAGGAGCTACATATATCCCAGGGCTACACAATGATACCAACTTTTAAACATGCCTTCACATACCACCATTACGGTCACTTACTCGAGATCCCGCCCCCTTTCTCTCTTCCCAAGTAATAAACGCAGGTTGCCCTGTGCAATTTAAAGCCAGACTTCTCCCAAGCAGCGGCTCTAAAAAGCGAGAGAGAAAGACTGGAGGGAGGCTATCTTTCTTTTTTCTTTCTTTCTTTCTCTCTCTTTCTCTTTTTTATTTTTTTTTTATTTTTATTTTTTATTGATTACCCCGTGGTGGAGGGAATAAAACCAACACGATCGCTGGAGAAAAGTTAACTTTGCCAAGTCCATCGGTGGGAAAATTTCCTCTGAAGATTCGAAAGCTCTCCCGCTTTTCCCACCCCCGGGACCGCGGGGCACTCGGTGGTCTCGGCGGCCCCGGATCAGCAGCGCCCAAACAATGACGCTAGGGGGAGGGAAAGTTCACCAGCCCGCGGGGCCCCGGGGCTCACCGGGGACCTCGCCGCTCCCCGCACCGCCAAGGCCCTCTCTCCAGGCACTCGGTTCTTCCCGCCCCCCCAACATCGAAACAGCCAGGGCGCGCCCTCGCTCCCCAGAGCATCTGATCCCAGGCGGCCCGCAAAGCAGGTCCTCCCGCCGCGGATCTGACCCCGTGCGCCCCGAGAGCAGGCAGAGGACAGGGAGCGAGGGGGGCGTCGGAAGGGGGTTACTGGAGGGAACCGCTGCAACAGTTATGGCGCTCCACGCCTGCCCGAGTGTGGCTGCAGAGGAGCTCCGGCGCCCGTCCCCGCCCCCAGTGCGGACCACCGCCGGCCACTTTACCTCAGCGCACACACGCTCTCGGCCCCCAGGCGCCAGGGACGCGGGAGAGACCTGGAGCGCCGCGAGGCTGAGCCGGGACGCTGCGCTCCTCGCCGCCCGCTTTGGCTCCCTGAGGCCGTCCCTCCCGTGCCCACCGCGCGCGCCGCCCCCAGCCTGCTCACGCCGCGTCCGGCCTCAGTGGTGCCTACCTTCGCGCAGCCAGTCGGGGATCCCTCCTGGCTCCACGCTCGGCTCGGCAGTGTGCCGGGCGAGTCCAGTAGGAGTGGTAACCGCCCCCCGAACTGCTCGCTTTCTTCTCTCCCCTCCCTCGCACCTGCCCCCTAATCTCCTCCCCACCCCCTTACCCCCGCCCAGCCGCCCGATCCGCCGGGGCCGCCCCCTGCGCCTTAGCTCCCGCCCTCGGCCCTCGCCCGCCGGGCCCGTCAGGCCTCAGCGCCGGGCAGGAGGTTGGGCGGCGGCAGCGCGGCGGCGGCTGAAGCGGCGCGGAGCACTATTGTATTCCTGACACTGTGCGCTCCCACGCTCCGCCTCTTCCCCTTCCTTCCTCCCCATCCCGCACTACCCCCACCCCACACACACACACACACACCGCCGGCCGCGCTCACCCTACCCGACTAGCTCCCCGCCGTCCGTCCGCCGAGCGCCCTTCTGGCGGGCTGAGCGCTGTTGCTACCGCCTGAGCGCCTCCAGGCTCCGCCCACCTCGTGCTCCCGCACCCGCCGCGCGGTGCTTCAGGTGGGTTACTATCTGCTCCTGCTGGGCGCGCTGCTGCCGCTGGGAGCCTCGGCCCGGCTGTGTGCCAGGGAGGACCACGGCTAGGTGCCTCGACTGTATTCAAATACAGACTAAGCTTTTCATGGCCCCTTTCAACTCCAAAGTTCTATAAGTGGACCCTCATGTGGAAAACTCATCCCTCACTATTGATTTAAATTGTTAGCGCTTAGATCACCTATAATGATAAAGCCAAGGTCCCTATTAACATAAACGTTTATTCAATTGCAAACAAATGGTTTATGATGTTGTTTGGCTTTTTTGATGTGTCCACTTGGTTAGGATATAGCCTCTAGTTATTTAATCAAACATTAATCTAGGCGTTGCTATGAAGATATTTTGATATAATTAAAGCCGATCAGTTGATTTAAAGTAAGGGAGATAATCCTGGATAATCTGAGTGGACCTGATCATTCCTTTCTGACTGCGTACCCTACACATTTCGGATTTGCTTAGCCAGCCCCACGAGCCCCACGATTGTGTAAGCCAATATCTTCTAATGAATGAATGAATGAATGAATGAATGAATGAACAAATTAGATATATAGATATAGATATAATGTCCTATTGGTCTGCTTCTCTGATGGAATCCTGACTCATACAGATGTTTAAGCAACAAACCCTTTTTGATTTACCTATTTGGGTTTGTGTATCATGTGCAATTACTGCGGAGTCATATTGTCGTTTTCATTTACATTTCTAGGATAACACAAATGTAGGCTCTTTTATATTTTGTCTATTTTCCATATTGAAAATGTAGTTCTATTTTATAATACGCAAATGTGTGAGTTCTAAAATAGTCATAGTCCTTCGGACTTACCTCATGTATTATACTTACTTCGAAATAATTATGGATTCACAGGATCTGTAAAAAATATTACAGAGCAGTCCCATGTACTTTTCACCTGGTTTCCCTCCAATGGTAATATCTTATATAACCAAGATATTTACATTGGTACAATCCACAGAGCTTATTCAGATTTCACTAGTTTTACATGTACTCGTTTCTATGTCTGTATGCAATTTTATCACCCGCGTAGATTCGGGTAACCACCACAATCAACTGTTCCTCCACCACAAAGATTCTTCCTGCTACCCAATATAGTCACTGCCATCTCCTTCCTCTGCTCTAACCCAACCCCTGGCAACCACTAACATGTTCACATGTTCTCCATCTCTATAATTTTTTTATTTCAAGAATATTATGTAAATGGAATCATACCTTTTGAAATTGGCTTTTCTATACTCAGCAGTATTTCCTTGAGATCCACCCAAGTTGTTGCATGTATCAATAGTTCATTCCTTTTTATTACTGAGTAGTAGTATTGCTATGATATGGATGTACAAGTTTAACCATTCACCTATTGAAGAACATTTGGGTCGTTACCAATTTTTGCCTAGTAAGAATAAAACTATGAACATTCATGTAGAGTTTCTTTTCTTTTCTTTTTTTTTTTTTTTTTTGGTGTAAACATAAGTTTTCATTTCTTTGTGACAAATGCCCAAGAGCGAAATTTCTGGGTCAGATGGTAAATGTAAATTTAATGTTATAAGAAGCTGCCAAAAAATTTCCAGACTGTCTGTACCATTTCATATTCCCACCAGCAATGTATGAGACATCCAGTTTTTCCACATCTTTGTCTGCATTTGGTATTGTCACTATATTTTTATTTTAGCCATTCTAATAGGTGTGTGTTGATGTCTCTTTTAAATTGAGTTTCCCTAATAGCTAATGATGTTGAACATATTTTCATGTGCTTATTTGTCATCTGTATATCTTTTTTGGTAAAATGTCTGTTCATGTCTTTTTGCCCATTTTCTAACTATTGTTTGTTTCTTACTGTTAAATTTTGAGAATTCTCTGTGTATCCTAGATATAAGTTATCTGTCAGATACGTGGTCTGCAAATATTTTTTCCAGTCTGTAGCTGGTCTTTTCATCCTCTTAATAGATTTTTCAGACCAAAATTTTTAATTTTGATAAACTCCAACTTATCAATGTCTGCATTTATATATCGTCCCTTTGGTGTCACCTACCCCCAGGTCCCACAAATTTTCTCTTATATTTCCTTCTAAAAGTTATAGTTTTATATTTTACGTTTAGATCCATGGTCCATTTTGAAAAAAAAAATTGTATAAAATGTGAATTTAAGGTCGAGGTTCATATTTTTGCCTATGAATGTCTGGTGGCTTAAACATAATTTGTTAAAATGACTATCTTTTGTCCAATTATTGCTTTTGCACCTTTGTCAAAATCAGTTGGGCATATTTATGTCGGGCTATTTGTATGAGGCTATTTCTGGGTTCTTATTTTCTTCTATTGTTCTATGTGTCTATCCTTGTGTGAATACCAAACAGTCAGGGATTACTATAGCTATAGAGTAAGCCTTAACATTGGGTAGAGTGATTCTTCCCACTTCATTTTTCTTCAAAATTGTTTTAGCTATTTGAGGTCATTTGCTTTTCCATATAAATTTTGGAATAAATTGTCTTTATCAACAAAAACCTTGTTGGAATTTTTATAGGAATTGTATTAAATCTATACATCAGTTTTGGGAAAATTGACATCTTTACTATATTGAGTCTTCCAATCCATGAATATGATATGTGTGTCTCTCCATTTATTTAGATCTTATTTGACCTCTTTCATCAGCATTTTAGAATTTTCAGCATACAGATCCTGTACATGTTTTGTTAAGTGTATGCAGTATTTCATTTTCTTTGGAGTGATTATAAAAAAATAGTATGGTGTTTTTAATGTTGGCTTCCTCATTCATTGTTCATTATTAATTTTTGTGTGTTGATCTGGTATCCTTTGACTTTGCTGAACTCAATTATTCTAGGAGATTTTTGGTAGATTCCTTGGGATTTTCTACATAGACAATCGTGCTGTCTATGAATATGGACAGTATTATTTCTTCCTTTCCAATCTGTATGCCCTTTATTTCCTTTTCTTGCTTTATTGTGTAGGCTAGAACATTGAGTATTATGCTGACTGAATAAGAGTAGTGTGAGTGGACATCCTTCCCTGTTCCCTCTCTTAGGGGGAAACAGTCCATCTTTCACCATTAAGAAAACTGTTAGCTGCAGTTTTATTTTTGTAGATGCTCTTTACCAAGTTGAGAACATGCCCTTCTATTCCTAGTTTCTGAGAGTTTTTTTCATGAATGAATGCTCAATTTTGTTAAATTCTTTTTCTGTATCATTGATATAATCATGTGATTTTTCTTTTTTAGTCTGTGGATATGGTAGATTACACTGATTGAATATTGACTTTGAACTAACCTTGCTTAGTTGGAATAAGCCCCACTTGGCCATGGTATAATTCTTTTTATACCTTTCCAGATTCTAATATCACTAATATTTTGTTGAAGATTTTTGTGTCAGAATTTATGAGAGAAGTTTTGAGGGTTTTTTTTTTTTCATACAGTTTTTGTCTGGTTTTGGTGTAATACTGACTACGTAAAATGAGTTGGGAAGTTGTGCAGAAAAGAGTTAACATAGCAGGCCTCTGGTGGGCATCTGGGAACTTAGATTTCAGGAAGATTCCCACCATTCCCAGAACTGATAAGAGTGGCTCACTATGCCTAAATTGTTTGTACAAATGTGATTTATGTTGGGGCTAGATTCAAGTCTTCTGATTTTCAGGTTGTGCAGAAAAGAGTTAACAGCAGGCCTAACTGCTGCTGTCTTTTGAAAGGCCTGCTTTCAAGGTTGGTCCTTGGATGGCATCTGGAAACTTGGATTTGGGGTGAGTTCCCACCATTCCCAGGAATGATAAGAGTGGCTCACTGTGCCTAAACTGTTTGTACAAACAATATGGTTTGTGTTGAACATCTGCTTTCCTTCTGGGAGTCTGGAATTTTGGTAAGTGCTAGGCAGAGGGTACCTACATGACCACCCCCCAATAAATGCCCTGGGAACTGAGTTTCTAATGAGCTTCCCTGATAGAACACATTCCACATGTGTTGTCACTTTTTGCTGGACTTAAGTACATCCTGTGTGACTCCATTGGGAGAGGACTCTTAGAAATTTGTGTCTGGTTTTCTCTGAACTTCACCCCATGTACCTTTTCCCTTTGCTGATTTTGCTCTGTATTCTCTTGCTATACTAAATCATAGCAGTGAGTCTGACTATATGCTGAGTTCCTAGTGACTCATTGAGCTTTGGAGTGGTCTTGGGGACCCCTGACACAGAAGTGTTCCCTCCTTTTTGGTATTCTAAAAGATACTGTGTAAAATTTGTAAAATTCTTTAAGTGTTTGGTAGAATTCTCAGTGAAACCATGTGGACCTGGCACTTTCTTAATTCAAGACCTTTTAACTTACAAATCTAATTTTTTTAGTAATTATCGAACTATCCAGGTTATAAATTCCATATTGGTTGAGTTTTGGTAGTTTGTGATTTATAAGGAATTTGTCCATTTTATCTAAGTTGTCAAATTTATGTGCATAGGGTTTTTCATAGTATTCCTTTTTATTAAACACATCCATCACCTCACATATTTATCCCCCCCTTTGTAAGAACATTTAAATTTTACTCTTTTAGCAAATTTCAATTATACAATACAATATTATCAGCTATAGTCATCATATTATACACTAGATCCTCAAACCTTATTCATCTTATAGCTAGAAGTTTGTACCCTTCTACCAATCTCAATTTCCCCCACCCCACAGCCTCTGGCAACCACTATTCTACTCTCTATTTCTATGAGTTCAACTTTATTTATTTTTCTAGATTCCACATATAAATGATACCATGCAGTATGTGTCTTTCTCTTCCTTGCCTATTTCACTTAGCATAATGCCCTCCAGGTTCATCCATATTGTCACAAATAACAGGATTTCCTTCTTTTTAAAGGCAATAATATTCCACTATGTGTGTATCATATTTACTTGATCTATTGACAGACACTTATGTTGTTTCCATATCTTGGCTATTGTGAATAATGCTGCAATGAACATGGAGATACAGATAGCTCTTTGAGATAAGTTTTATTTCTTTTGGATATATACCCAGAAAGTAAGATTGCTGGATCATAAAGTAGTTTTTTTTGGGGGGGGGGTCTTAATATCAAAGAAATTTAATAATTTGCAAGTTTCTTTTCCAAATAGTGACAGATTTTATGCACATTTTGTTCATGGATTGACTATATATTTACTATGGACAGACATTCATTTAGCATCTTTCTTCCAAAGAATGTAGAGTGGGTTGAGGACTTTATTTTCTTTACGATGGCTGCAGGATCTGTAGGATTCTTGTCTCATTAGTGATTTGTGTCTTTTCTCTTGTTAGCTTAGTCAGTCTTGATATAGGTTTATCAATTTTATTGATCTTTTCAGAGAAATAGCTTTTTGTTTAACTGATTTTCTCTTATTTTTCTATTTTCAATTTTATTGATTTCTACTCTATTATTTCCTTCCCTCTGCTTGCTCCGAGTTAATTTTTATTTTGCTCTTCTTTTTCTAGTCTCTTGAGGTGGAAGCTTGCATGATGGATTTGAGACCTTTCCTCTTTTCTAATGTAAGCATTTAGGGTTCTAAATTCCCATGTCAGCACTGCTTTAGCCACATTCCACAAATTTTGATATGTTATATTTTCATTTTCATTCAGTTCATTATATTTTTAAAAATTTCCCTTGAGATCTCCTTTTTGACCTATGGATTGATAAGAAATGGGTGGTTTAGTTTCCGAGTGTTTGGATACTTTCCTGTTGACTTTGTTATTAATTTCTAGTTTGATTCCATTATGGTCAGAGAATATCTTCTGTATGATTTTAATTCTTTCACATTTGTTGAAATTTGTCATATGATCCAGAATATAAGCTTACTTTGGTGAATGTTCCACGAGTAGTTGAAAAGAATGTGAGCTTTGCTATTGTTGGGTAAAATATACTATAGATTAGATCCCGCTGCTTTATAGTGTTGTTGAACTTTATAATCTTGATGATTTTATGTCTACTAGTTCTATTGCTGAGAGGGAGAATTGACGTTTCCAACCATAATTGTGGATTTGGTTGTTTCTCCTTTAAGTTTTATCGGATTTTGATTCATGTATTTTGAAGCTCTGTTGTTTGGTGTATACACATTTTGGATTGCTATGTCTTCATGGTGGATTAACCCTTTTATCAATATATGATATTCCTCTTGTCCCTGGTAATTTAGTTTACTCCGAAGTCTACTTTATCTAATATTAATATAACCACTCCTGTTTTTATAAATTAACGTTTGAGTAGTATATCTCTTTCCATTCTTTTACTTTCTACCTACCTACGTTGTTATATTTGAAGTGAGTTTCTGATTCTGGGAAAACATGGCAGAGTGAGAGACGTCCTAAGATCTCTCCCCTTGAAACAACAATAAGCTGAACATCTAAAACTCAACAAAAAACACCCAAACTGCACACCAGCATGTATGAACGTGGGATCTGCGCATAAGAGCTACCACAGGTCAGAACCCCAGGTGTCTGGCAGTGGACTGGGACAAATAAAGAAGCTGCCTCTCGCAGCCACCAGAGCTCCTTGCAGGAGAAGAACCAAATAGGACTTCTGGAGATAAAAAACACACTGCAAGAGTTGAAAAATGAAATAGCAAGCTTGAGAAATAAAGTCGACCAAATAGAGGAAAGGATCAGTGATATCAAAGACATAAATCTAGAAATAAATCAGAAGGAAAAAGAGAAACCAAAGAATGAAAAATAATGAAAGTGAAGTGAGTTTCTAGTAGATAACATACAGTTGGGTTATTTTTAAAAGCTATTCTGTGACTCTCTGTATTTTAATTCATTTATTTAAACTATTTTAAAATATAATTTTCTTATCTATTTCCTCTACATATATTGAATTCAATATCAAATGGTGTTATAATTTTTGCTTCAACAATTCATCAAGATTGAAAAAATTCATGAAGAAAAAGATAGTCTATTATATTTATCCCTGTTTTTACACATTTCATTGTTTTCCTTCCTTTATGAAGCTCCAAGCTTCCTTCTGTTATCATTTCCATTCTGTTTGGAGAACTTCCTTTAGCCATTCATTAATGATAAGTCTGCTCATGAAAAATTTTTTAAGTTTTCTGTCATCTGAGAATGTCTTTATTTCCCCTTCATTCCTGAAGGACATTTTTGCTGAACATAGAATTCAGAGTTGGCACTTCTTTTTTCTTTCATCATTTGAAAAGTGTACCCCTTCCTTCCAGGCTTTATGATTTCAGATGAGAAATTTGCTGTCATCTGAATCAATATTCTTTTATAGGTAATGTATTTTTTTCTCTCTAGCTTCTTTCAACATTTTTTCTTTAGTTTTCAGAAGTTATTTACGATGTGTCTTGGTTTGGATATTTTTGCATTTCTTGTTTGGGTTTCACTGAGCTTCTTGAATCTGTTGGTTTATTGTTTTGCCAAATTTGGGACATTTTCAGACATTATTTCTTTGAATTCATTTTCGGTACCACTCTTCTTTTCTTTAGAAACTTCAAGGATATGAATATTAGCACTTTTGTTATTGTCCAATAGGTCCCTGAGACACTGGGGTATTTTTCTCTCATCTATTTTCTCTCTTTTGTTTAGATTGGAGAAATTCTATTGTTTTGTCCTCAAGTTTACTGATTCTATCCTCTGTCAGCTTCCTGACACTTTTGAGCCCATCTATAAGTGTTTAACTTTGATTATTATATTTTTCACTTCTATAATTTCCATTTGGTTATTTTAATTGTCTTTTCCCATTCAAGTTGTGATTTTACTAGTTCCAGGTATGATGAGTGCTTTTCCCATTGTCTCCCGGACATTTTGGTAGACAGTTATCCTATTTAGGTTTAGTGCATAGGTCCTGGCCTACTTTTGTGGGCTGTGGTTGTAATGACAATTTAGTTTTCAGAACCCTTGCAATGCTATTCTGCTTTAGTTTGTTTGTGTGCTACTTGAAGCCACCTTGAAAACTTTGGTGGTATTCCACACTGTGGCTCAGTTCTCACAGCTTTAGGCATGTTGATTTGGTCAGTTTTACCTTTGGGTCAGTTAGGTGTCTTGCCAGGACATCTTATGCAGATTTAAAGAATCTCTTTCTCCAGCTCCCTCCTCTCTCAGATCCTTCCTTCAGCTCTAATTGAGAGGGTGAGGGGCACCAGCTGCCACTGCCAGACACAGGTGAAAGTCCAGACTCCTCACTCCATCTCCATTGACATGGCAACACTGAGTAGGGGCAGCATCTCTTTAGATCCTCTGCTGATGCCCAGTGGGAGGGGAGTGGCAGATGTCCAAACTCCCCCATGAGTTCTCAGCTGCCACCACTGGTGGGAGAGGAAAGTGCCTCCTCAGCCACCTGCTACTTGGTGGGGGTCAGTAGATCCTGTGCCTCCCTGGGCCATCTGCTGTCACCAGGTGGGGGCTGGGGGATGCCAGGCCTGCGGAGGCTGAAAGTGCTAACCCTGGCTACCTGCTGCTGCTGGGTGGGGCAAAGCAGTATGGTTCCTTGCTGGGTATCTGCTGATTCTGCCAGCAGGCCTCGCCTGGCTGCCTGGTGGGGTTGGGCTCTAGCTAGCTCTCTGCAGTGTAGGGGTGTGGGGTGAAAATGCTTCCCCAGGCTGCCTGGTGCTTCTGGGACTCCCACTCAATCTTGGCTTGTGCTCCGGGAGGGAAAAGAAAACGTTCCTCCACCTGCCTGAGGGTACTGAATGGGGGACCTTACTCAGTCTCTGCTGACATCACTGGCGGGGGTAGGGCAGGTGTCATCAAAAGGTTTCCCTCCTACTGGACTGGGCTTCTCTCCTTTCCCAGTCCTTTGGCTAGAAACAACAGGTTTTCCTTTGATTTCTTTTTTTGTTTGTTTCTTTATTTTTGTCTTCTCTGATGGGAGATTCTAGGTTGCAGGCCCCTTCAGCACCCATTCTGGGATACTGAAAAACTGGGGAACTCAATGCTATGTTTGCTCAAGTCCTGAGGGTCCCAGCCAGCCCGCTTTCCTCTTTCCACCACTCTTTATGATGGACTTTTGTATTATTTCCAGAGGTTTTCATTTTTCTTAGCAGTCTGTGCCATTTTGTCTGGAAGTTACCTCATGTTTTAAAATAAATTAATGAAATAATTAATGAAGAGATTTTTGTTTCAGTTGGAAGACAAAGAATTTGACATCAGGACTTATGATGACTTCAGTTTGTATTTTAAAGTCATATCTATTGTCCTTCTTTCTTTTTTTCTTTTGTTTGTTTGTTTGTTTGTTTGTAAAATGGAACTGATGCTGCTCGGATGTGGGTAAAGAGATACTCTCAGCAGGCATAGGGGACTGCGTAATTGTTTTTGTTGAGCCACCCATTGATGAAACTGGATGCAAGATCTTTAAGCTGCTTGTGTTATTGTGCAGACACTATGGCGGTGTAACTTGGCAGCAATGGGCTCAGGGGACCAAAAATGAAAAGTCTGAAGAAACATAGTATATGTGCCGCCGAAGTAAGCACTGGCCAAAGAAATATAGAGAAGTAAATTATCATTGTTGGCAAGACCTCCCTTCCTTCTTCTCTTTTCTATCCACCTTCTCTTACCCATCACATAAAATTTCACATGATAAAAAATAATGGGCCATATTTTCCTTAGATAAGTAAAATAGCTATTTTCTATATAAATTCATCTATCTGTGCTCTGTAATATATATGTAAATCCATAGACAAATGGTCTGGAAGAATACAGACCAAATTGATAATGGTAGTTACCAATGGAGAGTAGAGATCAAAGAGGATTTTAGATTTATCTTGTTTTTGCAGGGAAAATAAAATGGTATTTGTGTAATTAACAATTAATAATAACACAAAACAACCTGTGCATCTGCCAAGCCACATAAGAGAGTCTGATACTAAAAAGAATTTAAGATATGCTCCCTTTTTCCTCAGTCAAAAATTATTTCAAACTTGTGAAATCTGGCGATACCTCACATTTGTTCAGAACTTCACTGCTATGACTCACAGGAACATTTTCAGATAAAATTTGGAAAATTGCTGATTTTTCAAACAGAAAAGCAATTGTAAACACGTGGCACTTTTATTTGCACTCATGGTTGAAATGGTACTGTGAAAATGTTCTTCATGTGCACATAAGTAAATACAAAGGAAACTATAATGGGAGAGTATAGTCAATGTGATAAGTTTATGACTACTGGTAATCTCTTAATTCTTCGCTACATATTGATATCCAAAATAATGCTATCAAATAGAGACAATCTGCAAAAAATAGAGAACTTTTAATTCACAAGACCTCACTTGTGAAAACTACATTCATGGAAGGAGGCAGAAAATCAGTATTTTTGAAGCATCTACTGTGTTCCAAGTGTTTAACTTATATTTTCTCATCTAATCTTCCCCCAAACCCTCGATAGTAATCATTATTTCCATTTTACAGGTAAGCAAACTGAGACTCAGAAAATAACTTTCTCCATATAATTATTAGACAGTAGGTATGCTTTCTACTCTTGTGTAGGCTTCAGTATTTAAAGTATCTACCATTTTTATCCCAAAGGAGAATGGAAATAACCAACTAACCTAGCCCAGTACTCATTAAAGATTTGTGGCCTGAGGAAATGATTTGCAGATGAAGAAATATACACCCGTTTCTTGAAATACTTCTTTTTTAAGTGTTAAATTGAACTGGAGAACTAATTTTCTTACAATAAACTGAAAACAGTTTAGTGGAATTGAGCAATGGCATACACCCAATGGATGAATTATAAGTAATGAAGCTTCCTTTTACCAGATGGTTAATGACCTTCATAGACCAAATATGTTTTAATCCTGATGCAACAGATTGATAATATTGACTCTATCTCTTCCTAGGAGCCTGTCTGGGCTCATGATTTATTTTCATAAAGAAGAGTGTTCACTGATGGAAATTAAAAACAAAATGAAACAGCAACCATTAACTGTAATGGTCAGTTTTATGTGTTAACATGACTAGGCTATAGTCCCCAGTTATTCAATCAAACACTAATCTAAGTAGGGGTGTTTTTTGTAGATGTGATTTAAGTCTATAATCTGTTAACTTTAAGTAAGGAAGATTATCCTGGATAATCAGGGTGGGCCTGGTTCAATCAGTTGAAGGCCTTAAGAGCAGAACTGAGGCTTCCCTTGAAGCAGAAATTCCACTATGGACAGCACAATCAGCTATGTCTAAGAAATCCAGCCTACCTTTCCTGATGCTCTGCTCTACAGATTTCAGATTTTGGACTTGCCTAGCCAGCCCCCACAATCATCTAAGCCAATTAATTGCAATAAAATTCTTTGTATTTATAAGGAACATGTATATATATATATAATGTACATAAGGAACATATATATAATATATATATGGAACATATATATATCCCCTAATGATTCTGTTTCTCTGGTAGAATTCTGAATGATACAATCACTGTCTTTTTTATAGAAGTCCAGAATCTATATGTACTTAAGAAAAAAATTAAATTTCCCTGAACTATGTATTCTTTCGAGATTGAATTTTCCTAAATCTGAAATTTCAAAAGGGATTAAGGAAGTGTCTGATTCCAGAGAATGCTCAACTTTAGAGACTAATTATCATTTTCTATATTAGAAGAAAATTGCACCATGTGTGGCTTAGGAGAAAGTGGTTCCTCTTGGGAACCATCATCTAAGTGGGTTCTCAGAAGTCTCTGTATTTAGCTTTCTGAAAATAGAAGCACCACGACTTTATGAGACAGAAGCCCATGAAAACTGTTCCAGGCCTTCTAGGCTCTATCCAAGTCTGTCCATAAATCCTGCACATCTGATGGGATACAAGAACCAGTTTTAATCACAACAGCAATGACTTTGTTTCTGACATTCTTCAGAAATTTTTGGGAATTTTTTACTTCCCTGGGAGACCTTACCCAAATGGTCTTATCCCATTCTTTATTTCTCTGAGGAAAATTTTGGGTTCCATATGTTCTGAAACTTTTCCCCTCCATCTGTTTATGGTGTATTCTAAACAGATTGTAAGCTTCACGTGGCAAATACTGATAGTTGCTTACCCAATATCCATTCTTTCCATCTTTATTGTCAGAACCTCAATTTTTCATGGGGACAATGTGTGTCCAGTAAGAATACTCACCTGCCCAGACTAGAAGGTAGGATGGCCATGTGATCCAACTCTGGTAGATGAGATGTAAGTAGAAGTCTAGGGAGTGAGGCTGATGGTAAAGTTATTGTTTTCCCAATGAAAAGGGACTTAGCTGGCCCTTTGTCATTCGTCTTCTCCATTCTACCTAGAATGCAGTCACAATACTTAGAGGCATGAGAGCCATCTCATGTAAAGAGAAAGTTACCTGTTTAGGGTGGCAGAACAGGAAGATGGAAAGAGCCTAGGATCTTAAAGACATTGTGGAGTTGCTGGGCTGCCTAGCTGCCTACCACTAGACTTTGTGTTACATGAGACCCAGTATGCTGTTCTTCTTCCTCTTCCTCCTTTTCCTCCCTCTCCCCTCCTCCTTTCTTTCTTTTCTTTCTCCTTTTCCTCCTTTCCTTCCCCACTTCCCCTCCTTCTCCTCCATCTCTTTTCCTTCTCCCCCTCTCTCTTCTTCTCCTTCTTCTTTTTGGTATACTGCTAACAGTTCCCTTCATCCTCCTACCTCAGTCCTACAGTGTTCAGCTCATAAGTTCAATACTCACAGGACTTCAGTATCGGTTACTGATTGAGTGGCATTAGAGTACTAGAGCCCCCTCAATCATGTTCATATTTATATTCATCCAACTAGTATTTATTTGCTTCAGGCAGTATTTGGCTGCCAGAAACCAAGAAGGGACAGGTACAGAAGTCTTGGTGTCTGTCCACAGAGAGCTTTGTATCATTTCGGAGAAATAAGACACAAGAAAAGTAATACTTCAAAGTTTTGTGTGATTAAAGAGGAGAATAACTAATACAGAGGCTACTTAGTAATTTTACTTTATTTCACCGAATACTCAAAATGACTGCGAAGCAGGCATAATTCTCATTTTACAGGTGAGAAAACAAAAGATATAACATAGCTTGTAAAGATCTACACAGGTTATGTACAGCAGAATGTAAATCAAACCCAAGTCCAATGGTTCTCAAATCCACATTTTTTTATTCTTTAAAAATCTGACATGACTAGTCCAAATTATCAGGAGTCAGTGGCTTACTAGAGGATGTAAAACTTGGGCCAGTCCTGAAGGAAGGGCAGAATTTGAAGCTTTGGGGTAAGTGGGTAGGAATAGGGATAGAGTGATCAAGGGATTCAAGACATGGAGAGGAACATAAGCAAAGACCAGTTTTCATTGATCATGCCCTATCCAATAGTCACAACATCAAATGATTGCTAAGGCAGAGAATTGAGTTCTCAAAGCAAATAAGTATCTGTTAACTTATCTCAACATCCTGTGATAGCCGCTGTGGGATAAATCAAGGTTAATTTTGTGAAAATACGTGGCATGTGCTTGCTGCTCAGTTTTTGATGTTTTTGTTCTTGAAGAAAGTGGTCCCAGACTTCAAAACGAAGGTGCTCATCATTTGGATTACTGAAAAAGTGACAATGTAGCTTGGGAGAGGATGAAATTATTTACAAGTTCCAAAATAGAAAGTGTCACAAGATGATATGAGACTAATGATAACCAAATCACCCCCAAAGGTTATATGCTTTGAACTACTAAGCCCCTTTACCCTGCAGTATATAGCATAAATGGAAGGAAGGAAGCAGAGGCCTTAAGTAGGGGCCCAGAAGGAGAGGCTGATATAGTAACCATGGAGCCAATGGCACACATTAGGTTGATGAGGATGGGCATGAAAAGGAGAGGGTGGAGAAGAAAAATATTTCAACAATAAGTTTAGTTAAGTGCTGTCTAATGGAGGTGGGAAAAAAAAGAACAGTCTGAGACGACCCTAAAGTATTGATCGTATAACTGAGATAATTGCATGTCATCGGTGTAAATGAGAATGCCAGGACAGGGAGGCCATCTGGGAAGGAGGAATGTGATAGTTCACTTTAGTACATGGTGAGACCAGGAGAACAATTATTTTACTGTACAAGTGAACATATTTGGTAGAGTTGAAGACTGAGGAACGGCAGTCAGATGAACAGCTATGCTTAGTGGTGCCAGTTGATGCTGTGAGAAAGGTTCATATACCTAAAGGACAGAACACAGGGATAAAGGCAGAGGACAAGACTGAACCTTGTACCATAATGACGGATGAGGTGGAAGAGGGAAAAGGAAGAGTAGAGAAAGAAAGCAATGAGAAGCTAGTTAAAGAGACTAAGTCACAAAGAAGTAGTAAAAATGGAGTCTAGTACAGTGCCTGGCCCAAGCAATGCTCAGTTAATTCATAAATGGTGGATAACTGCATTCATTGTCACAAGAACCAAGGTGGGAGAAATTTTGAGGAACAGAGGAGTGATTATCAGTGAAAAATGCTATAGGGAACAAAGTGTGATTTAAAAAAAAAACCATCCAGGAAAGGAGATAAGGCACACACAGAAGAAAATGGACGACTGTATATACATAACTATCTCTTTCATATTTGTCATGTTAACCACACACCATAGAGTCAGAACCGAAGTATGTAACATAAAACAAGAAGAATCAGAGGCAAAACATGCAAAAGCCAACCAAAATAAAGACAACAGAAACAAAAGGACAAGGAAGCAATAGAAACACTGAGCTACCAGAAAGCATAAGATAAAGTGGCTATAAGGAGATCTCATATTTCAATAATCACCCTAAATGTAAAAGGACTTAACTCACCAATAAAAAAGCATAGAGTTGAGCATGGATCAAAAAACAAAACTCAACCACATGCTGCCTCCAGGAGACATATCTCAGCTCCAAAGACAAATATAGACTTAAAGTGAAAAGGTGGAAAACGGTATTTCAAGCAAATGGCATTCAGAGAAAAGCAGGAGTAGCAGTGCTAATATTGGACGATATAGACCTCAAAATAAAAAAGGTAAAGAAAGATACTGAAGGACACTTCATAATGATAAAGGGAATCATGCACCAAGAAGACATAACACTTATTAATACCTATGCTCCCAATCATGGAGCCCTGAAATATGTAAAGCAATTACTGACAGAACTAAAGGGAGAAAAAGAACAAAACACTATCATAGTAGGGGACCTAAACACCCACTGTCGGATATGGACAGGTCAAACAGAAAATCAATAAGGAAATAACGTCCTTAAAGGACACATTAGACCAACTGGACATCAATGACATTTACAGAGCCTTCCATCCCAAAACAGCTGCTTATAAATTCTTCTCTAGTGCACATGGAACATTCTCAAGAATCAACCACATACTGGGACACAGAGATAGCCTCAACAAATATAAGAGGGTTGAAATCATACCACCATATTCTCTGATCATAATGCTTTGAAACTACAGATCAACTCCAAAAAGAAATCAGGAAGAACCACAAATACATGGAGATTAAATAACATGCTACTGAAGAATAACTGGGTCAGAGAAGAAATAAAAAGAGAGATCAAGAGATACATAGAAATGAATGATAATGATAGTACAACATATCAAAACTATTGGGACATGGCAAAAGCTGTCATAAGAGGAAAGTTCACATCATTACAGGCTTATCTCTAAAAACAAGAACAAGCCCAAATAAACAACCTGACCCTTCATCTTAAAAAACTAGAAAAGGAAGAACAAATGAGGCCTAAATTCAGCAGAAGGAAAGAAATAATCAAAATTAGAGCAGAAATAAATGAAATTGAAAACAAAACAAAACAAAAAAACAATAGAAAAAATAAATACAACAA
>NW_011889168.1:3349422-3350403 GCF_000151845.1 Pteropus vampyrus | reverse complement strand
CTTCATCTTAAAAAACTAGAAAAGGAAGAACAAATGAGGCCTAAATTCAGCAGAAGGAAAGAAATAATCAAAATTAGAGCAGAAATAAATGAAATTGAAAACAAAACAAAACAAAAAAACAATAGAAAAAATAAATACAACAAGGAGCTGGTTCTTTGAGAAGGTTAATAAAATTGACAAAAGCCTGGCTAGACTCACTAAAGAAAAAAGAGAAAGGACACAAACAAAATCAGGGATGAAAGAGGGGAAATTACAACTGACACTGCAGAATACAAAGGATCATGCAAGAATACTATAAAAAAGTATATAATACCAAATTTAATTACCTAGAAGAAACGGACCAGTACTTAGAAAAATACAATCTTCCTAGACTGAATCTAGAAGATCTGGAAAATCTAAATAGACCAATCAGCAGTATGGAAATTGAAACAATCATCAAAGACCTACCAAAAAGTAAAAGTCTAGGACTAGATTGCTTCACCAGTGAATACTACCAAACATTCAAAGAAGATTTAATACCTATTTTCCTCAAACTCTTCCAAAAAATCGAAGAGGGGGCAATACTTTCCAACTCTTTTTATGAGGCTAATATTCCTCTGATACCAAAACCTGGTAAAGATAACACAAAAAAAGAAAACTACAGACCAGTGTCTCTCATGAACACAGATGCAAAAATCCTAAATAAGATACTAGTGAACTGAATGCAGCAACATATTAAAAAGATTATACACCATGATCAAGTGGGCTTCATCCCAGGGGTACAGGGATGGTTCAACATACACAAATCGATTAATGTGATACAACCATATAAACAAATTAAAAAATAAGAATCATATGATCATATCAATAGATGCAGGAAAAGCTTTTGACAAGATACGGCATCCACTTATGATCAAAACACTTAACAAAATTGGTATAGAAGGAAAGTACCTTAACATAATAAAGGCTATATATGACAGACCCTCAGCCAACATTATACTT
>NW_011889168.1:3347122-3349372 GCF_000151845.1 Pteropus vampyrus | reverse complement strand
TACCTTAACATAATAAAGGCTATATATGACAGACCCTCAGCCAACATTATACTTCATGGTGAAAAACTAAAAACCTTCCCTCTAAGATCAGGAACAAGGCAAGGCTGTCCACTATTGCCACTCTTATTCAATATAACATTGGAGGTCCTAGCAAGTGCAATCAGGCAAGAGAAAGGTATAGAATGCATCCAAATAGGAAAAGAAGAATTCAAACCATCACTATTTGCAGATGACATGATTCTCCATATAAAAAAACCCTAAAGACTCCACAAGAACACTACTAGAAACAATAAGCAAATACAATAAAGTCTCTGGATACAAAATCAACGTTCAAAAATCCATAGCATTCCTATACTCAAATAATGAAGTGTCAGAAAAAGAAATGGAAAAAATAATTCCTTTTGCAATTGCAACAAAAAGCATAAAATACCTAGGAATAAATTTAACGAAACATGTGAAGGACCTATATAATGAAAGCTATGAGACTCTATTAAAATAAATCAAAGAAGATACAAAGAAATGGAAAGATATTCTGCGTTCCTGGATTGGAAGAATCAACATAGTTAAAATGACCATATTACCTAAAGCATTATACAGATTTAATGCAATCCCCATCAAAATCTCATCAGCATTTTTAAAAGAAATAGAACAAATCTCATCAGATTTGTATGGAAGCACAAAGACCCCTAATTGCCAAAACCATCCTGAGAAAAAAGAATGAGGCTGGAGGCATCACTCTGCTGGCCTTCAAATTATACTACAGAGCAACAGTAATCAAAATGGCATGGTATTGGCAGCAAAAGAGACACACAGACCAGTGGAACAGAATCGAGAGTCCAGAAGTAAACCCATATTTATATGGGCAAATAATTTTCGACAAAAAAAGCCCAAAACATACAGTGGAGAAAGGAAAGCCTCTTCAATAAATGTTGCTGAGAAAATTTGAAGGCCACCTGCAAAAGAATGAAATTAGACTGTTGTCTATCATCACACACCAAAATTAACTCAAAATGGATTAAGGACCTGAATATAAGACCTGAAACAATAAAATGCATAGAAGAAAACATAGGAACAAAACTCAAGGACCTTGGACTTAAAGAGGATTTTATGAATTTGACCTCAAAGGCAAGGGAAGTAAAAGCTAAAATAAATGAATGGGACTACATCAAACTCAAAGCTTCTGCTCAGCAAAAGAAATCGTCAGCAAGGTAAAGAGACAGTCATATCAATGGGAAAATGCATTTGTAAGCAATGCCTCTGATAAGGGCCTAATATCCAAAATATACAAAGAACTTATACAACTCAATAACAACACAAAAACAAACAATCCAATCAAAAATTGGGCAGAGGACTTGAACAGACACTTCTCCCCAGAGGACATACAAGTGGCCTACAGACATGAAAAGATGCTCAACATCACTAGCTATTAGGGAAATGCAAATCAAAACTACAATGAAATATCATCTCACACTTGTTAGAATAGCTATAATCAACAGGACAAGTAATAACAGATGTTGGAGAGGATGCGGATAAAAAGAAACTCTCATATACTACTGGTGGGACTGCAAATTGGTACAGCCACTATGGAAAACAGTATTGAGGTTCCTCAAAAAGCTAAGAATTGATCTACCATATGATCCAGCAATCCCACTACTGGGTATTTACCCCCAAAGCTTGAAAACCCATATCCAAAAAGATACTTGCACACTGATGTTCATAGCAGTATTTCAGTGGCCAGGACATGGAAGCAAGTGAAGTGTTCTATGATAGATGATTGGCTAAAGAAGCTGTGGTACATATATACAATGGAATATTACTCAGCCATAAGAAGAGATGAAATACTGCTATTTGCAACAACATGGATGGACCTCGAGATAATCATGCTAAGTGCAATAAGCCAGACAGAAAAAGTAGAAAATCACATGATATCACTTATATGTGGGATATAAGCCTAAGAGCAACAACTGAACAGGACAAACAGAGACTCAGGGACATAGACAATGGAGTAGTGGTTACCAGAGGGTAGGGAGTAGAGGAAGAGGGGAGAGGTAGACGGGGTAAAGGGAGTCAAATATAGGGGTGTCGGGGGAAGGCAAAGTGAGTAAAGGGGATCAAATATATGGTAGCTGAATGAAATGACTTTGGTGGTAATCACACAATAGACTATATAGATGTCAAATTATAATGTACACCTGAAAATTATATAATTGTATTAACCAATGTTACCCCAATAAACTTAATAATAAATAA
>NW_011889168.1:3329520-3347037 GCF_000151845.1 Pteropus vampyrus | reverse complement strand
AATAATAAAAAAATACATCCAGTGGATCTTGACAAGAGAATTTAGAGGCACTCTTCTGAAGTATTGACACAGATAGCATTCTTATGAGGTAAAAAGGAGGAGTAATGCATATGAACAGCAAAAAGATATGCTACTAGGTTGATCGTTACTTTGGTTTCTATCGCCCTTCATCAAGTTGGAGTTCTTTTTCAACTCCCTCAGTCACTCAAGTAATGTCTTAATATCTGGACCTCAGGTCCAGTCTATGGTATCTAGCCAAAGGTTATCTCTCTCCAGCCATCTCTGGGCATTAACTTTTTTGCTTTCCCTGAATTCTGTCCAAGTCTTCTCATGATTTTTTTCTACTTGTTTTTACTCTATTTTTTTTACTCTTTATCACCTTCTTTCTGCTTCTTTACTCCCAACTTTTATTTAAAAACAAATAATATAGTTACAAAGTTCAAAAATCAAAACTGTAAAAAGGTATACATTTAGAAGTCTCATTCCCATTTCTGACTCCTGCCCCCTTTCCTATTGCCTCCTCTGGGTAACTTTTATTAATTTCTCTTTTGTCCTTTCAGTGGTCCTTTGTGCAAAATTAAGTGTGCATACACACACTTATTATCTTCCCTTATACGTAAGATAGCATAGTAAATACACTGTTCTAGACCTTGGTTTTGTAACCTCAAAGTAATATTTCTCCTTATCAGTACATAGAGGCCTTTTTTTGTTTGTTTTTACTCCTTGCTATTTAAATGTTCTCTGCCCATCTTTGATCATTTCTCCCCCACATTTAATACTTTGTACAATCACCTTGTTTAGGCTTTCTCACTACCTGGAGGGCCATATGTATTTTGAAAAATACCCACAGTTAATTTTGATATGCCCATCCCTCTGGAATAGTGTTTAAGAGATGTCAGTTTAAACTCAAGCTCTATCACTCACTTGCTATGGTAATGCTAGTCTTTAAGAGAAAAGATGTATAGGGTTACTCTTCTCCTCCCCCACCCGCACCCCTACCGCTCAAAAAAGAGTGCTGGTCTGTATTGGGAAGATTCCAGGGCACTAGGTTGAATTACAGTTATAATAGGTGACAATTTCAGAGGAGTAAAGAGGTAAGTGGTTCTTATAGGTTGTCTCCATCTCCTATTAGTGCCTTTCTGCTTGCCCTCCCTTTACAGCAGCCATGTTCTAGGATAAGAGGCTCCCAGGCATCAAGATAAATGGTCTTTCTTCCCCTCTAGCATCACTAGGTAGGGCCTCATTACATCAGTGAAGGAAGAACCACACCTGGAATGTGGGCTTTGGGGGCCTCAGGTCTATCTACCATAGGAAAATTGCTGTGAGCCAGCCTCACTACTTGCAATGAGTGGTACACTGCAGTTTGGGGCCAAAGCCTCAGCTAATATAAAAGTGTCACTTTGCTTTGTTTTATATTCCAGGCATAGATTTCCCTCGGAGACTTTCTGGAACCAGGTGATCAGGGCAGGACTCAGGTTCTGCTCTATCCTGGCCAAATACGCCCTCAACCATATTGATCTCATCCTTTTATAGGTTTCCACTTGTCAATCTCAAACATGTAACCCTAAAAAAATAAGGTACTAGATCTAAATTTCAATTTCTTCATCTGGCAAAATGGGACCAATGATGTGATCTTTACATTTGATGTGAAGTTTAAGTGGCTTAAAGTATGCAAAGTATTTAACACAGTGCCTGGCTATTATAGCAGGTGCTCAAAAAGTTGTAGCTATTATTTTTACTATTATTTTACTATTGTTGCTCAGTCATATAGTGTAGTGGTAAAGAGCATGGATTTTGGAGTTAAACTGCTCTTTCTGGCCTTGGGTCCAGACTCTGCACTTAGTATTTATTTGACCATAGGCAAATTAGCTAAACTCTGTAAGCTTCAATTTCCTCAACCACAAAAAATAGGAACAGTAGTAGTACCGCTCTCTTAGGGTCTCTGAGAGGATCCAATGAGATTGTATATGTAAAGTGCTTAACATAGAGCCTGACAATAATAAGTAGCTGCTCTAACAGCATTTAAAAACCCAAACCCAACTACACTTAAATGATTTCTGCCACTTCAAATAAGGTAGGATGTATCTCTTCACATATAATTGAGGGGTGGGAGGAGGAATGGCACATTTCGCCATAAAAATGCACTCATTTAAAATTTAACAGGGTAAATGAAGAATATCACATAGGCCTCAAATGCTGCCCTATCTGTTGCCATAACCTTTGGTCATTTAGTTTGCTTTACAAGTACATGTTAACACCAAAGGGTTTGTAATATGATACACTTGAGCAAAGATGTGTAAAGGAGGTCAGCATTTTTTTTAATTTCAAGAAGCTGAGCCCTGGTTCAAGTCAGAAATGTCTCACTCTTCAAACCTAAGCTCTACATTTATGCACATGTTTTTCTTTTTTCTGTGTTATGTTACCTTTAAAACAGTAATGGGAAGGGAGTGATCATATGCCACCTGAATCCTGGTTTGGTGCTACCTTCTAAATAAGAAATTACAATTAAGTCTCATATGAAGACATCAATATATGTCTTTCTGAGGAAACAGAAAGAAAAACTGTTTAAAGTAAATAAAGGGTAGAGTGTGCATTTAGGATTTTACTTTTCTTTCAAATTTTAGATTTATGATTAAGCCTTTGTTTCAGAAAAGAAAAGCCATTTTCTTCACATTCTCTCCCAAATTTGGAGCAACAATGAACGCTTCCCTGGACAGTCCTGCACGTTTTATTGATGACAGCCAAGCTCATTTCTGAACACTAGAAGTGGGAAGATGTCAAGAGTTATGGGGGGGGGGCGAGGCTAACAGATCTGGGAGGGACTAAGTGACTAACTTTTCCTACAAGCCCCAAACAAGTAGTGGACTGCTTTTTAATTTTAACTCAGCCCAGCATCAACAAATCACCACTCTGGCTTTATACAGAATGTTTCCTACTTGAATAAAACAAACTTGAATACAAAAGCATGAGAAGAAAAGTCAGAAACTGCCATGCTCTTATCTGTTTCCAATGAAGAGCGCTGATGTCCTTAAAGCTCCTGGGAGAGAATCAGTGGGCAGAGACTGCTGTTACTATTTCAACACAAAACAGGGAGGAATGAAAAACAATGTTTTCCAAAGTCAATCAAGGACAGTACATGAAGAGAGTAATTACAGAAAAGACTAAAGTCTGCTAGAGTAGAATGAAGCACTAGATTATATCATTCAAAAACATTTATTAAATATAGATCACGTTACTGGACACTAAGCTACTCTCTAGGAATATGAAGATTTCTAAGCCTTGATTCTAGGGCTTGAGGAACTCATGGTTTAGGTTCTCAAATGTTAATGTGCGTATGAATCCCCTGAACACTTTGTTAAAATGCAGAAGCTTAGTCACCAAATCTGGAGTGAGGCCTGAGACTGTTAAAAGCTCAGGTGATGCTGATGCTGCTAGTATACAAACCACACTTTGAGTAGCAAGGGTGGCATCGATAAAGAAATGGGATAAAGGGTTACAGGTACTTGGAAATCTATAGAGTACTGCGTGAGCACCAAAGAGGGAATATGCTGTTCAACCTGAGAGTGTTAGAAGAGGCTTTATATAGGAGGAGCCAGATAAGCTGAGTTTTGTTCTCCGGTGACTGCAGGAGGAAAGTCAAGAGGTCTACATTGTAGCTCAGTGATTATGGTGAGTTGGATAGGACATCTAAACTTTCTGGCCCTCAATTTTCACATCTGTAAAATGAAGAATTAAAAAGGTCCAGACTCTTCTAAGTCCTAAAACTAGATGAGTCTAATGAGATAAAATTTTAAATCATTTAATATATGACCTGTTTAGAAGTTAGGGTGAAATAATATAAAACGTTTTTATTAATGAGCCTAACAAACTGACTTACATTTGACAAATGAGAGTACATCAATCAATAAGAAAACAGCACTTAAGTCTTACCAGCTTCTTATACTTGTTTTCTCGTATTCAGGTGCCTATTTGTTGGTGGTATATGGCTTCACAGCAGAACTACTTTAAAAGAGCACCATACTCACTTTGCTCAGCACAATAATACTTAACATTCATAAAGTACCTTTCATTTTCAAGGCACTTTAGTTTACTTGTCACATCACTTGCAAATGACTTTTCATTAGTCCCATTACAAGTGGACCAGATTAGACTGAAATCGGGAAGGCAGGTCCCAGAGGGAGGATCAGAGTGAGGTGAAAATGCCAGGGCTCTCTTTTACCTGTGCTCCTGCTCCCTCACCATCATTTTATAGGTGAGAACCCGCCCTCACCAGGAAAGCACCAAAACATCAGAAAAGGAAGAAATTTCTATTTCTGAACAGCTTGCTGGAGTTTGCCACTAAAAACCAAAATGTCAAAGGAGAGATGTAGTATAAAGGCTTTTTGTCTTCTCACGTGAGTGGGATTGATTACCTTCCACCCCCAACACTCTACAGGCAGAACACATTTTATTGTGCCTCTCTTTATTGAACTTCACAGGTGTTGCGGGTTTTACAAACTGAAGGCAGGACCTTCCACCAGCAAAAAGATTACGATTCACTTTATTGTGATACTTGCTTTATTATGGTGGTCTGGAACTGGACCCAAAATGTCTCTGAGGTATTCCTGTATCTACTAAAAAATAAAAAAAAAAAAAAACCCAAAAAACAAAAACCACCAAGTCAACAGTGAATGACTCCATTTTCACACAAAAAAAGTTTTCATTACTAAAATTCAAATGAAGTCTGGCTCTTTTAATGTTATACTTTTAAAGTATTTTCTAGAATGGATTTTGGAGGAGTAATCACACTCTAATTATAATATCGTCTCTTCCTATAGAGAACAGTTAAATGTGTCCCTTTTAAAAGAGAAAAGCAAATTTTAAACTCAGCACAGCGAGAATTATCCAATAAATGGGAAGTAATTTTTGCTACTGTCTTGTGCATTTCATTTTTTTCAAATGCTCTAACTATACATGTAGAAGCTTTATACATAGAAATAATAATAATAATAAATGTTATTTTAAAAACTAACCAATCTGCAGTTTCAGTACTTCTGATTTATAGGCTACAAGAGGGAGAAGAGTACAGAAGGCTGGTAAATTTGTTCATAATTTAAAAATAAGGTCCATTTGTATAAACCTGAAAGAAAATATATTACAAACAAGTCATTGTTTTCTTAAACATGGAAGAGAAAGATGTCTATTCTTAGTAAGTATTTGATCATAATAAAATGTATTTTTTAACAAATGAACTATTATACTGGAAATTTCTTAGATTAAAATAGGTTTTCTAGGGGGAGGGTAAAGTGGGTAAGGGGGATCAAATATATGGTAGCTAAATCAAACTGGACTTTGAGTGGTAAACACAATAGAATATACAGATGTCAAATGATAATGTACACCTGAAAATTATATAATTGTATTAATGTTACCCTAATAAACTTAATTAAAAAATTTTTAAAAAATAAAATAGATTTTCTACATCCTTTGTATTTCTCCAGAGTGCTTTGTGTACATGCGCGCACACACACACGGCATACAGCTCGTTTCTCATTAACATAAGACAGATTAGAATATTTTTTTACTTTTATCATTAAATTTGTGTCATGATCAAATTTTGGCACATGTCTGAGTAAATGTATGTTAGAGAAATGCTTTTCAAAAATTAGTGTTAAGCCATTTTCATTTTAACAACATTTATTACAAATCACATTTTATAAACACTAGATAAATTACAAAAGCCAGACATAAATACACAGAAACAAAAACAGTACTAAAAACAGAAGCAGTACTATCAAGAGAAATAAGCTAATATAATGTTTACATATATATAACTTAATAAAATTACTAATTTTTCATGAATTCAAAAGCTATTCAGAAATGAAATGTAGTATGCTATAATTACTATCAAAGTTTAGAATTATAAAAACAACAACTATGACACTACTTATTTTAAAAAATCTTTTCAAACATTTAGAAGCCAAATGACTGTCCTTAAAGACAAATTAGACTTGGATATATGCTCTTTTCTAACTGAAGAATTTAAAATTTTAGGCATGGATTAATAGTAAATTTAGTGGAAATTTTTAAATTAAGGTCTGTCTTATATGTTATATACCTGAGTCTTTGCTAAAATACCATAGATAAAATAAAGTATGTAATTTACAGTTTTGCATAACATTGTATTATATTTTTGAAAAACAAAAAGTACTGTGATTGTTTTAAATGTGAATAATGGGGTTTAATAATGTAATCATGATTAGAAGGAACATATTTAATTTAACTTAACTATGGGAAATATTAATGTCCTTTGACCATTACTTGCAAAGCTGATTTGTAAATTATGGTCAAAATTATATTAAACCTGTCACCAATTTTTATTTGCATTTTATGAAATCATTTTGATTTAAAGGAGAGGTTGATTATGTAGCTTAGAATGCTCTTATAAAAGAGATTGAAATGATGCAATGCTAATGGTTAGCACAGGGCCAGGCACAGGGTAGGTCGTCAATATTACACTTAAGTGAAAAGTCTTTTATTATTTCTGGATATCAACACAATTCAATGTAGTAGTTATACATTAATCTGAAAATATTAAAAAAACAGTTTAAACATGAAAATACATTTTTAGTAACAATCATAAGAGGAACTTTTACATGTGGCTATTTTCAGTCTTAGTTTTACCAAAATAGAATTAAAGGTTCTTTTTTAAAATAGACCTATGAAAACTAATTTCCTATTAGCTGCTATATGTGATATAGATGGTAGGTTCAGTCCCTTCTTACGAGATCAACCTCTTCACATCTTTTGAACTGATTACTTCAGATTACAACAAAACTCCTTAAAAACAGAGTTTTCCCTGGAGACTGAATCAGTCCATTTGGGGATTGGGTCCAAGAATGTGGACTTTTAAACAAGTAGCTGTCCCCTGCCTCCTGGTAAATCATTGTGGTAGTCAACCTTTGGAAAACAGTGCTTTAAAGCAACCAAAATAATTTTAACATGCTTGAACATTACTTGATATGAGTGGCATATCTAATGAAAATTAAATTTATCTAGCTTTTTAATCTGCACAGTTTATCATCATGCCTAAGTACTTCTTACCTATATATCACAAGGTTTTGTTCTAACTCTGATAGCCCATAGGAGCTGATGAGACTATAACCACCTTTTTGAAAACTGTTGGTGATTGGGCTTCTATAGTTTTAGTGTTGCATATACCTTTTCTTACCAGGAAGAAGAGTCATCTAGCAGTTGTATTTAAAAACTAAACAGGGTGGAAATTATTCAGATAATAACACTACTCACAAAGTAGTCTTTAAACAGCTATACCAACATCAGTTAGTAGAGTTACTTGCAAAACTGGTTATCAAATACCTATTAAAAAATTCAATTTACAAAGTATTATGTCACTTCTGTGTACAAAATCTCACATGCCATATTATTCAACTAGGAAGCAATTCTTTTATTTCCCTCTCTTTGATTCCCCCATCCCCACCCCACTTCCACCCCACTTCCACCCCTGACCTATGGATGTTGTCGTTTCCCCCTTAAGAACTGGATCTCTCAAGGCGGGTATCTCCTCCCACACGCTCGCAACTTGCACCCGGGGCCTGGCGCATTCGGAGCATGGTCCATGGCTCCACCTAGGGTGAGAACCCGGGACCTTCTGCATGTAAAGCAGACATGCTAACCACTACACTATGGAGCCACCCCCAGGAAGCAATTCTTAAACTGGATATGTATACATGAAAAAAATGCATATTGCATTCATTCTAATTGATCAACTAGTAACAAATCCTTTTAAATTAAAAAAGAAAGCAATGGAATGTATTTTCAAACAAATATCATGGAGCACTGAGGAAAGTTTAAATTACCAGAGATATGAAAGAACATTTAATTAGGATTAAAATCATAATCCGTTAGCCACTTCCACTTTCTAATAACAGTATCATATGCAGAGAATCAAAACTGCAAGCTTACTGAAGTAGGTTAAATAGTTTTAAAGCTGATTAAAACTACTTAATTCAATATAAACTATTTTCAAACCTCAAATAAATGATGGAGTATTCAACAATTTATTAAAAAAAAATCAACTTTAATAATTTTAGCCTTAGTAAAAGCCACTGGTAATACACAAATTGAAAGGGGCTTAATACCAAGTCCTTGGTTCCACATTGCACTTCATATTCCCATCTGTATATCAGCAAAGTTGTAAAAGCTGTCTACATCTCCAGATGCTGTCTCCTTGTTTTCTGATACAAACATCTATTTTAAATATAAAAGAAACAAAATAACTACTAGTAATCCCAAAATTCCAAAGCCCAGATTCTCCACAGAACAAAGTCACAAGCTTGTTATTTAAAAGAAATTCAAGTACATCATTTATAATATTTAATCTGTAGATTTTCTGTAGAATCCATGCAATATACTTTCAATAGCTATAATGTAAATTGAACCCTTTTAAAAGTACTTATGGTGTAATTAAGGTCTTTCATAATACTTCAGTTGTATTTTATTACACTTGGAATTTTACTGTTTTTAAATATACAACAGTCAATATTATGAAAGCTACTGAATAAAGAGGTTTATTTAAAGAACTTAGTTCTATTTTCTAGTAGTGATCTCAATAGGTTGAGAAGCAAAATGAAATCTTTTTAAAGCTGCCAAAGACATATCACTACCCTAAAATGAACTAGTTTCTAAACAATAAAGCAGTACTCAGTAGAATCTTTCAAAAATAGCTTTTACAAAATCAGCCAGGAACTAGAAGAGACCTGAGTTCCATTCTAGTTTTATCGTAAACTAGCTGTATGATGCTGAAAATTTAATAACCTCTGGGCTCGGTTTCCACATCTGTAAATGAGAAAGTTGGATTAGATAATCTTTAACTCGTTTGATCTAAAAACTCCAAATCATATAACCATTTTTTCCTTTTCCTTTTCTATTCAATATATTTGCCCTCTTCCTTAGTAGTGTTGATGATAAAATGAAACAAAAGACAAAGTACTTTACATTATGCAAATTCAAGGCACCATAAGCCAAATCAGACTATAAAACCAAAAATTTTCTCTGGTATGTTTATCAAAAAATAATCAGTTACATATATACTCATTTAATCCTCTTATGTGTTTGTTTTTTAAGTTATATTAAGTTATTTAGGTCTGAAATTATTGAAAACAGAACCTCATCAACATATCTAGAAAATATCTACATATAATGATTTCTAGATATAGCCCAAGTTCAATTTTTGAGGAAGCATTACTGAAACAAATAAAAATGAATACTGGTCAATGAGATCATCCATCTAAAGTATATAACCTTAGAAATATAGATGCTCCTCAACTTACAATGGGGTCACGTCCCAATAAACCTATCTTAAGTTGAAAATACCAGAAATTGAAAATGCACTTAATACACCTAACCTACTGAACACCATAGCTTAGCCTAGCCTACCTTAAATGTGCTCAAAACACATTAGTTTGCAGTTGGGGAAAAGCATCCAGGCCAATGAATACACTGCAGAGTATCGGCTGTTTACTCTCATGATCATGTGGCTGACTGGGAGTTGAGGCTTGCTGCCACTACCCAGCATCACAAGAGACTGTGGTCCTGCGTATCACTAGAAGTATGGCTTCTACTGAATGCCTATCACTTAAAGTTGAAAAATCATAAGTCAAACCATCATAAGTCAGGGACCACCTGTGTAACATTTTTTGATATATCAATATTTTGAAAAAAGGAAGGAGGACCTTAAGACACATTTGATGAGACTTTTTACGTTTTACTTTAAAACGTATGTGTTATTGATGGTTTTTAATAAGTAGATTCTTATTTTGTAAATTTTTAAGCAATCAAAATTTTATTTGGCAGGGAAAAACCAAAGCTTAGCTTCCCAATATTTACCATAGATTCTAAAAATCATGATTTGCTTTTTTAAAATTTCATTCAACACCAGGGCTAAAAAGTACTCTTTGACTATAAGAGAAATGAAATGAAATGAAAAGGTTTGACTGAAATATAAATGGTCAGTGAAATCTTGTACCTTGGTTCCGTTGAATACCTCGTTGACAATAATTTGACATCCTTCTACAGCACCATCTCCATTAAACTCCAAGGCAATAACAGGACCTATAAGCAAACCAAAGAAGTGGAATCTTATCAAGAATACAAATCTATTCTAAAACTTAATCTTTTTATTCTTCCTGAAGAATCTCCAGCCTCTTCTTTGGGGGCAAGAGAAAAGGAAGAAGGAAGTAGACAGATGGGACACATCACTTCAACTACTTCTTCCTACTCTAATCATAAAACAAATTAACATAGTCTCATCCCATAACGAGTACCTTCAGGGTTACTATAGGACTAGTCTCACATTTTTAAATGCTGTAAATAGTCCAGCTTTTCTGATTTACTTTTGCCTAGAAAAATCATAAAAAGTCCACCCATTTAGCAGTACAAAAAATAGTTGACAGAATGACAAAAATTATCAAAAGCATCATAAGTAGGTTTTGCCAGGCAGCTAACCTTGCTTCCAACTCTCCTTATCAGCTAAATTCTGGGCCACCAATAATGAAGCTAGCCAAGTAGGAATTGAGACCAGAGACCAAAAGTAATGACCATCTGAAAGTATTTTTCTTGAATGTGCCTTAAAACTACATTCAAGAACCAATGATCAAGTTTTTTTTTTTAATTCTCCGAATAGAATATTTATGTATCCTTTCCAAGAGATTAATTTGAATACTTTTAAACCACCTGTACTTTAAATTCTGGTGTAAAGATTCATGATTTAGTTTGGCTTGGATTTAAATGTGGCATTGGCACCACCAGTGTCAAACTGCTGGCAAACATGGCCATAAGTTAGCCAAGCAAAATATGCCCTTCAATTCAATTAATATTTATTCAGCTATCACTATATTCTTAATAGATTTGCTTTTTATCTCCTATAGCAATGGAGAAGTCCTGATCTCTAGGAAATTAAAATTTCTTGAAAAAAGACATAAACCCATTAAACAAATGCAGAACAACAGAGAATAATGAAGTATTAAGTAATGAAACTAAGGTGAATGCAGTCATCTACCACAGAAGAAGGCACAAGAGAAAAGGTTACACTACACTGGGCACCAAAATAACTGAAGTCCTATGATTTAATACAGGCAACAAATACACAAAAGGCAGGATATTTAACAGTCACTTGAACAATTAGATACAGAGAATAAATTAAAGTATGAGTTTTTCAGCATCACAGTGTGTGGATCAAGATAGGTGCTGAGTAAAGAAAAGAAGGTAACTGGGGAAACTTTCCCCAGGAAAATGGATAATTCTATCTCTGAGGCAAGATATGGGTAAGATCAACCTAGACTATCTTGTTGAGCCAAAAAGCAATGAGGATATCAAAGGCCAATGGGGTTGTATCAAAAGGACACAGGAACCGGCTTGAAGGGGTTCCCAGTGGCCAAAGATGAGACATGGTGAGATCAGAGGGGAATAGACTGCAATTTATTAAAATATACCTAATATATAAAAAGTCATGAGCTCATAATGATATTTAGAAAAGAGAAAATTCACTGGACACCTATGTAGGTTGCTAAGGTATGAAATCATTACTCTGAAAACTGACACAATTATTTTCCCTTTATTTATTCTGCTTTTATGATATGGAACATGTTTCAAGTTAACCAAACAGCTCTGGTGTACAAGAATTTCTGTTAACATCCATTAATAAATGCAGAGGTAATGACATGATTAGAAAATGACCATTTAGCAACTCCTAATAAAATAACTAGATCAGGTAACAATCATCATGGTTATAGCATCCCACAGGCAAGACTGACAGGAAACTAAAGAAGATAATACTGTCACTACCTGAAACTAACAATCAATATTAGCATCACTAAAAGTACAACGATCAAATATTATGTGCCTTTTCATTTAATGATATAGGAAATAGTGCCACCTGTGAAATATTTGTGCAAAAAAAAAAAATCCCTGAGTGTAAACAAGGCTTTGATCTAACTTCTAGTCTACAAGGATCGTAGAGGAACAAATTAAACAAACCCATGCATACTACAGGACAACTGACCAGGTTTCTTCTACAAGACAAAGGCATGAAACAAAAAGGGGACGGAGAACACCTGTTTTTGGTTAGGAGAACTATACAAAACCATATACAGTGAGTGGGCCAATTTTAGATCTGGATCAAATTAACTGTAAAAATACATAAAGAATGTTTTAGACAATTAGAGAAATTTGAATATGGACTGGGTATTAGATGATATTAAGGAATTGTTAATCATGATAGATGTGATAATATATCATGGTTACTTAAGAAAAAATACATTTTTAATTTTATTTAAGATACATATTGTAATATTTAGGGATGAAATGACAGGATATATCAAAATTTGATTAAAATATTCCAGCAAAAACGAAGAGTATAAATTATTTTTTAAAGTATGGCAAAAAGTTGCTAAAACTGGGGGATGGGCACACATTGGGTCACTGTACTCTATATTTTTGAGTAGAGATGGTATATTTGGAAGTTTGCCAAAACATTTTAAAAGCATTTTAAACAAAATGAATTCCGAACTAAAAAGAAAAAGTCGATAATAAATGTAGAGTTTCCAGTATTGCAGAAAATAGAAAGTTTGAATTAAGGTAGAATAGGTATCTTTTTATTCAGGATCACTATAAGGAAATAAGTAGACATATTTTTTAATGTCAGAGATTTACTACTGAAAGTTCCTGTAGTCTACAAAGACAACATAATTTGGAATTCAGAAATACAATTTTGGTAGAATTACCCAGGTATGTAACTTGGTTGATATTCTTTGACTGGAATATGATGAACTTCCAATAAGTGACCTAATAATTTGCCATAAAAGAAACACTAAGAAAAGAGGTGTACAAGTATCAATTTTGATTAACGTGTGTGGATATTCCTAAATTTAAAAAAAAAAAACTATAGTGCTAACAATGACTTTTTAAGCTGTCTTATTTATCTTTTTAAAAATATTTATTTTTTAATTTATTTATTTTTATTATAGTGACATTGGTTAACGAAATCCAGTAAGTTTCAGATTTACAGTTAAGCAGTAAGGCATATGTATGTATACACACACACATACATATTTATATATTGCACTGTGTTTATTTATCTTTCTATCTAACAATAATAACTACTGTGATTATTTCAAACTGAACTATGAGGTCAACAAAGATCACTGGTCATGTTTTTAGTGTTTTAATGTGAATGTCTTATCAAGTAGTTCACAGCTTTAAATCTAAATGTTCAAACTGTCATAAAAGATTTGACTTTGAGTAAAATAAAAATTACTGAATGTCCATCCTATCTAATGAACTTTTCTGTGTAATCTAATATGACCTTGGAATAAGCCGCTATCATGTCTCAATTAGATGATAGCAACAGCTTCCCAGGTGCTCTCTCTGCTTCCCCCTTAGAGCAACCAGAGTGATAAAAGTTATATTTTAGGAGAGACCGGTCAAAATGGCATAGATGAAAGAGGCTTTGTTTATCCTCTCTTGTGACCATATCAAACTTGTGACAGAAACATGGAGCAAACAGAAAGCAGAGTAGCCTGGAGTCTAGATAAACAGAAGCCCTACAACTAGGGAGAGAAATAAGAATTTGCCCTGTAACAGGTAGGAGGTAGGAAGGGACGAAGACGTAAGGCAGCTGGTCCGAGTGGCTGAGTGGTACAGAGGCTACAGCAGCAGCAGCCGGCACTGTGGGCATTCCTCCTAAAGTGGCCATGTCTATGACCGGACTTCCCTACTGACGGACCTGATTACTCTAAGCACCAGTGCTGGGTCAGCTGCTTGGGGAGCACTAGGGAAGTAAAGGGGAACACTGAGTTGTTGGATTCAGGACCGAAGGCGAAGCTTTCCCCGGGCAGAAGTGCTGGTGGTATCTATTGCTCCTCTGTTGAGCCGCCTCCCTCCCAGTGTGCTGACGCAGCACCACCATAGCTGAGACATCATCAAACTGGAAAACAGAGGTTGCTCTGCCCAGAGGATCCCTTGAAACTTCACCTCTCCTAACTTGCAGCTCTACCCAAGCCACATCCAGGTGTGTTCTTGGCGATTCCTGTGCCTCCTCCTGAGGAGAGTCTGGACTCACACTGGTGGCAGCTGGCCTTGGTTTCTGGTGTGGCCTCTTGAGGCAACTCTAAGCACAGCATCTCTGGACTGCTTGCTGAATCTTAACAGGTGGCCCCAGAGGGGCACAGGCGGGGGCTTAACTTGGCCTGCAGCTGAACCCCTCTCGGGACTATGCCACTCGATATCGACTCAGGAGCTTTGCTTAGTACACAGATACACAGAAAGGCAGCCACAATGGAAAGACAAAGAAGCAGAAACCATATGAGAGAACAGAAGAGAGATCCAGGAATAATGGAGTCAAGCAATCTTAACAGATGCAGAGTTCAAGACACTGGTTATAAAGGTGCTCAATGAACTTAGGGGAAGGGTAGATAACTCAGTGAGAACTTTAACAAAGAGATAAAAAACATAAAAATGGAAATGGAAATTATAAAAGGGAACCAGTCAGAAATGAAGAACACATTATCTGAGATGGGAAATATATTAAGTGGAATAAACAAAGTGAATAAGGAAGAGGATCAAATGACCTATATAGAAGATGGGAAAACCAAGGGCACTCAATCAGAATGGCAAGAAAAAAGAAGCCAAGACTATAATAATAATCTAAGGAGCCTATTGGACACTATTAAATGTAAACACATACACGTCAAAGGGGTACTGGGGGAAAAAAAAAACCAAGACGTTGAAGAACTAATGATGTAAAACTTCCCTAACCTTGTGAAGGAAATAGACATACAATCCCAGGAAGCTCAGAGTCCCAAAAAAAGATGAACCAAAGAGGCCCACACCAAGACACATTATAATTAAAATACCAAACGTTAAATACAAAGAGAGAATCTTAAAAGCAGCAAGAAAAATCAGTTACTTACCTACAAGGGAGTACCCATAAGACTGGTAGCTGATTTCTCAAAAGAAACTATGCAGGACAGAAGAGTTTGGCACAAAATATTCAACATGATGAAAACTCAGGATCTACAACCAAGAATACTTTACCTAGCAAAGCTATCATTTTGAGTCGAAAGACAGATAAAGAGCTTCCCAGACAAAAATAAGCTGAAGGAATTTATGATTGTCAAGCCAGTATTACAGGAAATGTTGGAGGGACTTCTTTGAGAGGAAAAAATCATGCATTAAAAACAGGAATAAAGAATGGTAATAACTACATTCCTATCAACAAGTACCTCAAATGGAAAAGAATTAAGTGCTCCAATCAAAAGATAGGGTGGCTGAATAGATAAAAAACCAGGACTCCTAAATATGCTGCCTACAAGAGACTCACTTCAGATTAAAAGACACACACAGACTAAAAGGAAGTGGGTGGAAAAAGATATTGCCTTGATGGACCTAGATGGTGTTGCGCTAAAAGAAATGGGTCAGATAAAGACAAATATCACATGATTTCTCATCCATGTGGAATCTAAAGAATAAAATCAACAACAACAACAAAAGCTGAAATAAACTCATAGATACAGACAATATTTAGAGGGATACTAGATAGGAGGGGAGTTGGGGGGACAAAAAAGGCAAAGGGATTAAGAGGTACAAATGGATAGTTGTAGAATAGACATGGAGATGTAGAGTGTAGCATGGGGAAGATGGTTAATAATGTTGTAATAAATATGTTAGGGGGAAGGGGAGTACTAAATTTAGTGGGGTGATCATTTTGCGAGTTATTTGGATCTCTGAGCACTATGCTATACAACTGAAGCTAATATATTATTGCATGCCAAGTATAATTGGAAAAAAAACCTCATTGACTTGTATAATGTAAATACAAGCAACTAATTGTCTAATGTATTTCAATAAAGACGGAAAAAAAAACCTAAAACAAGTGAAAGAAAGGAAACAATATTAGAGCATACACCAGTGAATCTGAAAAGAGAAAAATCAATGAAACAAAAATCTGCTTCTTTGAAATTATTAACAAAACAATAAACCTCTATCCAGGCTGATGGGAGCGGGAGAGGACACAAATTTCCAATAGCAGGAACATAAGAGGGACATCATTACTTATCCCATAAACATCTCTATGCCCATAAATTTGATGACTTAAATGAAATGAAACAATTCTCTGAAAGACAAACTATAAACATTCACTCAAGAAGAAAAAGATATCCTGAAGATCCCTATAATAAACAAAGAAATAAAATTTATAGCTCAAATCTCCGGGCCCAGTTGGTTTAACTGGCGAATTCTGTCACACATTTAAGGAAGAAATGATACTAATTCACTATCTCTTCAAGATCACATAAGAGGAAGGACACTTCTCAACTCATTTTATGAGGCCAGCATTATACTAATATCAAGCCAGACAAAGATATTACAAGAAAAGTATAGACCAATATCCCTCATGAACAAAGATGTAAAAATCTTCAATAAAATATTAGCAAATTGAATCTGGAAATATATTAAAGGGATAATACATTTTAATGATGGGGGTTCATCTCAGAAATACAAGGCTGGTTTGACATTCGAAATCAACAGAAGTCATTCACCAGATTAAATGACTCAGTAGAAAACATGATCATCTCAATAAATGCAGAAAAAAGCATTAAAATAATTCAACATCCAAGAGTGAAAAAACCCAACAGCCTAGGAAGAGAATGAAACTCTCTTAGCCTAATAAAATGTATGTATGAAAAACCGACAAGTAACATCATTCTTAATGGTGAGACTGAACACTTTTACCCTGAGATTAGTAATAGGGCAAGGATGTCCTCTTCTCACTATTCTATAGAACACCATCATGGATGTCCTAACTAACATAATAATGCTCGAAATAAAAGGCATGTCAAAGGGACAGTGGAACCAATATAAATGATCTCCCAAAGGCTAAAACTGGAGCAATTTGATAGTACTAGATTATACTCCAAAGAATAAAATACATATCCATGAGTCCCTACTGATAGATATAAATACTTGAATAAATAAATGGGAGATGGGAGAGAAGGGATAAATCTTTCTTACAGAAGAATTCCAAATAATGTAAGAATTCCAAATAATGTGTGTAGATATTCCCCTCCCTAGGAGGTGGAGCTTAATTCTCCTCTCCTTGAGTGTAGGCTGGTCTTAGTGACTCAACTTCTGAAGAACAGAGTGTAGAAAAGGAAAAACAAGAACTTTACAGGGTTTAGGAAACCTGGCCAGATACCAACTGAAACAAGTCACTAAGGTCAACATCACCAGTGATGTCATGTTGATATAATGCACCCTCTTCCCTAAAACCCATAATCACAGTCAAAACAAAGAAAACATCAGACAAGCCCAAATCAAAGGACAGTCTATAAAATAACTTACCAGTACTGTTCAAATGTTTCAAGGTTATGAAAAACAAGGAAAAACTAAGGAACTGTCACGGATTAGAAGAGATTAAGGAGACATGACAACTAAATGCAATGTGAGATCTTGGATTGAATTCTG
>NW_011889168.1:3320336-3329470 GCF_000151845.1 Pteropus vampyrus | reverse complement strand
CTCATTGACTTGTATAATGTAAATACAAGCAACTAATTGTCTAATGTATTTCAATAAAGACGGAAAAAAAAACCTAAAACAAGTGAAAGAAAGGAAACAATATTAGAGCATACACCAGTGAATCTGAAAAGAGAAAAATCAATGAAACAAAAATCTGCTTCTTTGAAATTATTAACAAAACAATAAACCTCTATCCAGGCTGATGGGAGCGGGAGAGGACACAAATTTCCAATAGCAGGAACATAAGAGGGACATCATTACTTATCCCATAAACATCTCTATGCCCATAAATTTGATGACTTAAATGAAATGAAACAATTCTCTGAAAGACAAACTATAAACATTCACTCAAGAAGAAAAAGATATCCTGAAGATCCCTATAATAAACAAAGAAATAAAATTTATAGCTCAAATCTCCGGGCCCAGTTGGTTTAACTGGCGAATTCTGTCACACATTTAAGGAAGAAATGATACTAATTCACTATCTCTTCAAGATCACATAAGAGGAAGGACACTTCTCAACTCATTTTATGAGGCCAGCATTATACTAATATCAAGCCAGACAAAGATATTACAAGAAAAGTATAGACCAATATCCCTCATGAACAAAGATGTAAAAATCTTCAATAAAATATTAGCAAATTGAATCTGGAAATATATTAAAGGGATAATACATTTTAATGATGGGGGTTCATCTCAGAAATACAAGGCTGGTTTGACATTCGAAATCAACAGAAGTCATTCACCAGATTAAATGACTCAGTAGAAAACATGATCATCTCAATAAATGCAGAAAAAAGCATTAAAATAATTCAACATCCAAGAGTGAAAAAACCCAACAGCCTAGGAAGAGAATGAAACTCTCTTAGCCTAATAAAATGTATGTATGAAAAACCGACAAGTAACATCATTCTTAATGGTGAGACTGAACACTTTTACCCTGAGATTAGTAATAGGGCAAGGATGTCCTCTTCTCACTATTCTATAGAACACCATCATGGATGTCCTAACTAACATAATAATGCTCGAAATAAAAGGCATGTCAAAGGGACAGTGGAACCAATATAAATGATCTCCCAAAGGCTAAAACTGGAGCAATTTGATAGTACTAGATTATACTCCAAAGAATAAAATACATATCCATGAGTCCCTACTGATAGATATAAATACTTGAATAAATAAATGGGAGATGGGAGAGAAGGGATAAATCTTTCTTACAGAAGAATTCCAAATAATGTAAGAATTCCAAATAATGTGTGTAGATATTCCCCTCCCTAGGAGGTGGAGCTTAATTCTCCTCTCCTTGAATGTAGGCTGGTCTTAGTGACTCAACTTCTGAAGAACAGAGTGTAGAAAAGGAAAAACAAGAACTTTACAGGGTTTAGGAAACCTGGCCAGATACCAACTGAAACAAGTCACTAAGGTCAACATCACCAGTGATGTCATGTTGATATAATGCACCCTCTTCCCTAAAACCCATAATCACAGTCAAAACAAAGAAAACATCAGACAAGCCCAAATCAAAGGACAGTCTATAAAATAACTTACCAGTACTGTTCAAATGTTTCAAGGTTATGAAAAACAAGGAAAAACTAAGGAACTGTCACGGATTAGAAGAGATTAAGGAGACATGACAACTAAATGCAATGTGAGATCTTGGATTGAATTCTGGAACAGAAAAAGGATGTAAGTGGACAAACTGGTGAAATATGAATAAATTTTAAGGTCAAATTAATAGTATTTTACTAATGTTAACTTCTTAGTTGACAAATGTGCCATGGTTATGTTAACATTGGGGGAAGCTGAGTAAAGGGTATATAGAAACTCTGTACTACCTTTGCAATTTTCCTACAAATCTAAAATTATTCTGATATAAAAAGTTTATTTAAAAAACAAATTAAAATGTCTGGTACTTCTCATCTCATTCAGACTAGAAGCCAAAGTCTCTACAAGGGCCTACAAGGCCCTATATTATCTGATTCCTTCTCCACTACTTCTCAGATCTTATCTATTGTGTTTGTTGAATAAATGAACGAATGACCCTCTAAAACAAAGAAACCTATGTCTGACAAATCATCAGAATCATATGGGGAATTTTTTAAAATGCAGATTCCAAAGGCAGGGAGAATGAAATTGTCATCCACTACAGTACAATAAAACGATAATAAAATAATTAAAAATAATAAAATATGTAGTAATGAATGTGGCTTTCAAATACTAAGATGATAAAATAGGAAAAAAACTAATGTCTCTAATTAGTCAATAGGGCTTTTTGAATGATGTGAAATTTTGGTATTTTTTAATAGTAATAGGAAAAACATAAATGAGAAAGAGAGGGCAATGTAAGACATGCTAGAGGCCAGAGTAAATCAAATCAGCATGTCAAGCAAATAACCACAAAAGTATACCAATCATCCAGAAGGTACCTTTGTTCAGAAGAGGAAGGAAGTCAGGTGCTTTTTCCCGAAAAACCCTTTGAGCATCCTCAGCTTTCATTGACACTTCCTTTGTCTGAACTAGGAAAAAGCCTTTACCAACCATCTGTGGAAAACAAAGTTTCATTTAAATTTTAAAATGACCCGAGATTAAAAAAACAATATTTTCCCAGTCTAGTATTTTCCTGCATAAAATGTAACAGCATGCTAATTTTTGTTTTAGTTACGACTCTAATTCAGGGTGTCTGCTCTAACAGGTTTTCACATATACAAGATTCTTTCTTCTGGATGGGTGGTTCTGGTTAAGAATTAGTACTACAATGCCTATTGTTAAGATTAAGGGTCAGATAAACGTAAATGATCTCTCAAAATTTAAAATATAATTTAAAAATTTTTTTGACTGAAACTAACAGATGGAAGGTTTAGTTGGGTAATACTACAAAATGTCCAATGAGAGGAGAATGGTTAAGTAAATTATGACACATCGACATGATAAAATACCATAGTTCATTAAATATAACAAATAATAAAATGGGAGAAAGCTTATATAATTTTAAAAAGCATGATATAAATTTATAGACTATAGCACAATAATGATAGATTACATTTATGGAGTACTTACTATGTACCAGGCAGTATTTTTTTGTACCAGGTAGTTTTTATGTACTTTAAGTGTATAATATGTTTAACTCTCTCATGAGGTAGATACTATTATTACTATTGTGCCCTATTATTATTAGGGCACAAAATGGTTAAGAAACCTGCCCAAGGTCATATAACTATTACATAACAAAGCTGTGCTACAAACCCAAATAATCTGATCACAGACCTAATAAATTAAAAATTATTCCTAAAAACTATTCAAAGTACAGTACATTATGATTTTTAAACTTATTTCTACTCTTTATTTCTATAGTTTTCTGCAAAGAGTACATGTTAATTTTTAAAATAGTTATTAAAGTAGTTTTTAAAAATGCAGTCATTCAACCATTTAATTTTTAGCAAAGTCTATTGAGTTTTGAATAGAAAAGTAACATATGCTCAATATAGTACATTTGAAAAACAAAAAATAGAAACAGAAATATCAATCAAGGTGCTACCATACAAAAATGCCACTGCCATATAGGTATACACACTCCCTGTTACCACCCCCCGCAGTTTACTTTAGCCCCCATTACAGAAATAATACATGTTTATCGTAAAATCCATAGAACTACAAAAAAAGTATACCCTTCTTTTAATCTGCTTAAGAATAACCGTAACTGTTAACATTTTAGTATATATAATTTTCCAGACTTATCTACTTAAAAAAATCAGACACATAATCTATAAATTTTCACTTACTTGACTGTGAATTTTCCAGCTATTCTATAAAATCAGTTTCAATGGCTGATAGTATTTCATCCTATGACTACATTATTCCATACCATTCCATCAAATTGGATTCAAACTCAAATTCTTTTTCATAGCCCTCAATGCTACCTCAGAAAAAAGAAACATACATAAAATCGTAGCAGAAAATTACATGGACATCACTGCCAGATGATGACTGCAAAGTTACTAAAATATCAGAAATCCTACATCTGTTTCTAATTTTCTAGACTGCTCGTTACCTCTCATTTTATAGTCAGACACATAAACTGACAAAAGATGATTAATTCAATATATTACCTAAAAACAATGAACTATGAAACTTTATTTGAATATTTCATTGCAGATATTTGCAGAGACTTTTTTTCATGAAAATTCTTCTACTTTTAAAGACTTGAAAATAGTGGTAACTACCCAACTTAAATTATGCAATACTATACTTCTAAACAATTCAAACTATGTTTAATCTATTCTGTGTATATCTGTGATATAGGTTAAGAGCCAGCAAGAAATCTGATTTTCAGGTGAGAAAACTAAGCCCCAGTAACTTCTTTTGACTCCCTATTGAATGTTTTCTGCTTTACCCAGCTTTTCTGGACTTCCTACTCTCTTAAGTTTTATACTTCCTATCTCAAAAAACCATTATGCATATTTAATTTATAGAAATAATGTGAAACAAAATTCTATAATACTTGTAGGGTTTAACAAAACCAGAATTAGCAATCGCAGTTTCATTCTAAGTTGTCCTAAGAAATTTGTGTTATAATACAAGAAAGACTCATTTTATTTTTTCCATCTCAGAATTAACTAGCTTCTACACATATTTTCCTAGGAACTTGAGCTTCATTTTAAAAAAATATGTAATCTCTCTTCTTTTTGTTCTATTTTCATTCCTTGTGATTTCAGAATTCAATAGGATAACTCTAGCCAAAAAGTCCCAGGGTTTTTCCTTCTAGGCTGAAGAGTAGTTTATCTGCTTTGACTCCATGCACTTTTGGTTACACTCCTGCTCCACCAGGCATTTATCAACTTCCTTTACCACTGAGGCAGCATAGTAGCTTCAAGCTTAAGGGTTAAGATGTGGCCTGCAAAGCCACACTGCCGGGATTTAAGTCATGGCTCTGCTGTTTACCAGCTGAATGACCTTTTGCAAGTTATTTACCCTCTCTGTGGCTCATTTCCCTTATCTGTAAAAAGAAATAATGACATCTATTTCATAGGTTGTTCTGAATTGAGTTAATTCATTTAAATCCCTTACCATAGTACTTGGTATAAACACTATATAAATGTTAGAAAAAAGCTTATTGAATTGTACTATATATAAATGCAGGCAACTAGTTGTCTGTTATATTTCAATAAAGATGAAAAAATGTTAGCTATTATTATTATATTTTTATTTGTTTTAAATTATTTTGTATTCCAGAAGGACATCTAAAGGACCTCACTCTTCCTGGTTATACTGCTTTTAAGGGTACACGACAATCCCATTTTACACATTAGATACCAAAGGTTAAAAGGTTAAGAATGTCTGATGACTCATGAAGAAAGAGTGTTTGTTTTGATGGCTTTTTTCTTTAAACATGCTGTATATTCTTTATGTCCACTGTTCATTACCTACCAAAAGGAGTTAAACCTGAATAATTACATCTTTTGAAATCTGTATGTTGAGTTTTAAAAAATCAGCATATAATGAAAATATTTTCCTCTCAGATGTTAGATTAATGTGTTATTAGATAGCTCCAAGGCTAGAAACATTTTTTCTATATCTTACCAGATTCATATGATACTTTCATCAGATTGGTATAATCAAAAACGAAAATATCAAAGTCTTAAAATTATACTTCGGCTTCTGTTGTTTTGAAAACTAGACCTCAGATATACTTTGTAGATTTCAGACATGGGTTTTCTACATTGTAGTATGTAAAGCTACAGAGAGATAGTTATTTTTAGTTTTTTTCCCCCCTAAAATTGTTCCTTTTGACAGAACTGTTACGACTTTTAAAAATTCCTTTAAAAAATAGACTTGCTGAGTTTTCCATTCACTTCTCTATTTCTAGAAGCTTGATTTTCAAATACAAACAGGCTCTTCCTGAAGAACATCTGATTAATGGATAACCAATACATCATATTGTTGCCTCCCCACTGGAGCACCCATCAACACAGGTTCCCATAACCTCTACATCCCATTATTTTTCAAGTGGATGCTGCTACCCAAAAAATCCTTGTCTACTCAGAAACTCACCTGCTCATGAGCTCACAACCTCCACTATCCCAGCTCCCACCTCATTCTTCTCCACCAACCTCCCCTTCATGGCAATAGAGCAAAGGACAATAAAAAAAGGTAATGTGGAGGTTGCTTTCACAGTCACCAGGGTCCAAAAGTTGTCTTTCCTAAAACTCCAAATAAATTTCCCTACTAAATAATTATAAAAGGTCATGCTTTACTATTCAGTACTACTTTTGTGAGCTTCTGTGGAAGTCATTTATTATAAAGAAGTTCTTTGAGGGCAGAGAATTTTATCAATGTATCTCCACCCCCAGCACATGCTATATTTCAACAGCTCTAAGTTGCCATTAATTGTATGATGCATTTCAGATAGCAAAAATATGCAAAAACAAATTTGCATCCTATAATTGAAATGGAGTAACTTGCACATAATAAGTGCCTAATAAATGCATACTGAATTGAATTATATTTTAATAAGCTTCTTTGGGAAAGTATTTTGAGGCCTAAGAAACCAGCTTACAGATAAATCTGTAGGGGACAGAGGACTATAACTTAAGGACTGCCTATATTTCCAATAGCCAATTTGAAAAAAATGGAAGTTCTCTGGAAAGTGGTGTGTTTCTATTTAGGTATATGTCTGTATCTCTTCTCTCTCTCCTTACCTCATCAATTAGTTTCCTGGCATTTGCAATAGTATAATCACCAGCAAATAATACCACTAAGCATGATTCATCACTGCTCTTCTGTCTCTGACCCCGGGATATGGGTACGATACTTCTGTTGGCTTCTGTGGAAACACGGACAGCTTTGAGCTCTTCGGTAGTAGGTAGAGGAACATGGTCCTGAACTACAGCATCTTCTGGAAGAAGGCTCCAGTTGAGTTCTCCTGACACAGGTGTAAAGTCATGGATATTACTCCAGGTATTATTGAAGATACTTAACCCTGCATCTTTGAACTGGAAAGCCAATTCAGGGTAGTACCATTGAAAACAGCCGAACTTGATATTTGTGGAAGACTCAATAATGGGTTGAGTAGCACAGCACAAAAAGACTTCCAGCTTTCTACAGTCACGCACACGAAACTGTTGGCAGGCTAGTGCACACTTGCAATCTCTGCAATTCCGGAAAAACACGCTGCCTTTCACGGGTCCCAGAAAAATGATGCAGTTAGTGCAGTCGTCAATAGTAACTGTAGCAGAGTGATCAAAAATATAGATGTTACAGTTCTCACAGTCTTGAATGAGAAACTGTTGTCCTGCCACCTTCCCAGGTAAGCGACCTACTGTTTCATCTTTCAGCCCACTGAATGTATAGTCTTTTGGATCAACCTGCAGGGACAAAACACAGAGCTTTAGTGTTATTAACAGTATTTAACAAATACTGATTGTTGAGTGCCATGCAGAATTCTTAGTGCTAAAATAATACGTTCCTACTTTGACTTTGCAACATAGTAAGAAAATGAACGGGACAAATTTTTTCCCAATAAATAAAAGGCAAGGGGGGGGAAAGGTAGAGGAAACTGTTATAGATAAGGAAAGACTCAAGGACATATCAACCAATGTGTGGACATTGTTTAGATCCTGTTTCAACATACCAACTGTAAAAACACTTTTTTGAAACAATTGAGAAAATTCTCACACAGACACACAGTATACTAGATAATATTAAGGAATATTTCAGCTCTGACTCTTTTTCTTTTTCTGATGCTTCACTTTAAAACTTGTGCTTCTTTAAAAACTTCTGAAATTGGAAATACACCCAGATTGAAATACATTTATTTATCCTTCCATAAATTGATGAATGGGTCTTAGTTTATAAATCCTGACTGATTTCTGCAATATGCTCCAGAAAATGGAAAAACCTTAAGGTACAAGAATCATGAGATGTCAGAACTGGCATGTACAAATTTGATTCAAACATTTATTGAGCTATTCATACAATGTAATTTTTCAAATTTCACCATTTCCATACTTAGATAGTGTAAACTAAAGCTAACATAAGTTTTTAAAACCATATGCCTGGAATCTATTAGATTATTTTTTAAATTTTAACTGACCTATCAAAATATAGTCACTAAAAGGCCATTTTGATTTTTCCAAGTTACTTTTGAATCTACTTATACTGTTTTACCTCATGCAAAACTATTCATGCAGCAGAAACAGGCTCCCATAGATACAGTATGTAAAAATTCAATAATTTAATCATCTGAATCATCAGCAAACTAGCTTAATATGACTTATTCAATATAGCATGATAAGTGTACTTATCTAGTTTTATATAACGTATTAGAAGGAGTACTGGTCTGCAGCATGAGGCAACAAAAGAGGCACTTGTTTTTTAGTCTTATTTTGTCACTTATGAGCAACATGATCTTGAAAAAGGCACTTTAACTTTCTGGATCTTCAGTCATTCAGCCATTTGAACACCCAATATGAGCCAGACATTATTTTAGGCACTAAAATGAACATGACCAACTTTTTCCATAAAAGAAGTAAAACACAAATCTAAACATGATTTAAAAATGACCTGGCTATATAATGAGAAATGTTCCGAATATTCTGGAAATACATAGGAGGGACATTTGGGGCAGGGGAGGCAGGGGAGGTAGGAGAGTAAGACTTCCTGTACAAAGTGAGAATGAATAAGCTGGAGTTCACCAGGTAAAATGGGTGGGAGCAGAGGATCCTCCCTTCCCATGCCAGATGAAAGTGATACTGGAATGGAAGCAGATAAAGCTAGAGAAGTAGGCAGGGGCTCTATTATAAAGCTTAGAAGTTATCTATGGGCAATAGGCTACTACAAAAGGATTATTCTGGTAAGAATAAGGAAAAGTAGAACATGAATCTCAGAGGGTGTTGCAGTCATCTTATTTATTAGGGAAGAGGAAGATGGGTTTAAGGCTGAAGGATGTGTCAAAAATGATTCCTAGTTCTCTAGTCCAGTGTTTTCCAACACAATCCACACTAGTACAATCTTCAGTACAGCCCAATACACATAATTATGAGTATCTGTGCATGCACACATACCAAGGAATTAAAATTTCACAAAATAATACATATCCTTATTTTGTATTAAGGCCCCTGTTATTTTCTATTACCCTA
>NW_011889168.1:3291435-3319974 GCF_000151845.1 Pteropus vampyrus | reverse complement strand
GACAATAGTGCATCCTCCACACCATCTGGTCCAAACTTCCTTCAGAGTAAGTTCAGGGCAGAGCAGAAATGCTGTGATGCTGAAGAGCTGAGAATAAACAGGTAGGAACTAACTTTGACAGTCCTTCAGAACCTCTGCAAACTCTGATAATTGGTGAATTAAAATCTAAGGTGTATCTTCTAATGCTCTTTCTCTCAAATATTCATTGGTCAAGTAGACTGAAAAAATAAAATCGACAAGAATATAGAGGACCCGAACCACACAATGAATAAATTAGAGTTCTACATCTAACAAGTAGAGTATACTCACATTTTTTCTTAAGCATACATTAAAAGTTTTTTTTTAAATCACATACTAGATCATAAAAAAGCCTCAACAAATTTTAAATAATAGATAACTTACAGGCCATGATACAGGATCAACATGCAATTAAGTTAGAAGTTAATAACAAAAGATATATTAAAAAATCCTTGCCTTCTTGAAGATTTAAAAAACACACTGCTAAATAACTCATGGGTTAAAGAAGAAATTATAATCAAAATCTAAAAATACTTAGAATTAAATGTTAAGATACCACATATCGGATGAAATAAAAATGGTGCTTTGAAGATCTATAACCGTAAATAGCTACAATAAAAACTCTCAAAATTAATGGGTTAAATGTCCATCTTAGGAATTATTATACAATAAACAATAAACTGACAGAAAGTAGAAGGAAAAAAGATGAAAATAATCACAGTTATTAATGATTTAGAAATCAAATATACGATAGAAAACATCAGCAAACCCCTAAATAGCTTTTTGGCAAACTTCTGGCAAGAGTGATCAAGAAAAGAACAAAAACATACAAACAGTAGAAATGAAAAGAGAAATATAACTAGAAAGTAGAAGTTAAAAAAAGAATAACAACTATATATCAACAATTTAAAAATAAAATGAACAAATCTCAAAAATAACTTATCAAGAAGTTAAAAGCATAAATAAAAAGCTTCTGTAAATATGCTTGCCATACAGACCGAAGGGCAGGGTGACCTTGAAATTAACTAAAGACTTATCCTCCCTTTTGTTTGTTCTATCTAGATAACAGAGGTATTGCCTGAGTTCCTGTCTGAAAATCTCCAGCTTTGTAACTCTTTGTAACTGCTTGTAACCCATAGCAACTCCCGTACTTTGTAACTGCCTGAGGACTAATTAACCAATTGGCTCATGCCAACTGGCCAAAATGTAACTGCATGGATAAGCCCTATAAAAGCAAGTTTGCATTGCATCTGAGTTTGGGGCCCAGATCTTAAGAGTGCTAGCTCTTCTGAGACTGTTGGCATAATAAACCTGAGTTCTCCAACTCTCTGAGAGGAGCTTGATTTCTTGCCGGTCTGATTTTTGCAACATTTCTGCAACTTCTGCAATGATATCGACTTATGTTTTCATCTTAACTCCTATCACCCTCCTGTGGGAACTTTATCTTCAGTAGATCTGAAGCACTTGCTGTGACTTGTCTATGCCCTCTGTTTTTCCAATGTCCAGAAGGTCCTCTCCTAGTTCTACTTGCCTACCTGTCCAACTTTTTCTGTGAAGCTTTCCCGTTCCCTCAACCAGAAGCCTGCTCTCTTTTTCTGAGCACCTACATTACATTAAATACAAGTCTATGTCCCCTACTGTATTGTAAGCTTTGGGCTAGAATCCTGTAACCAATCTTTTTAACACTGAAACATTTCCTCCAAAACTACTTCCTACCCACCTTTATTTTTCTCCAAAACACTTAGCTTCCTTTTAACACACTATATATGAATTATATTTATTGTCTGTCTTCCCCTTGCCCTCAATTAGATTATGTTTTGTTCACCCCTATTTCTCCCTGTACCTAGAACAGTCCCTGGCACCACAGAGGCACTCCATACATCCTTGTTGAATCCATTTTAACTATTTAATCTTCATTATCTCAGAGTATAACCTGAGGTAGGTGATCTCCAGCTGTCTGTTAAGTAAACAAATGTGAAAGGTAACTGAGTTTGATAATCACACACTTCTCCACACCCCATTCTCCATTCCATCCCCAAAGAAGACTTTGATATTGATCAATAACCACATGGTATTCTTAGTGAAAATTCAGTTCACTGTTCAAGTTGGCTGACTTCTGAGTAGTAAGGTAAAATAATTATAAACAAAGCCATGCAGAGGCACTCCTTTCTAATGCCAATCCTGGGTCTCTCCTGTTTACATTCTCTTCTCTCCCATACCTGCAGTAAAAGGAAGCTGAGAGTACCTTCCAGGTGAAAGAGTCAGTGCAAGGGGGTGGGAATGTGGACATGGAGTACACTATGGGATCTTGATCTAGCCCAGGTCTTAAAGTGGAAAAAGGAACATGCAAGGGTGGTTTAAGTCAGTCCTGATTTAAGCCTGATTTAAGCCTTAAGGGTAAAAACATTCTCTGGTCTTCCTCAGCTTGTCTTCTTGGTACCAATCTACCTCCCACAGCGGGAGTAAGAAGATCAAGATTGCCACCAATAGGTGTAAAGAAAAGGAGGCAAGGAGTTGTTGTGTCTCTACTAAGGCCTCAAACTCAATGGGCAAGAGGAATCTTTAACATTCAGTTTATCATTTATTTCACTGTACCAGAAACTCCTTAAAACTTTTATGTAAAATTTTGTGTGTATTTTCCTGGGGAGTTGATTTAGAGTTTAAGATTCTGGCCAAATTATCCTTGCCTAAGACACAGATAACAAGTCCGAACATTTTCAAGCATATTTATGAGAATTAAGTAGGTAAAAAAACAATGTTTGGATAAAAATAAAAATAACAGTTAATATCCATTATTTAAAGGAACTTAGCTATTTATTTTTTTGCATGGGAAATTATATGTATTATAAGATGTATAGTATTTAACAGAAATTTCAACTATATTATATTATAGTTAGTACTGTATCAGTAGTTGTTTAGACTTGTTGCAAATGCAGAAATGTATTAACTTCAAAATTACTGAGCTGCTGACTTAGTCTGCTTGGGCTGTGCTATGGACTGAAACTTTGTGTTCTCTCAAAATTCATATGTTGAAGTCCTAAACCCCCAATGTAGTGATATTTGGAGGTGGGGCCTTTTGGAGGTAATTAAGTTCGGATGAGGGCATGAGGGTGGGGGCCTCATAATGGAGGGAAGAGGAAGAGGAGGAGAAAGAGGAAGAAGAGGAAAAAAGGAGGGAAAGGAGATCTCTCTTTCTCCACCTCCTTCCCTCCATCCCTTCCCCCTCCCCTTCCTTCTCTTCCTCTCCTTTCCTATCTATGCACAAGCACCCAGGATAGTCCATATAAGCACACAGCAAGAAGGTGACTGACTACAGGAAATGGACATTCACCAATGAGAACTGCAGAACTCTTAGCACATTGCAACACCATCCAAAGCCCTGCACTGAGACTTGACCAAACTCTAGCATGGCTTCTATCAACACAAAATCGTGTCCCTAGGATGACTCCAGCCCTCCCCTCCTGTCCCCCATTAAAATGCCTGCCTGAGAAAGCTCAATCCTGTCAGGGAGATTTGCTACTGGTCTAGCCAACACCTGATAATCGGTCCTGATAGCCCTTTTTCAGAGCATTTACTAAAAAGGGCTTACAATTGTGAATATGTATGTCTTGCAACTCAGAAATATCTTTCTCAAGGACCTGAGAGCCATTCCTTTGAAATATAATTATCAGGAAGAATACGGCCTCTGTCTACTAGTCTCTGTGGGAAGATAGAATCCTAATTTTGATAACGGCCAGTTAACAAACATACCTGGCCTAATCACATTTACATTGACCAACTCTTTTAATTTTCACTTCGTAATTTTCCCTGACTTTACTGAGGCCCTGCTTTCTTCCCACCCCCATTCTCCCTTTAAGTCACCCAAATTGGAACAGAGCTCAGCTTTTTCCCCTATTGTCAGTAGTTACTGAATAAAATATGTTTTCAGCGCTTTAACTAATGTCCAGCTGTATTTATCTTTGATACCAGACACTTGATCTACTGGAACTCAATCCTGGACTCCAGAATTATGAGAAACAAATTTCTGTTGTTTAAGCCATCCAATGTATGATCAGGTCCCCATCTTTATGACCTCATTTAACTTTAATTACTTCTTTAGAGGCCCCATCTCCAAATACAGCCACAATGGGAGTTAGGACTTCAACATATGAATTGGGAGGGTGAGGAGACACAAACATTCAGTCCATAACATCTGCCGATGCTAAAGGAGTTCAATGTAATTTACTCTTAGTATTTCCTCTGGACACCTCAGTTTGTAGGGGAGAAAATCCTATAGGTAAAGGTCCTATAGTTAAAGAGTTCTACAATATGAAATTATCTGGACTGTCAATATGGTCTACAAAGAAGAAACTTGGGATTTATGTTGCTGTACTTTCTCAACAATTCCTGCAAGTTCTTCAAAAACAAAAATAATAAATAATCTGAAGCTTAGTTTCATTATTTTACAAAAGTTACTAGTTCTCGAATAAAGTGCCTAAAATCACAAACATGGAAAGCTCATATGATAAACTACTTTTTTACAAGAGCCACTTATTAAGTGAGCTTAGTTTAGGCTGTATTTCTTACTACAATCCATAAAAGATAGTGGATATACTTTTGAAATCAAAGAAACATTTTAAGAGTTGGAATTCACTTGATACAGCTACTAAACTAAGTTAAGCATTATTTTCCCAACAGAAAGAATCTTATTCTTTTACTAATCAGTGATGCAAATTTTTCATTAAAATTCATATCCATGGTTAAACTTCCATAATGATAATCCGAGATGAAATAATGGAATTTGTTAATTTTAATGGAAATCCAGTCTGGGTAGTAGTCCAAAATAAGACTCAGGAGTATAAGCAGCATTATATAGGTACCAGCCACCATTCTAAGTGCTTAATAATCATTCACTCAATCCCCATAAAAACTCTTATGAGCATTGTGTACTATATAATTATCTGCTTTATAGATGAGAAAATTGAGGCCCCAGAGGCTAAATAACTTGCCCAAGATCACACAGTAAGTGCTTGAGCTCAGTCTCAGACTAAGGCAGTGGCAGTCTGGCAACTTAGTACACACCCTTATTCAAATAGAAACCAATGTTTACTAGGCACGAAAATTAGTGAAACGTAATGGAGAGTTCAAAAATAGACATATATATATATTGACAAAGGTGCAAAGGCAATTCAATAAAGGACAGTCTTTTCAACAAATGGTGGTGGAACAATTGGACATCTACATGGAAAAAAATACAAAAAGAATCTCCATACTTTGCATCATATATAACAATTAATTTAAAATGGATCATAGGACCTACATATAAAACCAAAAACTCTAAAATGTCTAGAAGAAAACAGGAGAAAATTTTTGTAATCTTGGTTAGGCAAAGATTTCCTAGATGTGAAACCAAATATGCAATCCAAAAAAGAAAAAAATTGAAAATTGGACTTTCATCAAAACTGATAACTTATGTTCTTCAAAAAACACTGTTAAGAGAAGACACGTCATTAATTGGGGGAAAAATTTGAAAACACACATATGACAAGGGATTTGTATTTAGGATATATAAAGAACTCTTAAAACTCAACAATAAGAAAACAAATGACCCAGTAAAAAATGGTAAAAGTGCTTTGATAAACACTTCACCAAAAAAAAATATACAGATGGCAAAGAAGTACATGAAAAAATGCTCAACATCACTATTCATTGGGAAATGCAAAATAAACCACAAATGCAATACCACTACAGGCCTATTAGAATGGCTAATTTTTTTTTAAACTGACCATATCAAGTGCTGGTGAGGATGCAGAGCAACTTGATCACTCATACATTGCTGATGGGAATGAAAAATGGTATAGTGGAAAATTATTGGAAAATAATTTGGCAGTTTCTTATAAAGTTTAATATAAAATTTCCATATGACTCAGCAATCCCACTTCTAGGTATTCACCAACTGAAATAAAACTTATGTTCACTCATAAACCTGTATGCAAATGTTTATGGTAGCTTTATTCATTATTACCAAAATTACAAACAATCCAAATGTCCTTCAATTGGTGAACAGATAAACAAACATGGTACCATCCTATATTGGAATACTACTCAGCAATAAAAGGAATTCCTGATATATGCAACGACATGAATGAATCTTAAATGTATCATGCTAAGTGAAAGAAGCCAGACTCAAAAGGCTATACACCATATGATTTCATTTATATGACATTCTCAAAAAGACAAAACTATAGGGATAAAAAAACTGATCAGAGGCTGGGGGCAGGGCAGATTATAAAGGAGCATGATGAAATTTGGGTGGGGGGATGATGGAACTTTTCTATATCTTGATTGTGGTGGTAGTTACATGGCTGTATTTGTCAAAACTCAAAGAACTGTATACTTAAAAGGGTAAATTTTATTGTATGTAAATTATACTTCAATTAAAATAAATTACTTAAAATGTAAACATTGTTAAGTCAGTTTCAGAGCTACATAGCTATGTAGCTGAAAGGTTATTTCACAAATGAAAATGGCAGTGCCATATAATTATAGAATTAACATCTAATCTAATCTTAATCTAATTTTACATCTCATCACATTCCCTTTGTTCACCCAGGTTTGCCTGAATTCTTCTAGCAATGCTTACCTCCTCCTCTATCCTCGCCACCTCTGAGATGCTCAAAGAATTAGAGAACCAGAAGGGATCTTAGGAAACTGAGGGTATGGGGAAGCTAAAGGACTTTATTGGTGAGGTGTAATAGAGTGCAGAGTACCTCAGTCCCACACACTTTCCACTCCCTGTGCTTTTTCCCTTTATCAAAACTTTATGAGTGAAGAAGCTGGAACACTCTTATACTACTAGAAATGTAAAATGGTGCAGACACTTTGAAAAACAGTTTGGCAGATCCTCAAAAAGTCAAACATGGAGTTATTATATGATCCAGGAATTCCACTCTTAGATATATACCCAAGAGAAATGAAAACATATGTCTACACAAAAACTTGTACATAAATATCCTTAGCAGCATTATTTGTCATGGTCAAAAAGTAGAAACAACCTGAATGTCCATCAACTGATGAATAGATAAATAAATAAAATGGATAAAATTTATTTATATATAAAATATGTATTCTATGGAATGTTATTCAGCAATAAAAAGGAATAAAGTACTGAAACATGCTACAATATGGATGAATCTCAAAAACATGCTAAGTGAAAGAAGCTGGTCACAAAAGACCACATAGTGTATTATTCCATTGATAAATGTTCAAAACAATCAAATCTATAGTAATAGAAAGTAAAAGTGTGTTTCCAGGGACTGGGGAGAGGGAGAGTGAGTATGGGTTTCTTCTGTGGGGAATGAAAATGTTCTAAAATTAGATCATAGTGATACTAACATAACCCTCTGAACTTATTAAAACTATTGAATTGTATACTTTAAATGGGTGAATTGTATAGTATATGAATTGTATCTCAAAGTTATTTTTTAAATGAATAAAGAACTATTTATTTCCTTAAAAAACAACTTTACATAAAGGATTTAAAACATGTTGACAAATTCTTTGATACTTCTCCTATCAAGAGGTCCCCTCCCTTTGGATGTGGGTAGACATTGTGATTGCCTCAACCTACAGAATGTGGCAAAAGTAACACTAGGTCACTTAAGAGGCTAGTTAGAAAAAGCTATGCAGCTTCTACCAGTCTCTGAGGAGACTTGTTCTTGGAACTCAGTCATCATGCTGTGTGCAAGCCTAGATGAAGAGGCCCCTGGCCCTCCGCCCCAGCTGAGCTCCCAGTGGAAAGCCAGCATCAACTTGACAGCCAGCTCTGTGATTAAGCCATACTGAAAGCAGATCCTCCAGCCCCAAGTCAAGCTGCCCCAGCTGATGATACATAGAGCAGAGAGCCAACCCTGCCAAGCCCCACACAAACTGCAGAGCTATGAACAAAATAAGTACTTGCCATTATTCTAAGCCATTAAGTTTTGGGGTGTTTTGGTATGCAGCAATGGATAACTAGAATTTCGCACATACTTAAAAGGCTAAAAACAGCATCTAGGCCCCAACTCAATGCAGACACTTCTTTTTGTCTGAATGTTTTCACTAACATGGAGATCAGTTCCTCACAAAGTCACACTTCAATTGATGAACATTTCTGTGAATTATGATCTGCCTTATGTTAAGACTCGTTCTGCCCTGCCCAACCTCTGGTCCACGATCTACCCTCAGAGGTGACCATTACCATCTAACTCTCTTGCTCAGAACAGGCCTTTACCTTATTAAATAGTAGAAAAATCTTTAGCACTGTCCCATTTTATCGCTGAGGAATCTGAAATGCACAAATTGGCTGCTTTATCCAAAGTTCCACAACAGGCACTACATAAAATGCAGTTACTTTAATCTCTGGTATAAGGCTTTTGTTCAGTGTTGTTTCTATCAAATATGAGACAAATGTAATGGATACAAGATATGCTATCCTCAAAATTATAATTTTTATACTTACGCCATCATTTCTATCATCTAGAAGGGGTACTGGTATGACTATCTGAAAAATGAAAACTGCTTTTCTGTACCACTCATCTTCCCTTTGTTTTTATTTAAATATTTCCAGTTTCAACTCAAAAAAGCCAGTCAGCTCTTTTGAATAAATAAGGGCAGGGATAATTCTTATAATTTTGAATCTTCCTTGGTGTTTGAGTACATAGTCATAGAATAATTTGCCTAGATATGGGAGGCAGCATACAGATAACAAGGATAAAAGCATTTATTTCCAAATGATTTAAACACAGATCTTACAATCCAAAAATATTTCTCATCATGTCAATGTCGTAATTGTACAGTAAGCTTTTTTCTTTTTCACAGTGGCAATAGAAAATGAATGTCTTACACTGTTGATTACAGTATATCAGTTGCCATGACAACACTTAGTCTCAAACATTCTTTCTAATTGAGACAATTTCTCCTAGCTTTAGTTCCCTAAGACTGACCCAATTACGCAACTCAAAATCCAAAACCCAGAGGGTACCTCTCAGTAAAGACACTCTGATTACAGAACCTAAGGAAAAATTAAACATGACTTTTCCAAGTTGTGAGGAAACTTTTCAGGCAACACATTTTGTTTTTATACCTAAAGTTTTACAAGCTGAATGCTAATTGTCCAATAAAACTTTAAAACTGTATATGCTATACTCCATGATCACATTATAGGAGCCTAAACTTTTAATACAAACCATTCTGTTAATATACATGCAACATATCTCATGTATGTTCTATGGGCTGTATTTGCATTCTATTCCTTTTAAGGTACAGTTAAAATCTGAGAGCAAGCAAGACCATGCTAACCTCAGTAAAAGCATCATTAGACTATTATAGAACATTTCTACACTAGCCAAAATTAGCCTCATGAGAAGGAACTAGAAAAAAATCATGTAAATCTTTAAAATCATATAAAATTTAGCAGGCTATCATAATGAGGCACCCTAGAGTGAATTCCCAGTAATTCTAAAAAAAAAAAAAAAAATTCCCAAAAGAAAAACCAGTGATGGAAAAAGTGTTATCTCCACTGTCTCAAAATATAAGCCAGTAATTCTTTCTCTAATAGTACAAAAGATTTTAAAACTGGGCTGTTTTCAGAATAAAATTCTCATTTAGAAAAATTTTGATTAGTTGAGTTGATCAAGATTTTAACTTTTATTATACACATATCCATAAGCATGAGCTTATTTCACATACCCAGTAACATCTCTTACATCTCTACAACTACAGTACCTTGTAGTGGTCTCAAAAAATGTTCCCTGCAAGCTCAAAACAATGTCTACAATTGAAAGTTTACTATATGCTCATTGAGGTGCAGGGGTCGGGGAGCTTAGATGTTGGTGTCCACTATTTTATTTTTCAACGTGTTTACTTAGCCAAAGGGCAAAAGAAAAAAAATCACAGAACACATCCATTTATCTAAAAGGAGAAAGATTAACATGAGATTCCAACTAACCTGAACATCACGTTAATGAAGGTTAACTGTAAGACAATTTATTAGGAAGTAATGAGTCAGAAGGCAACCAAGATTACTCTAAATAAAAAACAAAAGCACTTAAGTTTAGTTCTGGGCTATGATTTCAAAACAAAAAGCTAAAATAAAAATAAATACACAACCTTCTCTATGGCAGACAGTTCAAGCTTAAACAACATTGTTAGAAACACTAATAGGGCTGAGGAAATGAAATTTTTAAAAACTGTACACCAAATAATTTTAAACAATAGGTAAGATATTCTTGTATGACAGAAAGCACAGTATTTCCCATTCCAACATTACAAAATGCTACTACAAGTAGGAATAAGAGAGAATAAATATACCATGTAACCCAAGAAGGATCTGAGAAACAGGGGCAGAAAGATGAGGCTGAGAAGTCTGCAAAAAGTACCCGCTTTCTTAAATGTGACACTTGGAGAACGGAGTTTACATGAATAAATTCTGCTAGGGACTGGAAATCACACAGGCAGGTCTATGAAATCAAAACATAAGAAATTTACTATAAAGCATTTATGAATAAAGGTATGTTACATTAACCAAGGAGTTAACAGTTCATAACACTCATTTAAAAAATCTCTCATTTTGTTTGGAAAAGTAATCGGTAAATCTATCAAAGTATTTTACTAAATACAAATGGAGAACTATGTAGAAAGAGGAAGCATTATGAAATTCATGACTAAGTGTGCTTTGTGCAAGACCAGTGGACATTTTCAAAGCCTTTTCGTTTCTGGCTATATATAAAAGTAAAAATTTGAGCATTTTCATTCATTTAAAGCAATAGTAAATACTGTCCAGTTTATGCTGGTTATTTTCACCATACAGTCTTAACACACATTCCAAGACAGATTCAATTTTCATTATTCCGTTCGGGTAACTGGAAGAGGAGGGAAAGCAAAGTTGTACATTAAATAGTCCACTTCGTAAATGAGAAAATTCAGCAGTGGAATATACCATTAAGTACCAAAGAGATTTACTGGCTAGGTCAGACAAAAGAGAAAACAGCCCCAAGAGAGAACATAAGCCGCAAAGAGATGAGAATCAGTCCCATGTGTAACTTGAGGACTGGACAAAACGCCGCTTGGCGCTGTGGGAAAAATGAGCAGATTTGAGATTCTGGGCTCTGCTCGCTCTTCTTCCTCCTCTCGAGTCCATCTTGGGACCGGAGGCCTGGGTGTGGAGTGGAGGGAAAGCCCCGAGGGGTCCGTCTACCCGGACAGTGAAGTCTAAGGCCCCTTTCAGCACTGCACAGTCCTCCGTAGCGCCCTCTCTAGCACTGTATTTCATGGCTCACCTAAAAGTCATTCACTCTGACTTCAACTACGAGAAGGAGAAGGCGCGAGAGAGAGAGAGAGAAATAGAGAGAGGAGGAGGAGAGAGAGAGAGAGAGACATCTGTTTGGGTCGGCCCCGTCAGCCCTACCAGGCCTGCAAGGGACCCTCGTGGATTGGCTCCGGAGGGCTGAGACCAGATGCTACGGGCTCTAGTTACCTTCTCTCGCTGGTCCCAGCTGTACTGCTTTGGCCGTTCCTCCTCGCCCTGGGGCTGCGACTCCTTCTCAGCCTTCTGCTTCTTGGAGAAGAAGCAGCCCATGGTCCCGGCCCGCAGGTCTCCCAGCCGCACTCCTCTCGGCCCGCTCGCTCAGGCACCTCCTGGATTGTGGCGTGAACCCTGGGAGCCTGGGCCCCGCAGGTCTCTGGGCACAGCCTCGCGGAACCGCCCAGACACCCGCAGCCTCGGTTACCCGCGAGGCCCAACACTTCTTTCTCTCTCTCTCTCTCTCTCTCTTTTTTTTTTTTTCCTCTCAGTTGCCCTGACGACCAGCCACATCCAATGACCGCTCACAGCGCGGTGAGCCAATCAAAGCCCCGCGAGCAGTCCTGTGAGACCTATGAAAAGAGGTCTATGCACTCACACAACCAATCAGCGCCCGGCTCCTGCGCGGCCCCCAGGGGCTGGCCCGGCCAGCTCTGGCGCACGCACAGCGGATCCCGCCCCCAGTTCTGCACGGCCCTCCCAGGTCTCAGTGGGGCTCTTTAGCTGCTGGGAGTACCGGCTATGTAGCCTAGTGTTTTTGCCTTTGGTTCTCAGTTTTCAAGTCCGAGGTGTGGAAGGGAACCTTAGTCGAACGTTGAACGTCAGTTTAATAATGCAAGTGGTGAGAGAACAGAAATTGCTGCTGGCACAGGAAGGGGCCCTGAAATTCGTATTCCTCATTGCTTCCCCTCTTCACCCATTCTCTGCCCCTACATCGTCTGTCTGGCCAATGTCACCCTTATAAGAAACTTCACCAACAACCTCCCTCTTTGCCTTCTCTTCTGTGCTTTCTTAATACTTCCACATATCACTCTAAAATTGCGCAAGTATTTAGTAAAGTAATTATTTGTATATCTTCTCCCTATCAGAACTGCGAATTTCTTAGGACTCAAAAACCTATGTTAATGGCATATACCTTTGAATTCTCTAGGCCTGGCCCAACTCCATAGTAGGTGCTCAATAAAACGTTTGTCAAATGAATGTATGAATGAATGCTTGCACGCTAGTGAAGGAGGCATTTATAACTTTTTTTCATATTCCTTCCCAAAGAAACTGACTGACGTGTGGGTGGGGGGGAGCGGGGAAATGGTAAAGGCGTTCTCATGGAGTTTATAGTCTAGTTCAGGACATAAGCATTGTTATATAAATAATCAGATCTCTTCTAAACAAATGGCATAGGGTTTGTCTGGCTATTAAAATACAATATACATGTATTGCTAATGTAATAGAAAAGATGAGTTGTTGGTTTAATTCTAAGAGCATGGTATTTTGACATCTTTGTAGGACATTAAATGCAGATCGGTTCAGGTTTAAATTTGGTGATCATTTTACTTTCACACACTTATTCACATCTAGTATGTATCCTAAATGAGTTTCTGACTTAATTTGAGCATTAAGACTGTTCCCTTTTTCACTTCCTATCTTTTATTGCACAATCAGGAAGGAAAGTGCATGTGCTCAGGTATTAGACATTTCTGCAAATTTAAGCTACAGATCTTAGGCAATGGTATCTTCACCCAGTGCATACTTTTTCTTTTTCAGAGTGACATGAAAGATCTATGTGAGGATGTTTTGGATAAGATCCTTAAATATTTCAAATTCATAGGATGTTAAAATTGTGACCACTATGTAGTACAGTGGAGAAATCAGGTTCCAACAATGATCTATTCAGGGGCCCTTAAACAAAAGCGAAGATAAAGTCCTCTTTCTGTTAAATTCCATTCTACCATCACCCCTGACCAAAAGTAAAATATAGGAAAATTAATTTAAATTAAAAAAACTGAGGATTAGAAAGCCAATGAACAGAGCTAGTGCTAGAGCTCTCTCATACTCTTTCTTTCTCTCTTTCTTACTCTTCCTTTCTTTACTCCCTTTTTCTCCCCAATGGATTCTCACCACCACTTTTTTTCTGCAAACTAGCGTTCTTTACTTACTGGCATATACATAGCTGAGAACAGCCATCCCACCCTGATTCCTCATGGCCTTTCTGTCCAAATGCATGCTACAATCTCCTTATATCTTAGTTCAGATTCTCAAGGGAGATAACCAGATAAATTGCTGACCAATCAGTAATAGAATGGTTACCCATCGACCAAGTGTACACCCCTGGTCTAATTGTTGTAGCTGTAGGGATGAGTTCCATATTACAAACATGGGTGGAGAGCAGATCCTGAAAATGGAACATGTTCTGGCAGCTCCAACTCTGCAGAGGCCAGACAGAAATTGGTTGCTCCTTCTGCCTATATGCTCCCTGTTCCTGCTGCTACTTACACTTTTGTTGTGATTTCTTTTCTATAGAAAGCTGCCCTTAATGTTCAGCTTAATGGATATGTTCATCTATATTAAACAGTTGAGTTGTGGAGTTTAACCTGGCCTCAGACGCTGGAGATGGTCTAGGTCCACTATGTGTCTTGACCATAGAAGTGACATAGTTACCTCTTAGAAGATAGTACTGGAGAGGTATGTCTCTGTACCATGGAAAAGTTAGTTGCCCTAGCAACAACGGCTAGGAAAGTCCCTATTCTTGAGTTGACCTGACACATGCTCGCTCTGCGCTCACCTAAGGAAACACTTTTACAAGTGAAGGAGAAGGGAGGGGAATAGTGTTTCCATTATCTATTGTGTAACAAACCACCTGAAACTCAATGGTTTACAACAATGATTATTTATTTTGCTCATGAATCTGCAGTTTAGGCAGGGCTTAGTGGGTACAACTCAATTCTGTTCCATGCTACACCCAGAGCCTCAGTTGGGATGACTTGAATGGCTGGGGAACTGGCCAGGAATCATTCTACATGAAATCTCAGGCCTCTCCATGTGATCTTTCCAGCAAGGTGGCCTTAGGGTAGTTGGACTTCACATATTATGTTGAGGGCTTCAAGAATGACCATTCCAAAAGATCAAGGCAGAAGCTACAAGGTTTCTTATGATGTAATCTCAGAAGTCATGCAACATCACTTCCACTGGATTCTATTGGTCACGAAGGGCTGGTCTTGATTCACGAAGCGAGAGGACTAAACAAGGGAATGAATACTGGAAGGCATAGATCTTTGGGGTGTCATCTCAGAGACTGGCTACCACAGTGAGAATCGATTCTGTCAATAGTATTATATGTGAACTGAAGAAGAGGATTGGAAGGTTAAAAAAATTGTACAGGCAGATAACTTTTTTTTTCTATTAATAGATTTTCGAGCCAACGTTTCTTCTCATACTTTAGTTTTTAAGTAGTTCTTAACAATTTTCTTTTACCAACTTATTGACCAGTTCCGATTATTTTGAAAAGCATCAAAAATTGTTTGCAATCAAGTTATAAAACTGTATATTTTTCTGACCACTCTTAGCATAGGGTATCTTGTTCACTGTTAGTAAAATTCTTAATGTAAGCCGAGTAAAAATATTTGGAAGTTAGTACAAAAGAGGCATACCAGGGAAAACAGATTTCTAACTCAGATGAGGGTGGGGAGGGTGGAAGAGTCAAGAAAGGCTTCTCAGAAGTGAATAGCTTTAGCAGTATAAAATAAAAAAATAATTCCAGTAACTTTTTACAGCAAAGCAGTTACAATGGAAACTATTTAAAAAAATAGTTTCTGGACTAAAAGAAAAACCTTTTTCTAGGGAAATTTCCATCTTCCAAATATTCATTTCAATACTTTTCAGGAAAGGGACAAATTGATAAAATTAAAACCATGGAGCGAATCAGTGTTCATTCATAAAATTTGTTTTTATCCTTCAGAGTTTATTAATAAAGGAGAGCTACTTCCCATTTCACCCAAGCTAAATGAGATATTATATTTCCTAGTTTCCTCTACATGTGTCGACCAAAAATAAGCTCTCGATTTGACATCAAGAAGATCCTAACCCATATAATTGTTACTAATCAACATTTGTATGGTATAAAATTCCAAAATAGTAAAAGAGAAAGATTTGGGCAAGATAACTGATGCCACAAGACAAAAGTTTTAGTAAAAGGATATTTAATAACATTTCCTAAATCTTACACAAGAAAAAGGCGAACAGGCCTGAAAGTCCCTGGGACTTTTAAGAATAGAATTTTTCCTACTCTCTCCTGTCCTCATCCCCTGATTCCTGACAAAAGTAAACAAAAGTCAGGGCTAATTGTAGTCAAAATCTTCCCTAAGAGCCACGTTTTTAGGTTTTGTATGAGTCTCACCACCTCACCTCCCACTACAAACATCCAACTGAACAGTACACAAGAAAGTGAATCAGAGAGGAAAACATCTCTGTATCATTTCTTTCATGCATTCATTAATTCTCGTAGTGCTAAGAATGGCATCTAATAAACAACAATTCACTCTGAGACAAAGAAATCCGGAATTTGTAGAGTTTACCGTTTATATAGTTTGTGTTGGGTCTTTTTAAAGAAAGATAATATAAATTATGAATATAAAATTGCTAGGGCCCCTCCTAGGGTATTTACAGGACCTGTGCAAATGAGAGGCCCTAAAGTTTACATTCCATTAGCTATAATATAGCCTGTCCAATGGTATTAGGAGTATTATTTCTTAGGGAGTCAGGATTTAAATTCACACATTCTACATAGTTTTCATATAGTAATTGGCTTCCAAATGTATACATGACAGCACATTATGTAGACAAAGGACTAAGAAGACCATATTTTTCTGGCCGTTGCCGATCTGCCACAATTTATGAAAAACCTCCACGGAAACAGAGAAACTCATAGATGCAGGCTGATGAAAGCCAGTAAAAAATCAGCTACAGAGTCATATATGCAATGAACAAAATTCTCAACGCAAATTAACTGACCTGTTAACTATCTGCGGAGACAAGTACGTAACCAGACAGTACAGATGACCAGAAGTACAAATTTGGTCAAACTCTTAAAAACTTTCCAATGAGAAAGGTAAGTTAGAATCTTGAAATTTATATATGGGCCCAGCATTTCAATTCTAAATTAGTATGACTACAATTTTTTCTTTTTCTCAAACTGTTTATAAAACTAATGATTATACTTCCTATTGAGAATGTAAGTTTTTACCAAAACTGTCATCTTGTTCTTCCTTGCTAGCAGAAATAAACTTGGTTCCTACATTTCTTGTCTAGCTTTTAATTTTAACAATGATAATATTCAATTTTACTTACCGTATTGCCTCCTAGTTGATAACTTTGCCTGAATAAAAGTACTACCAAAGTATAATTTTCAAAATATTAAAAGCAAAATTCATATACAAATTGATAGTGAGCCAGTATCAAATATTGATTTAATTTATTAATGAGGAAGTCAACAAGCTGGTTCCGAAAAGATATGAGAAGTATGGCTTTATATAGTCAGTGAAGAAAAACGAATGTGGAAATAAGATTGCTACCATGGGTACAAAACTGGCTCATGTCTCAAAGGGCAACAAAATCATAAGCTTTGGGATATTTTCTACATTGCAGAAAAGAAAGTCATCACACTTTCTTAGTTTTCTGTAAGTTAACTTCTAACTTTACAGACTTATAAAATATCTGAGTCCTAATCAATAGTAAATTGTATGTCAAACAAGTTACAGTATCTTAGAGTCAGCTGAACCCTCATTGGGCTCGTTGGGCAGTGCTCCAAAATTAAAAGTACATGCAATAATCTTGCTTTTGTCCATGTGCTGTCTAATTTTTTTAACATTACTCCTGGGCAATGTGATTGCTGCTATTTTCTGGTAATCTATACCTAAAATCATAAGATTTGAACTTTGGCATTAGTGTGCCTCTTGAGAATTTTGGTATGAACTTTGAAGGCTTGTTGGTTTTCTTCTTGCGGTTTCAGAGTTGCAAAAGACATGTTCCTTCATGATTCGTTCTTTTAACCTTTTGGTCCAAGAATATACTGCCAAATTAGCAGAACTGAGCAACTGGTGACAGAACAAGCAGGGACATCTTAGGCTGTGTTATAGATTGAATTGTGTCTGCTCAAAACTCGTAAATTAAAGTCCTAACCACCAGTATCTTAGAATGTGACCTTATCTGGTGATAGAATCTTTAAGAGGAAATCAAGTTTAAGTGAGGTCATTAGGGTGGGCTCTAATCCAATAAAATTAGTGTCCTTATTAGAAGGGGGAAATTTGGATACAAGACATGCATAAAGGGAAGACAATATGAAGAGACACATGAAGAAGACGGCTGCCTTTAAGCCACAGAGAGAGGCCTGGACAGAGCCTCTCTCGCAGCTGTCAGAAGGAACTAATACTGCCAACACTTTGATCTGAGACTTCCAGCTTCCAGAACTGTGAGATATACGTTTCTGTTGTTTAAGCTCCCTAGTCTATTTTTTGTCTGTTATAGCAGCTTTAACAAACTAATACAGGATGATTGTGGGAGTTCTCTTTCTGCAATCATGTGGAATGGTGATTTGGTTTTGTTCAGGCTTATGATCGGAATGCAACATCTTCCCGTGTTAGAAGTTTAGTACACAGTTATTAAAAGAGGAGTCATAGGACTTTTTAGACTGACCTGATGGGTTTAAAGAGTTTCCTGAAGGACAAGAAACATTTCTACACTGGCATTTAGCTCTGAAAGAACAAGACTGCAGAAAACATACCTCATGAGAATTGCACTTCAACTTCCGAAGTCCCATTCCACTCCATTTATAATGAAAAATGTTTCAGTTAGCATATTAACCATGCTAGTCTATATGTGCCATATTCTTTCAAGATAAGTCCTAAAATCTTCTATGCACGCTATGACCCAGGAATGTTACTGAGAATGTCTGAAGCCTTTGTGAGGCCACTGAATACCATAAGGCAATCTTGGTGTGGCTCCATGCACCTACTGTCTGGGCCATATTATGGCTCAAAGCCACAGAATGATCTGAGAGGGTATAGTGTTAACAGGTTCAGCAGGTGTTGATCCACGATAGGATCTCTCCAGCAACAGAATAATTGCTGTAAGTGCAGGTTTTTCATTGATCTTCTTGTATGTAGTGAAGACAGTGGCCTGTTTGTAATTAATGAAGTTTTCTCGAAAGTCTGTAAGTTGGAAAAAGGTCTAGACGGAATCTCAAGACTCTTTACCTCCACATTGCAAAGGAGTGGCTCCACCATGGTGTGCTGGTAACCTTGTATGCATTCACATAGGTTACATAGAGAAGGCTGTACCACAGTTGGATCTAAGTTTTGGCAGAATGCCTCTGATACTTCTGGAACATGAGAGCATCGGAGACTTGTGAAGAGCGGTTCTGAGGCCATTTTTCCACTTACCTCCCTGCCTCCCCTGGGTGATATCAACCTGAGAGGATGTCATACAATGCTGCCTTTCTTTTTTATGGAAATATGTTTGACATAATATTGTGTAAGTTTAAGATGTACAACATGTTAACTGGATACATTTATATACTGTGATATGATTGTTGTTGTAGTGATAATTAGGACTTGTATCATGTTACATAATAATTATTTCTTTTTAGTGGTTGGAATAATTAAACTTTAGTCTCTTAGCAAGTTTGATGATTATAATACAATATTGTTGTCTATAGTCACTATACTGTGCATTAGATCTCTAGGGCTTATTTACTATTCATTCTAAGTTTGTGGTCTTAACCCACATCTCTCTTACCCCACCCTCAGCCCCTTGTAACCACATTTTACCCTCTGTTTTTATGAGTTTGGCTTTTTTAGATTCCACATATAAGTGATATCATACAATATTTGCCTTTCCTTGTCTCACTTATCTCACTTAGAACAATGTGCTCAAAGTCTATCCAAGTTGTGTTAACAACCTAAGTGCCCATCAAGGAGTGAATGAATAAAAATGGATAAAAATGTGATTATATCTATCTCTATCTCTATCTATCTTTCCCCATAGGTCTTCCTACTTCAGCTCCCACCCTTTCAAGAATCCTGAGGCTTATGGAGGCATCAGTCCTGTGTGCAAAAACCTAGGTAAAATAATAATTTTGAAACCAGGTATAGAAATAACAAAAACTATTATTTATTGAGCTCTTAATTTGCAAAAAAACACCCAATTCTAACGTATTAAATCTTTTCATCCTCTTCAAGACCCTATGAGGAGGGACTCTTATCCCCAGTTTTCAGATGAGGAAATTGAAGCACAGAGAAGAACTTGTACAAGGTTACATAGTAAGTGGCTAAGCTGAGCTTTGAACCCTGGCAGGATGGCTCTGAGCTTGCTCTAAACCACTACATAGGATGTCTCCGGGAAGACCTGGAAAGTGGGTCTGTTCCCTGCTGCTCTTGTTTCCAAAGCTCCCTGGAGTGGCTTTTTGGAATCTGGTCCTGCTCAGTCACATGGACATTCTTCCTCTCTACAAGGATACTCATGTTTGAATGGGTCCCCGTACAGGCCTCAGTGATGTTGCTTGCACAGGCTCAAATGTTATGGCTCTGTGGTTCACATTAGCATGCTAAACAACTCTCTCCAATGAAACACCATGTCAGATGGCTTTGTCCTGAGAGGTCTCTAGTCTCAGCCTAGGTTTCATCTCAATTTTTCCTTTCTTCCCCAGTGAATTCCTTCTAGGGACCACTGGTGTCCTTTCCCATTAGCAATTCTTAATTGGAGTCACCCAGGTCCAGAGTGACAAGGTTTTCTAATCATCCATCTCAGGAAGCCACAGCTGAACTTGGTCTACACACCAAGTTGTATTAAGAGGTTTCTAATTTTGACAAGCCACCAAAAGATCTCTCACTCCCCTGACTCAGGGTAATTGACAGTTGCTATGGCATTCTCATCATTGGCATAATGTTGGGGGACTGCTGGTCTCAAATCAAGGAGTGGGTAACAGGAGACTTCTGACATCCTCTTGCATAAAATAAATACTCTTGCAAGGTGTTATGGACTGAGTTGTGCCCCCTCCAAATTCACACATTGAAGTCTTCACTCCAAGCACCTCAGAATTTGATTTGACTGTATTTGGAGATAGGGCCTTTAAAGAGGTAATTAAGGTAAAATGAGGTCATATGAGTGGGTCATAACCCAATATGACTGCTGTTCATATAAGAAGAGGCGATTAGGACACAGACATATTCCCGTGCAGAGGAAAGACCACATGAAAGCACAGTGAGAAGGTCACTATCTGCAAGCCAAGGGGAAAGGCCTCAGAAGAAACCTGACCTTGATCTTGGACTTCCAGCCCCCAGAACTGTGAGAAAAAAATTATGTTGTTTAAGCTAGCCAGTCTGTGGTATTCTGTTGTGGCAGCCTTAACAAACTAATGTCCAAGGGAAAAGAATGGATGATGGTACTATAAGCAGATGGCATATGTTCTTGAGGGGCAGTGTGAGTAGAGGTAGGAAGAGGGCACTGGAACTGGGCAGCCCATGCTCATGTTGCCTCAGAAGCTCCTTTTTCCCTAGCTTCTTGCTTTCCTGTCCTGAGTCTCAGAGGTAGGACGAGGCAATGGGAGGCCTGTGACAACTGTCTCATTCCGAGTTACCCCACAGATGCCTTTCTCTCGCAGTGGTTTTACGTGTGTGTGTGTGTGTGTGTGTGTGTGTGTGTGTGTGTGTGTGTGTGTGTACCTGTTGACAGCCCTTCTTACTTCCACCTCTGCCTTTCCAAGTCTGGAGAATCTTAAATGTCTGGTATGTATCGATCCATTAGCTACTTCTATTTCATACTATTGCAGCATTCTCTGGTAGATATAAAATAAAGAATTTTTCCTGCTCAGTTTTCTAAGCTGAGCTCTGAAAATGATTTCGAAGTTTTGAATCTTACAGATTTATTTTGACCATCAACAAAAGGCAGAATATGTTGTCATTCAGAGTGGCAAGACCCAGAAGACTTGAGCAGACCGGCCCTAGAATCCAACACTGATTAATAGCCACACTTGTTCCAACCTCTCTGAGGTACTTACTGAAGGAGGAAGGTTTGAAGGAAAAGGAGCCAAGTCAGCATATCCCAGACCAGAGCCAGCTCTTCTGTGAATCACTATTCCACACACAAAAGTGACCCAGCTTGGCCTCCAGGCAAGCTGCTATGATGATAGCCAGAGTTCTCTGGTGGTGTGGCCAGGAAACTTCTCCTCATAAAATCTAGAAAAGGAGTGTGATTCTACCTTTGTAGCTCAGTGAGGGTATTGCCACTGTAAGAGTCAGAAAAAGGGAAGAACTGAGTCAAGTAAATGCGATTGCCTATAATCAGAATAATCTAAACTTAATTTTCATCCCATATTTCTTTTCGTTGGCTTGAAGTTTAGAGGAACCAATCTGACTTGCATTTCCTTTCCTTACTCCTGGGAACTGTACCAAGAGGATAAGTTTTTTCTCTCTCCTTCTGGTTCTTAGCAGGGTGAGACAATCAGCAGAAAATATCACTGGATTAAATATTACAGTCATAATAACATTTTAAAAAGCTTAATTCATTGTTTGTGAACTTAGGAAAAACTCCTTCCAAGCACAGTATCGAAGCATTTGCCTTGGGCTTCTACTGGGAGTTAGGGTGGGAGGAACCTAAGATGGCAGGAGGGATAGCATGAATTTTTGGCCCTTCATCCTAGCAATCTGCTCTTATTATGCTTAGGCTGCTCTCTGTATTTTGTCTTATTTCTATCTGACTTCCAGTTTACCGCTTCACTCTATATCTTTTCAGTACCTCGTAACTTCTGTTATTCATATTTGTTGTTCTCTCAAAATTTCTCCTTACACATGGCCCATCAGAGATGCCAATTTTCTAATTATTTGGGTATTTCCCAGTGGAATATGATTCAGCTAATCTTTTCATGGCAAGTGAATTTCTAGATTGCTGACTTGTCTATGGATTTGTTGCTTTTGGGTCAGAAGAGTAACTGACCTTTAAACATATGTGGCTAGTGGGACATCATAGAGCCAAATCATGCATGCCCAAGGGCTGCCCCTTGAGTGGGAGCTGTAGGAGGGATCCACAGTGCACTTGGCATGTGGATACAAAGTTCCATGCCTCCGGGCACTCAGTTACTGTTTACCTACTGTCACACACACATAGATACACACTATATATATACATATATATCTTCATATATATACGTATATATATGTATATATATCTTCTTTTCTTGGCTTTATGTAAGTGTTTTCAAAATTTGGGGACCTCTTGAAAGATTAATAATAAGTAAGGACTGTAATTGACTTATCTGCTAGGCTACAAAAATTTCCCGTTGACTCTTGATGTGACTTTGCTGAAGAGGATACTTATATAATAACCACATAATATCCTAATGCTTTGGCATGAGCAGTAGTGTTCTTCTTTCCAAGTCCCTGGACCTCTGAGGACTCCACCTCTGTTCTTCTGGGGTATATGTTTTTTCCACATGTAAAATCTGTAAACTTTTATTTGTGTTGTGAGTTTATAATTAAAGCTATACAGTAAAATGTTAGACCAAGTATCAGCAGGACTTAACAATTATAGGGGCAGTAATTAAGTTTTTGTTTTTTTTTTTTTTTTTTTTTAGTAAGGAGTCACCTAACTTCAGCTCTAGAACAGAATTTAAAATAATTATTGAGTACCTACTATATGCCAGGTACTGTTTTGGGGACATAATAGTGAACTAAACAGACAACCTCTTGCTCTCATGGAGTTTACAGCCTAGTGGTGTAAAACAATATGAATAATGTCAGGTGGTGTTATGTTCTGTGGTAAATAATCTTCAAAGATAACCATGGCCATCATCAATTACTTCCTTCCCTGTGCATGCATGCTGTTCTTTTCACCAAGTGGTGGACTCCATTTTCTCTCTCCTTCTATGTGGGCTGGCCTTCTTTCTTTCCTTGACCAAGAGTATGTCACAGAAGTGTTGCTATATCAGTTCTGGGTCTAGTTTTTTAAAAGCCTGGCAATTTCCACTTTATCTAAGGGAAAAGCCAGCCACCAGGTATGAAGTTCAACTATTCTGAGAACAGCTGGCTGTGAGAAATCCTAAGTTAGCCACATAACGAACCATCAAGGAAGAGAACTGAGGAACCCAGATAACATCAAGAAGTGAGATCCTAAACAAATGAGGTCAGCTCCCAACATTTAAGACCATCCCAGCTGAGGTTCTAGAATGCCTGACTTTCCATCTCACAAAATTTTAAGTAAATAAAGTGATTGTTGTTTTAAGTTACCAAGTTTTGGGTATGGTTTGATACACAACAATAGATAACTGAGAGAAATGCTCAAAAGAAAAATAAATCAGGGCAAAGAGACAGAGGGATGCATGAGTATTATATTAGAGAGAGTGGTAAAGGAAGGCCTCTCTGATAAGGAGACATTTGAGCAGAAACCTGAGGTAGGCAGAGAGGAACCATTTGCCCTTTTGGAACAAGTACATTCCAGGCAGAGGAAGCAGCAAATGCTGGCACCAAAAAGTAGGAAAGGTATGACATGTTCTAAGAACAGTGCAAAGGCCCGTTTGGGTAGAGCATGGTGAGTAAGAAGGAGATTGACAAAAAAAATCTAGGCAGAAAAGAAACAGCACCAGATCAGGTAGGGACATGATAATGACTCTGAGTTTGCTATGATATGATTTACATGTAATAAGGGACACTTTAAAGTGGAGAACAGAAGGTAGGGAAGGCAAGAGTAGAAGCAGGGCAACTAGCTAGAAACCTATTCCAATAATCGATGTAAGAGATGATATTGGGTTGGACCAGGAAGGTAGCTGTGGAGATGATGAGATAGAATTTGGTTTTAATTTGAAGGTAGAGCCCAGATGTACTAATAGATTGGATTAGTGTAGGGAAAAAGAGAGGACTCAAAGGTAATCTTAGCACCTGGCTGAATAAAGTTACTATTTATTGAGATGGGGAAGAATGAGGAAGGAGCTAGTTTGGATAGAAAAATCATGAATTTGGTTCTGGAAGTATCTAGTTTGAGGTGTCTGTTAGACATTTAAGGTGGCTGAATATGTCAGTCTGGGGTTCAGGAAAGTGCTCATGGCTAAAGATATTTGTTAGAGAGTTACTTATGATGGCAATTAAAGTCACAGTATTTGATGAGAACAGCTAAGGATGAATGTAACTAGTGATATTGAAGACAGAGATCTAGAAATAAATCAGAAGGAAGAAGAGAAATGAAAGAATGAAAAAGAATGAAAGAGAAATACAAGAACTAGCTGATACTATCAGGAGAGGAAACATAAGAATAATGGGTATTATCGAAGGCAAGGAAAAGGAGCAGGAACTAGAATGCATTTTCACACAAATAGTTGATGAGAATTTCTCATACCTAAGGAATGAGCTGGAGCTTGGTATTCAATAGGTAAACAGAACACCCAATTATCTCAAACCAAAAAGCCCTTCACCAAGACACGTTGTATTAAAATTATCAAAAATCAACAACAAAAACAGAATTCTCAAGGCAGCCAGGGAGACGAAAAGAGTAACTTATGAAGAAAACACATTAGATTATCGTCAGACTTATCAGCACAAACCTTACAAGCCAGAAAGGAATGGAATCACATATTCAAAATATTAAGTGAAAGGAACTACCAGCCTAGAATAATGTATCCAGCTAAGCTCTCCTTTAGATATGAAGGAGAAATCAAGACCTTTCCAGACATACAAAAATTGAGGGAATTCTCCGCTACAAGGCCTGCACTACAGGAAATACTTAAAGGAGTCAGCTCACCTAAAACAAAATGACAAAAAAATACATAATTATGAGTAAGGTGACTATCAAGCAAATAGAAGCAGAGGAGTGTAACTCTTACTAAGAACAGGGCATTGTAAGCTTAAACGATAATAGGAGAATTGCTACAATGAGCTAGTAATGAACGTTCAGCATATAGAAGGACAAATTGAGACAACAATGACTGAAAAAGGGAGGATTCAGAGATCCAAATTCGCAAAGTCGAATGGAGATAAGGCACGTGCAGAAGAAAATGGATGAGAGTGTGTGTGTGTGTGTGTGTGTGTGTGTATCCTTTATATATTCATAACGATAACCACACACCAAAGATTTAAAACTGAATATATAACACAAAACAAGAAGGACTAGAGGCAAAACCCATAAAAGCCAACCAAAATAAATAAAACAGAAACACAAGGACAAGGAAGCAATGGAAATACCGAGCTACCAGAAAGGAAAAGATAAAGTGGTTATAAGGAGATCTCATATTTCAATAATCTCTCTAAATGTAAATGGGCTGAACTCACCAATAAAAAGGCACAGATCAAAAAACAAAACCCAACCATATGCTGCCTCCAGGAGACACATCTCAGCTCCAAAGACAAATATAAATTCAAAGTGAAAGGGTGGAAAATGATATTTCAAGCAAATGACATTCAGAGAAAAGCAGGAGTAGCAGTACTAATATCGAATGAAATCGACTTCAAAATAAAAAAGGTAAAGAAAGGTACTAAGGGACACTTTGTAATGATAAAGGGAATCATGCACCAAGAAGACATAACACTTATTAATATCTATGCTCCCAATCAGGGAGCCCCAAAATATGTAAAACAATTACTGACAGAACTAAAGGGAGAAACAGAACAAAACACTATTATAGTAGGGGACCTAAATACCCCACTGTCGCATATGGACAGATCATCCAAACAGAAAATTAATAAGGAAATAACGTCCTTAAAGACACATTAGACCAACTGGACATCATTGACATTTACATACCCTTTCATCCCAAAACAGCTGCTTATAGATTCATCTCTAGTGCACATGGAACATTCTCAAGGATTGACTGCATACTGGGACACAGAAATAAACTCAACAAATAAAAGAGGGTTGAAATCATACCAACCATATTCTTTGATCATAATGCTTTGAAATTAGAGATCAACTGCAGAAAGAAATCAGGAAGAACCACAAATACATGGAGATTAAACAACATGCTACTGAAGAATAACTGGATCAGAGAAGAAATAAAAAGAGAGATCAAGAGATACATAGAAACGAATGATAATGATAGTACAACATATCAAAGCTTTTGGGACACAGCAAAAGCGATCATAAGAGGAGAGTTGATATCATTACATACCTATCTCCAAAAACAAGAGTAAGCCCAAATAAACAACCTAACGCTTCATCTTAAAATGCTAGAAAAGGAAGAACAATTGAGACCTAAAGTCAGTAGAAGAAAAGAAATAATCGAAATTAGAGCAAAAATAAATGAGGTTGAAAAAAAAAAACAATGTTAAAAATAAATGCAACAAAGACCTGGTTCTTTGAGAAGGTTAATAAAATTGAGAACTCCCTGGCTAGACTCACTAAAAAAAAAAAGAGGAAGGACGCAAATAAACAAAATCAGAGATGAAAGAGGGGAAATTACAACTGACACTGCAGAAATACAAAGGATCATACAAGAATACTATGGAAAATTATATATAACACCAAATTTAATAACCTAGAAGAAATGGACTAGTACTTAGAGAACTACAACCTTCTTAGACTGAATCAAGAAGAACTAGAAAATCTAAATAGACCGATCAGCAGAATGGAAATTGAAACAATCATCAAAAACCTACCAAAAAGTAAAGAAGTCTAGGACCAGATGGCTTCACCAGTGAATACTACCAAACAGTCAAAGAAGTTTTAATACCTATTCTCCTCAAACTACTCTAAATAATCGAAGAGGAGGCAATACTTCCCAACTCATTTTATGAGGCCAATATTCTTCCGATACCAAAACCTGGTAAGGATAACACAAAAAAGAAAACTAAAGACTAATATCTCTCATGAACGCAGATGCAAAAATCCTAAATAAGATCCTAGTGAACTAAATACAGCAACATATTAAAAAGATTATACACCACAATCAAGTGGGCTTCATCCCAGGGGCACAGGGATGGTTCAACATACCCAAATCAATTAATGTGATATACCACATAAACGAATTAAAAAATAAGAATCATATGATTATATCAATAGATGCAGAAAAAGCCTTCAACAAGATACAGCATCCATTTATGATCAAAACACTTAACAAAATTGGTATAGAAGGAAAGTATCTTAACATAATAAAGGCCATCTATGACAAACCCTCAGCCAACATTATACTTTATGGTGAAAAACTAAAAGCCTTTCCTCTAAGATCAGGAACAAGGCAAGGCTGTCCACTATTGCTGCTGTTATTCAATGCAACATTGAAGGTCCTAGCAAGTGCAATCAGGCAAGAAAAAGATGTAAAAAGCATCCAAATAGGAAATGAAGAAGTCAAACTGTCACTATTTGTGGATGACATGATTCTCTATATAGAAAATCCTGAAGACTCCACAAGAACACTACTAGAAACAATAAGCAAATGCAGTAAAGTCTCTGGATACAACATCAACATTCAAAATCCATAGCATTCCTATAATCTAATAATGAAGTGTCAGAAAAAGAAGTGGAAAAAATAATTCCTTTCACTAATGCAACATAAAAAGAATAAAATACCTAGGAATAAATCTAAGGAGACATGTGAAGGACCTATATAATGAAAACTATAAGAGTCTATTAAAAGAAATTAAAAAGATACAAAGAAATGGAAAGATATTCCGTGTTCTTGGATTGGAAGAATCAACATAGTTAAACATAGTTAAAATGACCATATTACCTAAAGCACTATACAGATTTAATGCAATCCCCATCGAAATCCCATTGGCATTTTTTAAAAAAATAGAACAAAAAATCATTAGATTTGTATGGAAATACAAAAAATCCTAAATTATCAAAGCGATCCTGAGGGGGAAAAAAATGAGTCTGGAGTCATCACTCTGCTCGACTTCAAATTATACTACAAAGTGACAGTAAATCAAAATGACACGTTATTGGCAGCAAAACAGACACACAGACCAGTGGAACAGAATCAAGAGTCCAGAAGTAACCTATATGTATACGGGCAAGTAATTTTTGATAAAAAAGTCAAAAACATACAATGGAGAAAGGAAAGCCTCTTCAATAAATGATGCTGGGAAAACTGGAAAACCACCTGCAAAAGAATGAAACTAGACTGTTGTCTATCATCACACATCAAAGTTAACTCGAAATGGATTAAGGACCTGAATATAAGACCTGAAACATTAAAATGCATGGAAGAAAATATAGGAACTAAACTCAAGGAC
>NW_011889168.1:3288978-3291385 GCF_000151845.1 Pteropus vampyrus | reverse complement strand
AAAAAAATGAGTCTGGAGTCATCACTCTGCTCGACTTCAAATTATACTACAAAGTGACAGTAAATCAAAATGACACGTTATTGGCAGCAAAACAGACACACAGACCAGTGGAACAGAATCAAGAGTCCAGAAGTAACCTATATGTATACGGGCAAGTAATTTTTGATAAAAAAGTCAAAAACATACAATGGAGAAAGGAAAGCCTCTTCAATAAATGATGCTGGGAAAACTGGAAAACCACCTGCAAAAGAATGAAACTAGACTGTTGTCTATCATCACACATCAAAGTTAACTCGAAATGGATTAAGGACCTGAATATAAGACCTGAAACATTAAAATGCATGGAAGAAAATATAGGAACTAAACTCAAGGACTTTGGACTTAAAGAGGATTTTATAAATTCCACCTCAAAGGTAGATTTTACTTCCAAATCTCAAAGGCAACGGAAGGAAAACCTAAAATAAATGAATGGGACTACATCAAACTAAAAAGCTTCTGCTCAGCAAAAGAAACTGTCAGCAAGGTAAAGAGACAACCATTGGAATGGGAAAATATATTTGCAAACACCTCCGATAAGGGCCTGATATCCAAAATATACAAAGAACTCATACAACTCAACAACAACAACAAACAAACAATCCAATCAAAAAATGGGCAGAGGACCTGAACAGACACTTCTCCCCAGAGGACATACAAATGGTCAACAAGTATATGAAAATATGCTGAACATTGCTAGCTAGGAAAATGCAAATCAAAACCACAATGAAATACCATCTCACACCTGTTAGAATGGCTATAATCAACAGGACAAGCAATAACAAATGTTTGAGAAGATGTGGTGAAATAGGAATTCTCATACATTGCTGATGGGACTGCAAATTGGTACAGCTACTATGGAAAGCAATATGGAGGTTCTGCAAAAAACTAAGAATTGATCTACCACATGATCCAGCAATCCCTCTACTGGGTATTTACCTCAAAGTCTTGAAAGCTCATATCTGAAAAGATATTTTCACACCAATATTCATAGCAGCATTATTCATAGTGGCCAGGACATGGAAGCAACCAAAGTGCCCTATGATAGATGATTGGATAAAGAAGCAGTGGTACATATATACAATAAAATATTACTCAGCCATAAGAAGAGATAAAATACTGCCATTCGTGACAACATGGATGGAACTCGAGATAATCATGCTAAGCAAAATAAGCCAGACAGAAAAAGTGAAAAATCACATGATGTCACTTATATGTGTTATATAAATCTAAAAGCAATAAATGAACCGGACAAGCAAAAGGAGACTCATGGACATGGTCTACAGACTAGTAGTTACTAGAGGGTAGGGGGTGGAGGGAGGAGGGAGGTAGACGGGGTAAAGGGGGTCAAATATGTGGTGACAGAAAGAAATCTGACTATGGGAGGTGAACACACAGTGTAAATATATATATGTCTTATTGTTAAAGTGTACAGCTGAAACTTATTGGATTTCATTAACTAATGTCACTATAAAAAATAAATAATTAAAAAAACATTAAATCAAATTAATAAAGTCATTGATTATTATATTCATTCTAGGTAACTAAGACTATGCTTGGCAAAGGAAAATAAAAGTAGAATGTGGAAAAAAACATTAATAAAGAATGGTAATAACTATGTATCATACAATTTCCTCAAATGGAAAAGAATCAAGTGTTCCAACTAAAAAATAGAGTCGCTGAATGAATAAGAAAACAAGATCCCTATATATGCTGCCTACAAGAGACTCACTTCAGATTAAAAGACACACAGAGACTAAAAGGAAGGGATGGAAAAAGATATTAACCCGAAGGACCTAGAGGGTATTGTGCTGAATGAAATAAGTCAGATAAAGACAAATACCACATGATTTCACGTACACGTGGAATATAAAGAACAAAATAAATAAAAACAACAACAAAAAGAAAATAAACTCATAGATACAGAGATCATTTTGAGGGCTACTAGATGGGAGAGTGTTTGGGGGAACGGCGAGATAGGGCAAAGGGATTAAGAAATACAAATGGACAGTTACGAAATAGACGTGGAGATATAAAGTGTAGCATAAGGAAAAGTTAACAATGGTGTAGTAAATATGTAAGGGGGCAAAGGGGTACTAGATTTAGTGAGGTGATCACTTTGAGTTATATAGATCTCTAATCACTATGCTATACAACTGAAACTAATATATTATTGTATTCCAACTCTAATTGAAAATAAAAGTCATTGAATTGTACAATGTAAATCGAGCACTTACTTGTCTATTTCAATAAAACTAAAGAAAAAATATTAAACCCTAAAAAAAATTTTAAAAAGCTGATAATGGTCTTTCAGTTTCAGACAAGATGGAGTAAGCACTTTCCACCCTATTTGACCCATTAATTAAAAAAA